>NC_135172.1:9295886-9613564 GCF_041146795.1 Maylandia zebra
AAATTAAAACAAATGCCACACAAACATGCTCTCATTTCCTCCACCTCAGATGCCAGCTAGCATTAAGCAGTACTCTGTTTGGGACTTTAGATAATGAAGCTGTTCTGACAAAAAAACCTCGCTGTACTCATTTTCTCACATAATTGAGCCAAGAATTGATAAAGAACCAGATCAATAAGCACATCACATTAAAGAAATCTACAAAATCTTATCAATTCCCATCTCTAGCCTTGACACAAAAAACTACCTGCCATTCAGAATGGGAAAAGCGTGACTGATCCATGTTGCTTATTTGAACTGTCACAGGAATGTTAATGGAAACCTGGATGTAATAGCATAAATCATCAAAGTGCGCCGATGCAAAGAGCTTCTAGGGTAGGTACTTCAATTTCTGGTAAAAGTTTTCAATATCTGGATTCAGATTTTTTCATAACAACTTACTGCCAAACACGCCTGTCCCTAGCATGTTTCAAAGCCTTTCAGTGACTTTTTAAAAAGTCAAAATCATTGACTCTGGGACAATGAATCATGTACTATTCTAGTCTTCTTAACTCTGATCTAATATTCATCACACATCTGACAGAACTGCTGGATCACTTCATCAGCTGGAATCAATAGAAAAAACATCTTGATAATAAGAAATTGCTCACCTGACGTATATTGTAATCTTGAAAAGGTCTAGAACTCTGTAGGTCATTACTTCTTAAAGTCTGATTAACCTCCCTCACTTGAGGTCATAAACAGATTGAGTACAGTTTTATTATGTAGACACATCATCAAATCACAAAGAGCTCATGTTATAGAAGAATATTTATTCATCTCTGGTTTACAATAAAAGAAGACAATTTGACTGTCATTAGCTACTTTATAATACAGGTTCCTTCACCCCCACGCCACATGACCTGCTAATTGTGGCTTTCTTTATTAATTTACATCACCTGACTTACTGTTTACTTTACCGAGGAATGGCAGAACTGGCTTCATGCCTGAGTACACACCGTACTCAGGTCTTAGGTAAATGTTAAAGGATTCAAAATGCCACCATCACACAATACAAAAATGATTATTTGGAACGTAGGGTATTTTGCCTTAATAACCAAGAACAAACTTCTGGCAGACTAAATTAAGTTTACCTTTTATATGACAAAATTGATCACATGTGAAATGTTAAAACTGCAATCCAATTGTTAAGTGATGACGTGACGAATCCTACTTCCGGGTCTAAAGTAGTCTGCGTTTAATATGGCTTTTGTGTTGTTAACATGTTTAATGTTATGTATTTTCTTCTATTTAATCTCAAAAAGCTCCTAAAACAGTCAGTGATCACTGTTGACCTCCCTCGGCTTTTATTACCGCTAATCATTTATTTAAGCTCAGTTTTTAAAACCTTAGGATGTAACTACAGCCCAGCCCATGCAGCAGTATATGAATGACTAACCTCGTATTGTGGATGGATTATCTCAGTTGTTCTCCTGGCTGAAGTTTGGTCCTTTTACAGCATCCTGCCATGCGATTACATTTGTTCCTGACCACCAACAACACTCACGTTAACTTTTATCCAGTGGGAAAAAAGTTAGCTTGTTTATATTATGCTAACATAGCTGTGTAGCTAGTGGTCACGTAGCACATCATTATATACCAGCTAGCCCAACTTCAGTAACCCTACAAACGTCACTGCTGTTTAGTTTCCTGTCTTGATTTATGCTGGAAGTGATAGCAGAGCTGTACGTTTTAATTTGTTTCCAAAACCCCGCAGTCAGGACATGCTATATTGTATTTAGATAGAAGCTAGTGAGCTAACTCCCTGCTAACTTCTAACTCCATTAAATGTCATAAATTCCGTTTTCATGGATGCCTGGATGTTAAACTCAATTGTTACACCTGGTAGAGCAGAACGCTGATCATTTTATTAAAGATGAAAGACTTTAGACAGTTTTCCAACTCTCAGTAATGCCATAGTGATCGTTTGATATATGGACCTGCAGCGGAGTTTAGGTCCAGACACGGCTAGTGACGTCAGACTGAACAACCGGATAAGTAGAAATCAAAAACAGGCAACCCCCCCCCCACATGAGAAAAAACAATAAGAAAGACAACAAACATAAGAACCACAGCTTTTCTTCACCTTTGTCTAGTAAAAAGCCATGGTTATGCACATGCTCTTATGCCATGTCATTTGCCTTCGAACAGTCGAACAGGACTCAAAGCCATTCTGCATTAAGTGAATTTAAAAATGTCTTTGCACAGTGGATTTTATTAAAATTCAATTATAATTTTCTAGTTAATGTGAAATATTCTACAGCCTGGCCAGAAGTGAATGTGGGCTTTTAGGAAGTGAAAAAAAGCAATGGACAAGGGGTGCACTGGATTATCATACTGTTTTCATAATTGATGAAGGCCAAAGTAAAGTTTGATTGATTCCCCGGCCTTACTTTTTGCTATTTACTCTCAATCTGGGTTTGGCCAAAGTATTCCATCTAGATTTTCTAAAGCCAGAGGCCAGGCTTAAAACAGTAAGTCAAACTCCAAGTATCTCCAGTGATTACAGTCATGATCTGATTTAACAAGTGATTTGTTGTGCAGCTGTAATGAACAATATTAAGTCAGCAAAGACAAATGCCGAATAAGAAATGCTGATGCATAACTTCCCCAGCACTACACTTTGGTAGTTATCCATTCAGTCACGAGTGAACAAAGAAGGGCAGAGGGCTTATAGCCTTATAGTACAGTTTTTTTATTTCATATTTCTGTATAGTTTTTTTATTTCATATTCTGTATAGTTTTTCATATTTATATCCTGTTCATATCCTGTACATAGCTTGTACTCACTACAGCCTGTACATACATATAGTTATAGCATATTCATAACATACTTCATACCATGTACATTATAACATACCATAATAGATCCATTTCTGTAATATACTCACATATCTATATTATTGCTAATATATATTTGTAATATATCTATATCATGGCTAAAGCACTTCTGGATGGATGCAAACTGCATTTTGTTGCCTTGTACCTGTGACATGTGCAATGACAATAAAGTTGAATTCTATTCTATACTATCATAAACAAAATGTATCCCCTTACAGGAAATTCCATCGCCACTTAACTCAAGCACAATAGCCCTTTTTAATGCTCATAAATGGCAAATACATGTTTAGTGGGTGGAGCTCAGTTGGTGACAGAAAGTGAATGTTTTCCAGTTTCATATCTTGTGGGAAAACCCAGCAAATGTACTGAAGACAATTCACTGACGTACCAAATACAGCAGGAGGCAAGGCCATAGCATGTAACTGTAAAAGACGTAGGCTATGGACTTTCCACACACTACCTCTGTTCTGAAGAAGTAACAGTGAGGGAACAAATTGTGGACTTTTAGATCCCCTGAGAGAAATCCTCTATAACCACATAGTCACATATCACATTGTTCAGTCTACTGAAAGTGGCAGCTTTGCAGTTGCTTTACTAACTACATCTCTAACTGTTCCTTTATGTGTGTTTAAGATCTTCTATCTTAAAAATGCACTCAAATTCTGAATGGTTTTGTTCACTTTAATCTGCTTATTTAAGCGTTGGAACTAACATTATTCCTCATCGCTAACATTAAGATATCACAATGCTCTTTGTCTAAAAAGTGTTACCTTTCTCATGAAGTCCCAGACTGAGGCTGAGAAAAGGCAACAATGGCTTACACTCCAAATTGGTCTACAAACACAGATGGAAATCTTACAAGCAAGCACGACATGGTCCCAAGTCTGTAACTGACAGACTGTTGTGACTATGCTGGACAGCTTTTTCCTTTGGGTCATGCTGCTAAAGCAAGCCACCATCAGTTCGTTCTTTCTACAGGAAACCAACAACCAACTTGATTTGGTTCAAATGCAGTGATCCGAGTGTAAAACAGAATCTGCCTACTTCACAATGCACTTTATTCCTGAAAAAAAACTATCATGCAACAAATAAACCTACAAAGGGATTGGAAGCACCACTTTGCAAGGAAACTGGACATAAACTGATGATAAATGGGCAGAAAACCCCCCAAATACTCATACAATACTGATACCATATGTATGTCCATGTTTTTCTCTTGTAGATAAAAAAAAGCTGACCAACTGTCAAAGTGACAACAACAAAGTTTACATAAATTGAAAGTGAGTGTGTAAAAATTTGTCTTACACCTCCCAATTCAACTCCATGATTCAAGCTGCTGTAGGACAAACATGTTTTAATCAGCCAACATATCAAGAACATTAAATTTAGACTGCACCCCATGAATGCTGCGGCCAGCTGGCATGTTTCTGTAACAGTTTGGACCGGCTCTGCCCCGCAGTTTCTCCCTATCTATGGAAATCTATCAATCCATTGTTTACCTCAGCTGTCAATGCTGGTTGAAAAGCATCTACCCTTATTTAATCTAAACGAGGCTGTAAAACTTTGTGAAAAAATAAGGATACAGGTCAGTGTTTCAAAGAAGCTCACTTCTATCTGATGACAGCCATACCGCCGTATTGTGGTTTTTGCCACAATAGCCGCTGGTAGTCAAACTATCCCTGAAGTAACTTTGTTGGAGTCTCTGGAGAGAATAAACTTCCATGAGATAGGAAAGTGTGATTTTTAGGGTATCGTGAGGGAACATGGTGACTTCCACAAACCACAAACCTACTCCTGTGTATTTTAAATTTATATTAATGATTTTTTTAATTGACTGATGTAAGTTTTTAAGTTTAGGAGAACGCATCAATTAGTTGGAAGACATAATTGTTCACTAAAGTATGTATATTGATGAGTACAATTTTTTTTTCTATTAAATAACCTCAAAAAATGACTAACTCCACTGTTAAGAGGTGGGTTGTTTTTTGTTGACTTGCTCTCTCACAATAACACAAAGTGGGTAAAAGGCAGACATACAGATTTCTATGCAACCAGATTCAGCCCAAAAATCGGATCTGCAGCAATACCTCTAACTTTGCTGAAGTGGTGACAACAGCTATAACTTTGTCATAAGAACAAGCCAAGACACATGACAATGCCTCTAGTTCCAAACCCACTTAATAACTGCACATTCAGCATACAGCCCAAAAGTGACCAACGCTTTAATCACCGGGAGTCCTTCTGGGAAACGTTGACAAAGAAGGTTTTGCAAAGGTTAACAAAACAAGAAAATTACAACTTTTCGCAAACTAACCTCACTCCTGGAATGGCTTCGATCGAAATTACAAAACAAATGTCTGGAGGTGGATTTTTCCCTCTAAACCATAACTCCTTCAGTTGAGCTTCTCCTTGGCCGGTAATAAAAGGCAGTGGCTGTATGGTGTGAAGCTTCCAGGTGTGAATGGTGGGTGCTGCTCTGGCATGCACGCTCAGCAAACCTTCACTGGCTGAAAAATAAAGGGTGAACAAATTGGACTAAAGCAGTCCTGAGCTCCTGCCTTACGCCTACATAAGGGCAGCGCTGAGAATAGGGGGCCATCATAATTAATTATGTTTATAGTGACTAATTAAATCTGATTGATGCAGGCATGAAAACTATGACAGTGGACTGAAAGGGAAGAGTAAAATGTGATTACTTACAACTCCACTGCCACACATTACATCAAAAGCATTTTAATTTTTGTTTTAATGAGGCTTGATCTAACCTGCACAGATCAGCCTTGGCTATCAGCATTTTTATATACAGATAGACAGAGAGATAGATTTCAACACTAGCCACCACATAAAGTGGAATATAATGCCTTAAAATTGCAAAATATTACTATGTTTATTAATTGTGTAAACTGCTCGACAATATAATTACACTTAATTAATTGTGCAGTCCTGTTCTGTACGAGGACAATTATGATCACAAACGGATTATTGGATTGGGAGCACTCTGTACAATTTGTTCTGTAAAAAACAGTCTCATTATATCGGGTCTCTGTTACCGAGTGCATTGTATATAGGTTAGTTTTCTCCTACCTTTTCTTTTTTAATCGATAAAGCTTTGGCAATAAGAAAGTTCGTTTGTGCCTTGCTATTGTACCTGGACACGTTATTGTGGCTTGACAGCTTGTGTCGATGTAAAGAAATCAATATGCATTGAATAAGTGCAATTAAAATTCAACTGTAGAGGCTCCGAGTGATATTTACTCAGCGCAGTTTGGGTCCTATACAGGATTTGTTTACACGCATTACTTCTACTTTAATCAGAACACAACGATCTTACTGGGAAATGTGGGTCGTTGTCTTTACAAAACAGTGTTTTGATAGCGAAGAAAGTCTAAAAATGACTGTTTCTGATTCTATGGCACTAAAAATGCACGATCTGCTCCGCTAACATCTGCACTTCCCATGGCCTTGAGCAAGCAATTGAACTGACAAATGTCCCAGTGGAGCATCTCAGCGACCAATGGTGAGATGTCTGTGGCTGTTTCCAGGTGTAAATATGTGCAGTCGTATGAATAATAAGCAGCTGCCAAGACAAAGCATGTCTGCTGAAAAAAGAAATAAATAAAATCTCCCCACAGTATTCGAAGACAAAAAGAATAAAAATAAAGCAGCGAACGCATCGAGTGACAGTGTGCACAGTTGCTGATAATGACAATAATATGCTGGCGATGCTGATAAAAGTTTCAACATTTTAAAAGCAGAACATTTTTTTTCATGCAAGCTGGTTTCCATTCACACTGCTTCATTGACATGTCATGTCACACAGGGATATGGTACCAGGCACCTTTTGCTCCTCACAGGTCAGAGGTCACAATAACTTCCAAGAAACAGAAAAGGAGAGTTAACTCACACTACTTGACCCTTGCCCTGTATTCCCCATGTGCCCCACTATGTGCTTTGACTCCACAAGAAAAAAAGAGTGTGTGACTGCGTGTGTGTTTCAATCATCTGCAACTTTGAAAATTGTTTTCCAGCACCAAAAATAAAGCAAAAATATATATATATACTCAGGTTTATGCAAACTAACCACATGCTGCTGCTAATACCAAAACACCAACATCAGATTACCGCAGTCATTTTGCTGCCAGATAATAAACCCGAGCAACCACGTGAACACGGGCTTTTGATATCAATATCAATCACTGCCTAATCATATTCAGTTTCCTGGTTTGGGGAGGTTAAAGGTGGCCTGTTAGCAAGTAGCAGGCTAAAGCTAAGGCTAACACTGGCAGAAGTAAAAACAGTTCACACATGCACACAACTCACAAACAAGGCTCCAAATCACGTGTAATAAACGCCAGCCTTGGGTGGCCTTTAGTTTGCAGCCGTTTGGGCTAGAAATCCTGTATTTACCGAAACTCGTGAGCAGACAGGCATCACAATGTGGCTATAGTCGTAGCCTCCCTTGAGCACGACTAGAGCAGAAACTTCAAAACCGAGATATCATTTATACACATTAATTATACATCAATTAATCTCACATGAAAGTCTCGCAGAGTCTCGCTGGCGGACGCCTCGGAGAGAAACAGCCCGCCGCCACCAGCGGTGCAGCAGGGCAGTCAGAGCGGGCAGAGAGCTCTCGGTGCCCCGCCGTGTGCCAGCCTCGATGCCCGGTAGAATTTGGGAGTCCTCAACTGGCCCGGGCCGGTGTGTGCGTGCATTCAGCGGAGGGAGGGGGCGAGGGAGGGGGCGGCAGCGGAAAATGGACAAAAAAAGGAGAATGAGAGAGCTCCTCTTTTTTATTTTTGAATGTCAATGATGGTTTTTAACTGCCCTCAACACACACGTTTATCGTCTGGGGGACCAGGGGTACGAAATATGGCACAAAAATAGTCGGGGGCGGGGGGTAAAATATTCAGCAGTTCCCGTCTCCCCTCCACTCCGTGCCAGCGCGGTGTGATGTCCGTTAAGACCGAGTTCCCTCCTCCTCCTCCGGCCGAATGGCAGCTACCAACATGGGACAGACACGCGTTGTTCCCCCTCCAAAATGTCGCTTATACTATATCACAGCGAATAAATGCTTTATTGCATCTCCACCAAAAAGCGGACTCGGGAACCACGCGGGGCTATCTTCACTCTGAGGAACTAAGATTCTTAAGGTATTTTTCTAAAGGAGAAGCGGGGGGTCTACAGCGGAGGGCGATCCTGGCACTCCATCTTTAGCCGACATCAACAGGTCATCCCGGGACACAAATGCGCTGCAACTGTGGGCGAGACAGACGGATGGATCCGGCATGGCGAGAGAGGAGAGGAGAGGAGGGGAAAGGAAAGTAGGGGGCTGGCTGTAAAATCTTAACCCATTTACCGACAGCAGCCTATGCCATGAGATTACACAAATAAGCAACTACCAGCGTCGTTCAAATGCAGCAATGTCTAAAAGGAAGAGGGGAATAAATGCACCCCTCGCTCAAACCTCAGGTAGTTTCTGAGAAAGTTCAGGAATGCTAGAGAAAGAGGAGCATAGGTCTCACGAGAAGACAGTCGCCCAGGGGTAGCCCGAGGCGACGAGTGAGTGGTGCCGGTGTGAAGTGGTTAAAGTTTTGGTCTGTCCCCAAGCACCCATCCCCCATAGGAGCCAGCACAACTTTACCACCCCACTCCCCTAAAAAACAATAGCCTAACCTCCACTTCAACAAAACGCCGAAGTCCCATACACCACCCCTCCATCTAAATTCACCCACAGAAATGTAAGCATATACAAACACGCAGTGGTGGGCACGGGCAACTAGCAAACCCGGTCCCCCAACCACCCTCCCCAACGGGCCGAGTCCGAACCGTTACACACGGTGACCCGCCGAGCTTCCACTCACCCCTCGGCTGTGTTCGCTGGAAAGTGTTTCAATGGAGGAGCAAAGCAGAAGTGGTCTAGTGTCTCCCTCCGCCTCACTACAGACACTCATTCACTGTGACTGTACGCCGTGAACCAGCAGCGGAGTACGCATACACATACATTACTTTGCGAGCGCGCAGGATGTCGGGCGTGCACGCACGCACACACACGTGCCAGCGAGAAGAGCGCGGAGCTATCGAGGAGGACGCAGAGGAGCAGAGCGGGGATTTTTTTTGAAACTCTCCCAGGGGTTGCAGACAGATCGCAGAGCTACCGATGGACAGACAGACACACACACAGAGGCTGTATGCACTATTTTATTGGGCACTTTGTTTACTATGTGCTATATTGTCAGCAGGTCACAGGTGCGTAATCTAAAATGACTAGCCCACCTATTGATGTATTATTAGTGTCTTTACATCAAAAAAAGTCAGAGTTGCATGATGTCATAACTTCAAACCAAAGTAAAATAAAAAAGTTTACCTCAGTGGTAATCAAAATAAACCTCACCAAATCTTTAATTTGTCTCCAAAGCCTTTAAAAACAAGTTAAGGGGTAAATTATAGGCTCGCCCACACACTCACTCTGTTTTCATTCAGTGCAGACAATGCGGAGCAAAGTTTACATTTTTCTGCATTTAAAGATATAGCGATTTTTTTTCATGTCAAAATGCATAGATGTTTTTTCATCGCTTTTATTCGTTTTATACGAGGCTAAACTGTTTTGTTTTTTCGTTTTGAAAGATGGTTAAATAAGACAGAAATAATTTAGAAAGCCGGTAGAAATGCATAGAAATACAGAAATAGTCACACGGGTAATGTAAATACAGATGTAGCCCAACAGCAATAAAACTGGCGGTAATCAGATTACATCCGAAGGAATAACGGATCACGGGTTCGAGCCCACGCGCCGCTGCGGGCAGGTAGACTGCCAGCGTCCCCAGCCGACCCGACCGTCTGAGCCCCACCCACCAGTCCACCCACTCAACCCCACTCACTCACCGGCGTGTCTTTGGTGCTGGAACCAATTCCCCTCCGATGCCCGACACCGCACGGACGTGAAGCCTACCGGGCCGGCGGTTCGATCCCCGCTGTCTGATCTGTACTGAGAGTGCGTCTAGACTCCGGGCAGGTGAGCCCTCCGGGGCCTCCAGGCGCTGCGCACAGTGAATACTAAACAGGATGAGACTGCATTCAGGCACGGCACTGCGCTCCCCGCTCTCTCTCCCTGTCATGCCAAATACTATTAACTCTATAATTCTCCTGTGTCAGATGTATAGCGCCACGCTCTCTGGGCATTCATTGTCACAGCGCCCCCATCCAGATGTTCAGGCTCGTGTGCGTACAGTAGAAGCAGAACCCTCTATTTTTTTATTTTTCCTCTCATTTACAGTCAACCATGTCCCATTTTGTGGAAGCTGGCTGCAAACCGCTCAATAAGCAGATGGTAGATATTTGATAGTGAATACGAGAAAGCCTGCTGTATATGCAATATATTGCTTTTCAGTGTAACTCATTCGCTCTACTGTTCAAGTTGTAACCTATAAAATATTTGTAGCCAGGTGAAATTCCAAACAGCACAGAAAACAAAAACCATCTTTAGGTAATCAGGTATAACTTACACTTCACCAGGAGAGCTGGAGCTCTGTTTCAGGAATAAAATGGTAACCATTGCTGTACTTATTTTATTTTAATTTCAGGTTGTTGGGTCCCCCGCCCCCCCAAATTGCTTACATTAAAACACAGCGTGAGATCTGTGCCAAAAGCGCACATGCCCTCTCTGCATGTCAGCTAAAGGACAATCTCAGGATTGAGTTTGACAGTGTGTTCATTTAGACTGATGTAACAGGGAAATAAAGGAAATGTTCTTCTACCACACAATATTAAAATAATACAGGTTAACCCAAAATACAAGCTGAATCTAATCTGAGAAACAAGAACCAATTTTACTGTATATAAATAAATAAGATTGTGGGAATTGTATCAGATATTTATATATGGCATAGATGTTGCCCGAGGCAGTGTTTATGCAAAGTTTCATCAAGATTGGGCACTTGTCTAGGATGCAATAGTGAACACACAAACATACATATACTACAATCATCATTATCATAATTATTTATATTATTTATATTATCTTCATTATCATCATTATTAGTAGTAGTATTAGTAGGATTGTTGTACAATGTATTACAATGCAAAATGTGCAATACTGTAATAATTCAGTTCAGCTATTTTATTGTTAGCACACGCAGAAGACTTGTTAATGTAAAAAAAAATATAGTGAGAGAAACTGTACTTAAACCAGTAATGGCTTTAGCAGTTGTTACAGTACTCATATAGCTACAAGCTACAACTGTGGTTTCCCTTCACCAGTGTATGAATGTGAGAGTGAATGAATAGTGGTATTGTAAAGCACTTCGAGGGGTCCCGAAAAGCGCTATATAAATGCAATCCATTATTATTATTATTATCATATAGAATGCTGTAGTGTACATTTCCATACATCTTATGCTTCAGTAGAGCTGTAGGTGTAGCAGAGCACCTTGTTGAAACCTGAAAAAAACATGCAAGTATTTTATCAAAATAATCTTGGCCTCAATGCAGGCTCGTAGTAAGACTCATAAAAGTTGCAATCAGCTGATTTTGAAGGCATTTTCTGTGGCACACATTCAACAACGTGTGGAAGCATTCCTCTGAGATTTTGGTCCATATTTGACATGACAGCATCACACAGTTGCTGCAGATTTGATAGCTGCACATTCATCATGTCAGCCTCCCATTCCACCAATCCTGAAAGTTGTCTACTGGATTGGGATCTGGTGACTGTGGACACTACTTGAGTACAGTGACGGATCTGAAGGATGGATCCATGCAAAGATGCCTCACACCAGACAGCATTTTTCCAACCTTCGCTTATCTCATTTTTTTTGAGCCCCTGTCAACTGTAACCTCAGTTTCCTGTTCTTAGCTGACAGCAGTACAGTCTGCTGCTGCTGTAGTGCACCTTCTTCAAGGTTTGACATGTTGTGCATTCAGAGATGCTCTTCTGCATACCTTGGTTTTAACAAGTGGTTATTTCATTGCTGTTGCCTTCAGCTTGAAGCAGTCTGGCAATTCTCCTTTGACCTCTGACATCAACAAGGCATTTTCACCCAGAGAACTGGGGCTCACTAGATATTTTGGACATCAAACGTGAGCAGGCTATCTTGACCATATCTACCGGTGTGAATGCACTGAGCTGATGTCATGGGATTGACTGATTCAAAAACTGAATTTACAAGTAGATGAAGAGGTGTAGCTGATAAAGTGTCCAGTGAGTTTATGAATCACAATGTTTTCAGCATGTTTTATGCTTTTAAATAATGAGTACAAAGTGATAGGATTTCTGCAGTGGCAATAAAAGATAATCGAATAAAGGACAAGCATCTGAAATAGGACATAACTGTCTAGGAAGTCGGGCTTATTGTAGGGGAGATCATGCTTGCTAGGAACTGCTGGGTTCTAATGTTCGCCACATTATCTGAATAAAAATGTCGTTTTTATCTACTGGGATATTAACAGACCCGCGTTTGCTGTGTGGTAATTAGATTGCCACAGAAGGACAAAACAGAGACAGTGACACAGTGACCCTCTTCTGGACTGCACTGCTGATATTGTGCAAAAAGCCCTTGTAGTTGGTGCGGCTACAGCTTTCCAGCATTGTTCTCTATAATAAAAATAAGACAGGAAATACATACTCACAGTACCCTGGGTGTGACAGCATTGTCATCTGCAAGAAAATGGCAAGAGCAGCACAAATGCAAGCTTTTAATTGTCTCATCATTGTCACGCAATAACGACCTACATTTCATTAACCGCTCCTGTACAACGCGTACAGCCGCACGGCACTGACCCGAGCTGACCTTATTCTCTCTAAGGCAGTTTTTATCTCCTCACATCATAGGTCTGAGTTAATCCATAGGCTATGTTTAGCCTTTTCATCAGAATGCATCACTAACTTCGGGCACGGTGAGATTAAATTAGATTATTCATGATGTGTTTTCCAGTTTCCTCGCATGTTCACTGCGGGGGAAAGTAGGCCAGTTTGCGCAGCGGCAGAGCGATAGACCCTCTCTCTCATGTGTCCTCACGTTACACTGTTTCCCTTACATTACATGGCTGTAGGCGGAGGTTAGGGGAGGGGGCGGGGAGCAAGCCTTTTTAGCGCTCTATTTTCTGCCCGCGCGGGCCTCCGTAGAGTCGCTCGCTTCAAACATGGCAGCTTCCATGTGTTAATGTGAGAGCGAACCGCAAGCGGTGTGTAACAGAGAGTAAACAGCTAGCACAGGGGTGCCCGTTGCTTTGGAAACAAAATAATAAAACTTCTGAGAAAACAGGAGAGCCAGTGTCCACGCAGAGGAGGTGACACGGGTAAAAGCACTTAACCTTTGCTTATTTAGCCTAGCTAGTCAACATGCTAATTAGTTTGCGGCGATAATGTATGTTGTATGCAGAAACGTTACCGTAGTAACATCCGTTTCTGCTCCGTTTCAACAGAGCAGAGATTTACTCACTGTTATTTTATTGAACGACTGAACTGTAGAAGCTACAAAGGTGAGTTAAAAGTACATTTTAGAGGATATTTCATATTCAAGTGCTGAAGGAGTCTTAATCCATCAGTGACTGGGCGAACCTGTACTCTGCAGCAGCTGTGTAAGCCATTTAAAAAGTTAAAACTTCTTTGGGGACTCAAAGGATACCATTAACGTTTTGATGAGCACGATAAACTAGTGTGCTAAAATGCATATGAATGTGTTCATTCACACTCCAGTGAAAGGAAAGGCTCGGGTATGTGGCTTTTTGTCACATCACAAATGAAATATGAGTTTCCAAGTTCGGTCAGAAAACCTATTTACCGTTTAAAGCTTTTCTAAGAACACTAAGAAAATTGCACCTCTCACTTTCATTTATTTTTATTAATCAAAAAAGTGATTAACAGCTGCTTAGCTGCTCATTCAAAGAAATCAGCTAGAGATCATCTGGTTAATGGTTAATGGCAGAACACCCATTGATTCTTCAAAAGCATGAACTCCAGACGAGTCAAGCTCTACTGATGTGGTATTGTCATGGTTGTAGTGTGTGCTGTCTCACACAAAATAACCCATATTTTTTGAGATCTGATGACTGCCAAGGCTGTAGTGTACCATTAAGAATTGCATGTAACGGCTCTTTATTGAAGGTGTGCGTGATTCAAGTCTGTGTTGAGGAAACTGTGAGGTTGTTCTTTTTTTAAGCCAACATATTATTTAAGACATTTTAAATGTGTGTTTCCTTGCAGCCATTGTGGCTTTATGCTGGTGCGGACAGCCCGGCTGTTCCCCTTCATCATCTCCCATCACCTGCATCCCTCTCGCACGCATTCAGCCGGACACGGATTTCGGTGGAGTGCAGCTGCTGCTAGCAGGGGAGTGAGATTCATGGAAACTGAAGTTCCTGCCTCTAACCCTCCAGCTGCATCTGCTGAAGATTCAGCAGATGGCACGGGCCAGTCCGCCACTATCTCTACAGGTGACCAGGAGAAGATGCCTTCTGTGGGACTGTTACCAGGAGAGACAGTGGTTAAAGAGGGAAAGGCAGCCATCTTGTTCCCCAGTGCCAATGAGGTGTTTTATAACCCAGTGCAGGAGTTCAACAGAGATTTAACGTGAGTATGAACTTCGCCTTTATTGCCACTTGCAAAGTATCCACAACTGTCTCCATGTTAAAAGAAAAACTGATGGAACAGTAACAGTCAAAGTGTGATTTAGATAAAATAAGGTGTCTAAATCCAGGTTTTTCCAGGCTCATTGAGATGTGATATAAGCATGTTTTGACTATGTCATTGACACTTTATGAAACATATTAAAGAGAGACAAGGCCCTACTTGTTGGGTCTATATGTCAGAGAGTTGGACAAGCTAAACTCTGTAGGTATGTAATTAAGACTGATTTTTGTAGCTCTGATTAAATCTAATAATAATAATAATAATTGATTGGATTTATATAGAGCTTTTCAAGGCACCCAAAGCGCTTTACAATGCCACTATTCATTCACTCTCGCATTCACACACTGGTGGAAGCAAGCTACAGTTGTAGTCACAGCTGCCCTGGGGCAGCCTGACAGAAGCGAGCCTGCCATATCGCGCCATCGGCCCCTCTCACCAACACCAGTAGGCGGTAGGGTAAAGTGTCTTGACACAACGACCAGGACACAGAGCCCGGGGATCAAACCGGCAACCTTCTGGTTACAGATGCGCTTCCCAACCCCCTGAGCTGCGGTCGCCCCTAGAATGCAGCTCTGTACCCACTCCTGTAACCTGTGCGGTAGCCTTAAGTATACCCTCCTAACATTAACACTAAAGTGACTCAGTGAACTGTGACATGTGCGTTTAGTAGGAATATGTGGTGTAAATAGAGCGTTTTGTTTAGCACAAGGATATTACTTCTGTAAAACAAATTACAGCAGGTGGTAATTGTGTCTAGCATGCCCATTATACTAATAAAATAGTACGTATTCCCCAAACATATGCACTGTGAACATATGCAGTTTCTTTATTTTCATGGCTCAGATGATCCATGCATTGACTCTGTCCTGAAGTCTCACTTCTTCCTGTGTTTCTGTTATAGTAACTCGTGTTTAATTAATTATCCAGAGCAACACAGACACAAACCAGTATATAATCCCAAGTGCAAAAAGTTGGGACCCTGTGTAAAATGTAAATAAAAACACATTGCAGTGCATAAACTGAGACATTTTATTAAATTATTTGCTCATTTTGAATTTTATGGCAATTGCACGTCTTAAACGTTGGGCTGTGGGGAATAAAGGCTGGAAAAGTAAGTGATACTATAAAGGATCACTCGGACAAACATTTTTCAACTAATTAGGTTATTTGGCAACAGGTCAGTAACATGAAGGAGAATCAAAAAAGCATCTTAGAGAGACAGTTTGTCAGAAATAAAGTTGGCCACAGGTTCACCAATCTGAGAAAAATCAAAATCCAAAAATTCTGTAAAATTACAGAAATCTCTGTGCGGACTGGACAAGGCCATAAATCATTACTGGATGCCCTCAGGCAGCACTGCATTAGAAACAGGCATGTTTTGTTTTAGGGGCCAAAGCCCATTTAAAATGGACTGAGCCAAAGTGGAAAACTGTTCATAATGTGCAATTCTGTTTGGGAAAACGTGAACACTGCATCATTTAACATGGTAGTAGAAGAGTCCCGGTGGTGAAGTGGCCTGCCTTGGGGCAGGATTTCACTTTCATCAGACGGTGACGTCCCTGTGGCTTCATCCATCCTTTATGTACAGTAATAATCTGCTTTTCCTGTCATTTCATTAACAAAAGTGTGTTAATTAATAGAAAAAAGTCACAAAAACCCCTGAAATGCTGGTGACTTTCCCTGGTCAGGGAGAAGATTGTTAGAAATCGCTTCTACAGTGGCCTCAAAAGTATTTGCATTGTTAAACAATCAACAAACTTCCTGAGCTTTGTTGACCTTTCTTTTTTACAGGATGAATTTTTAAGAACTTGCCATTAAAACAAAAAACAAACAAAAAACGAACCATAACATATATTTTTTACTACTGGCCACATAGTGGCACAATCGAGACCTGCTCTTTGTTCTCAAGAAACCATCTAGATTCATTAAATGTGTCTTTTTGCAAGGTAGTTTTGAGAGACGAACACTTCAGAGCAACACTCAAGACTGAAAACCTAAAACCTTCAGCAGGACACGGCTGCTCTCTTTACAAAGAAAACTCATCACTCAGTTGCTGTTTGACAACCTTGTTTGAGCATCTTTGGAAAGATCGAGCCACAACTACAAGAAACTACAGAGCAGGATTTGTGATTTTTTTTTTTCTCTCTCTAATTTTCTTATTGGTCTTTCATCTGTGTGGACACATCTCCCGTGTCACAGGAGATGTGTCTGAAGGAGAGAGAAAGTCCTGAGAGTTACTGCTCTGCCTGGACCCCGTTCTCATTTTTCTCTCACGTGTGCGTTTATAAGTAAACATTCCCTTTCTTCTTTCCAGATGTGCTGTGATCACAGAGTTTGCGAGAGAGCTGCTGGCTCAGCGAGGGGTGAAGGTGGTGGTGCCAGGCGAACAGGAGAGGGTGGTGGTCTCTCTGTCAGAGGAGACAAACGAGGCCGAGGCACAGACGGAGGAGAAAAACGGATCAGAGGAGCCAGCTGTAACGGCAGCTGCGGGGGAGAGATGTGAGGTATGTAAGAGTGATTTATTTATGTATTTTTTAGTGCAATGGCACACCAACAGGCTTTTATTGCTATGTATGAATACAAATGCAGGATTTTAATGGTACATGTATCCAGCTTCTAGTTTAGAAGGTTTTGTTCATGCGTACGATCCAGAACCTGATTTATTCACGTGTGGAAGTTAAATTAAATACCATCTGAAGACTTTAGGATGATAATGAACATGAACAAGGCAGAACAAGTGGTGTACTTGTATTTCTATGTGAATGGTTCTGTATCTAAAAGCCAGGTATTATTACTGCCCAGAGGGACCTCCCATGCTAAAATCATATGCACTGGTTCCAGTGGAAAATCCTTCGATAGAGGCCAATTTCACACTTTGGGGGCCACAAGTGGTCGAGAGGCAATTGGATCATTTTCAAGAAACTTCAAAACATGTTATGAAGTTGATATAATCTCATTAGTGTCATTAGACTGAAGGTTTTTGTCTTTGTTTTGTTAATTAGAACAGTTGCTGGTGATCCCAGCTTTCCCTGAATACAGCTCTCACATTTTTTTAATTAGTTTCAGTTTCACTTTGAGTTGATTAATTCTCAATAAGGAAGGAAAAACATGAGAGCAGCGACCAGCTTCAAAATGAAAATGTTTTTTTGGCTACGTTCACACTGCAGGCGAAAGCACATCAAATCCGATTTTTTTTGACCCTATGCGACCCATATCCGATCATGGTATGACAGTGTGAACGACACAAATCCGATATTTTCAAATCCGATCTGGGTCACTTTCGTATGTGGTACTGAATCCGATACATATCCGATGTTTTAGAAAGCGACTGCTGTTTGAACGGTCAGGTCGCATTAAATCCGTCTTTTACGTCACTGACACAAGACAGACGCCAATTATCAGCGCCAGAGAAGCGCCAGAGAAGCGCCAGAGAAGACATCGCGAACGCTTCTCTGGCCATCCAGTGTAGATGTCAGTGAAACTGTTGGGAAGACGATGTTGGAGAAACGTGAACATTTTATTTGTACTGTATAATCTGCAGATTCTGACAGAAATCTGCAACTATCCTTTGAAGCACCGCTCCTCTCTAAAACAGCAATAAGGATCATTATTAGGTTATTTACATTATTATGTAAATAACAAAATAACTTAAAGCAAAAATTGGGAAATATAAAGTCCGAACTCTTTATATTAAGGGCCATCAGTCAAACAATACTGTTTGCTCTGGGTCTAAACAGAGCGCGTTGTGTGTGAAGTCTTCTTTTGCGCATGCGGGCCGCTTTGAGCGTTCGCACTAGAGCGCGTTTGCTGTCGCATTTTATTTGTAGTGTGAACACGCAGACAAAAAAATCGGATTTGATCAAAAAATCGGAATTGAGCATTAAGACCTGCAGTGTGAACGTAGCCTTTGAGGGAATATGTACACAGAGGGAGCAACGTTTTCACATTTTCTGTTCCAGCAGTTGTGAATTGACCTGAGAAAAATAAAGAGTTGTTCCATATAAGTAAACATAAAATCCTCCTCAGCACTGTTTCTGTGTCTTCCAGTCAGTCTTTGCATTCTTTTGCAGAGTCGATGATCAATCATGAGCTCAGTGAAGAATGTTGTTGTTAAAGAGTTGGATTCTTTTTTTATTGTTATTATCGAGTTATTGGAGACCAAAATGAAGCGAAATGAGAGTAAATCTAGTTGTAACTGTAAACTTGCTCTCTTGTGGGAAAATCTTACTCAAGGTTTAGGAGTGCTTATGGGAATTTTTGAGCATTCTTGTAGAAGTGTATTGTGAGGTGAGACACAGATATTGGATGAGAAGCCCTGGCTAACAGTCTCCACTCTAATTCATCCCGAAGGTGTTCTGTCGAGTTGAGGTCAGGATTCTGTGAAAGCCAGTCAAGTTGTTCCAAACCAAACTCGCTCATCCGTGTCTTTATGGACTTTGCTTTGTGCACTGATGTGCAGTCATGCTGGAACAGGAAGGGGCCATCCCCAAACTGTTCCCACAAATTTGCTTGTTTTTATACACCTGTGGCCTTGGAAGTGATAGGAACACCTGAATTATATCAGAGACTACTACACCATATATTTGGAAGATGTGGTGTATATTCAAAAACGTAAAGCAACTCTTTGATTAAAGAGCTCGTAATTTTTGGCCGGCAATGTGTAATTTTCGTTTTCAGGACTTGTTTCTGTTGCTGCCAAGAGGCCAAAGAGTGCGTGTGTGTGTCTTTGTGGAACGTTAAGTGTGTTTCCCCAAACCTTTTGTGTCAGCGTGGTCTGCGTGTCCTGGAGGGCCTAGCAGCATCTGGTTTGCGCTCGGTGCGTTTTGCTCTGGAGGTCCCAGGCCTGCAGAGCGTCACTGCCAACGACTTCTCTGCTAAGGCGGCGGCTCTGATCGCCAGGAATGCCCAGTACAACGGAGTGAGCCACCTGCTCCAGGCCAGCTGCAGAGATGCCAGGTATGACTAGTCAGCATGTTCTGCTGCTTTACTTCCCACTTTTATCAGCTCCACTGTTCAGTACCATCTTCTTTCCCCCCCATTACTTCTTGTTTCATTGTTCTTCACTTTTGACCTTTGACCTCCTGTTCACATTTCTCATGAGCATCTTTTTTTGTTGCTTTTATCCAAATTTACCATTTAAGATAAATAAATAAAAATTTCTCTCTCGGGTTTTAAACACAGCATGCTGATGTATGACATGCGAGCGAAGAAGGATCGCTATGACGTCATTGATCTGGATCCCTACGGTAGCCCGGCCTCTTTCCTGGATGCTGCCGTTCAGTCTGTCAGTGAAGGAGGTGGGTAGTTCACCGTAGCAGCTCCTCTAGGTTTCATCACTTTCAGGGATGTGGAAAGTTTCAGATCACTGTTGTAACTGCAAATATTCAACTAGTGCAGAGGCTGCTGACACATGCATGTATGCAGTCTTTTAAAAAGCCAACAGCATGGTGCATGTGTGTGATAGACTAAATGTTAACTGGCTGAAAGTTTCAATTAAATGTGATTTTTATAGCAACAAATCACAACAACAGCCACCTCTAGGTGCTTCATATTCTAAAGTAAAGATCGTACACTAAGGAGCTCGGTAAAGTGCTCCTTGCCAGCTTAATGGCCTGTTGTATGTAGCCCAATAATGGAGGTAGAAGCTGACACCACACGGAGCTGTTTTCAACACTGCGTTGCATCTGAAGTGAATTCAGATTACTTTTCAAAATTCACCATAAAATCAGTTTGGCAGCTGCTCAGAAGTGGGCGAGAGATTGTTAGTGAAATAATTCTTGTTTGGTTTGATCCACTTTAAGTGTCAAAATCACTTTGTTTGTCACAAAGCAGAGAATAGTGTGTGTGTGTGTGTGTGTGTGTGTGTGTGTGTGTGTGTGTGTGTGTGTGTGTGTCTTTTTGTGTATATGTATGATGTCTAATCTACACGGTTAAGCTGCCACTGCAGGTTTATAAATTTCAGTCTTTTAGATTTCTCGTCTTCTCTCTCTCTCCCCCCCCCCCCTCAGGTCTTTTATGTATAACCTGTACAGACATGGCGGTGATGGCAGGAAACAGTGGAGAGACTTGCTACAGCAAATACGGTTCAGTCTCCATCAAAGCCAAATATTGTCATGAAATGGTGAGGGCACAGAGTATACACACAAACAAACACTCTCCACACTCTGGCTCACTCTCAGAAATGTGAAAATGACACATTGCAGTACATGCACAGTCATGTTTGCATTAGTGTGTAAGCATGCAGAATGTATCTGAGTGAGACGGTGACGCTGTAAGTAATCGTACGTTCAATTTAGCCAAGTGAGTTTTCGTGACGTCAAAAACAAATGATATTTTATTCTTGTTGCGATTGTCTGAGGTTATAATCCTTCAGTGTGCACACTTTGGGAAAAGAAATAGCAGAGCAATGATTGGCTACCTCTCCAGAAGTTCCTCTTCTTGTGGATCATCTCCAGCTCCTCCATTTTGGACCGCAGATGGTGACTCTACTTTCTGTTCAACCTGAAGGCATCAAGCCTGCACTTGCTTCAGGTACAGTGTAAGTTGGACCTCCGGCTAGTAACGGATCACCGGGACAGCCGTCACCAGCTGCAGTCCAAGATGTTGGAGTCAGTTTCGGGATGAGAGACTCAGAATTGACTGTTTTATTACATGTAATTAGAAAACTCCCTGAAAAGCCTTCAGTTGATCCAAAATGATGCAGCGAGAGTACTGACAGGGACTAGAAAGGAAGAACATATTTCTCCTGTTTTGGCTTCTCTTCACTGGCTCCCTGTTAAATCCAGGACATAAAAGATCTTTAATAATCATCCCCCATCTTATCTTAAAAACCTCAGAGTACTGTATCACCCCAGTAGATAACTTCACTCTCAGACTGCAGGCTTACTTGTGGCTCCCTTTCCTGTTAAGATTTGGGAGACAAACACTCTCTACCTTTAAGATTAGGCTTAAAACTTTCCTTTTTGATAAGGGATAAAGTTAGGGTTGGATCAGGTGACCCCGAATCCTCCCTTATATATGCAGCAATAGGCCTTGGCTGCTCGGTGCTTCCCCTGATCCACTGGGTGTTTCTTCTAAACTCATTATGTGTTTAATTATTAGTAATTGATTAATCTTTGGATCACGTTCACAGTATGCCTTTGTCTCGTCTCCCTCCCCTCATCCCAACGGGTCACAGCAGATGGCCCCGCCCCTCCCTGAGCCTGGTTCTGCTGGAGGTTTCTTCCTGTTAAAAGGGAGTTTTTCTTTCCCACCATCACTAAGTGCTTTCTCATGTTTTGTCAGATTTGTGAGTTTTCTCTGTATTATTGCAGGGTCTTTACCTTTATAATATAAGGAGACTGTTGTTGTGATTTGGCACTATATAAATAAAAATGAATTGGATTGAAATGAAATATTAGTAAAATAACAAAATATATGCAAAAAATACAGAAAAAAGTAAAAGACATAAAATATATACCACACAATTCTACATGTTTGAAAAGCAGAAGGATAAATTTTACACTTATTTGATGAGTGAAAGTCACGACTGTTACCTGCCTGTAGGGAAACATGAGACAGGAAGACTGTAGGTGGCTTTTTAAAATAAGGGTGAAGGGCTTATCGAGTCATCTAAGTCAAACATGCAGCTGTCTCAGTGGGATCCAGATGGATAACAATAAATTACACAGTATACTTGGGCAACCATCCAAAGAGTCATCGTGTAGACAACGCCGTTCTCGTTGAATATTTTCTTTGGCAGAAATACAAGAAAAGAGCAACTGGTGAATGTGTTTGCACCACAGCCAGAACATGTGTGGTGTTCTCATAAAGGTCTTTTCTTCTTTTTCCCACCTTCTCATGTGCTATCATGATCTGATTTCATGCTGCATATAGCACAAGTAGTTTTCCACACAGTAGTGGAATTCACACAATCTCTAGCTGTGAGTGGCAGTAATGGAACATAAATGCAAGGATCATTAAAAAAAACTCATAAATTCTATTTGATTTGATGAAAAAGAAACCCCTCTGCAGCTGAATAAAACTTCTTATCCAACATAATTTCCTCACATCCCTGTAAACAGATCCGAGATGTTTTCCAGATTTTCACAGCAAGAGGAAAAAAAAAGTGCTGAATACGTGCCTCTCTCCATCTTTGAACTCCAGGCTCTGCGTATCATCCTGCACAGTTTGGACCAGAGGGCAGGAGTGTACCAGCGATACATCCAGCCCCTGCTGTCCGTCAGCGTCGACTTTTACATTCGAGTCTTCGTCCGCGTCTTCACAGGACAGGCTACAGTCAAAAACTCAGCCAGGTGCTCGCTCACACACACGCACACACTGTCTGCTAACAAAGGCTGATCTATCCTGTGTGATGAAAGATGAATGATCCTGAAACTGGGTCACTGCAGGAACAAATGCACAAAGTAACAGCAGCAGGGGGATTTGTGAGGGTAAAAGTAAAGTGCTAATAGAATAATAGAAATCTGGGTACGTGACACTAAAAGATGATATTATGACTGATGTGCTCAGTATTGAAACACAAAATGACACTGCAGTTGCGTCCCGTCTCTCTTTGTTGCAGTAAGCAGGCGCTGGTGTACAACTGTGTCGGCTGCGGGGCTTTCCACTTGCAGAGAATGGGCAGGAGAACAAGCAACGGAAAACAGTGAGACACTAAACACTCTGCTGCTGCTTCTAATGAGGTTCTGTGTGTGATGGTTCAGTCGAGGTGTGCTCATCAGTGAACTGGCGGCTTGAAATAAAGTCCTCAGTTTATGGTGTTTCTGTTTCTTTTTGGATGTAAAAATCTTAGGTTGAACTCAATCAAAAGGTTGACTTCAAGGAGCCATGGATGGATACGTTTGGCTAAATGCTTTACTATTAAATGTGAGGTTTGCTGTTCAGAGAACCCCTCTGTGTTACTTGATGATCACTGCGTGCGGTAAAGTCGATGTCTGTTTGATTTCAGCATGAAGTATTCTGCTGCCACCGGGCCACCGGTTGGACCAGAATGTGAGCACTGCGGACAGAGACATCAGGTGATGCACAAACACGTCACGTCAGTGTGCTAGCATTCGCTCTGGGTTACAGTTTTTGTTTTGGTGGTTATGGCAGAAATGTCCCACTTCTCAAGCATATGATCACTGATACATTCACAGTACTTGGCTGGGCCTCCTCCTTACCACATATTACTGTATGGAGGCGATCAGCTTTTGGCCCTGCTGAGGTGTTACTGAAGCCCAGGTTGCTTTGACAGCTGCCTTCAGCTTGTCGGGTGGATCTTCCTCTTGAAAATACTTCACAGATTCTGTGTGGGGTTTACGCTAATCGAGCACAGTAATAACATGGTTGGCAAACCATTTGGTACTAGTTTTGGCACTGTGGGGAGGTGCTAAGTGCTGCTGGGAAGTGAAATTAGCATTTCTATAAAATGTCTTAGCAGATGGAATAATGAAGTACTCTAAAATCGCCTTCATTGACTTTGCAGCACAAGTTATCAGACTGTGGAAACTGTGGATTCAATTGAAAAACATCAGAATGTCGAGTGTAGTGCTGGTTCATGCAGGACTAACACCAATCACATCAGCTGATCTTATGTTTGTAATACAGAGCACAGTTTTGAAGCTGTTTTGTCCTACCTAGAGTTTGTGGGCATCTGTAGGTTGCCTAGCAACCCAACTCCACCTGTTGTGCTGTGTCCAGTCAAATCAGTGTGGTTGTGTTGTCATTTACAGGGAGTGCAGAATTATTAGGCAAGTTGTATTTTTGAGGAATAATTTTATTATTGAACAACAACCATGTTCTCAATGAACCCAAAAAACTCATTAATATCAAAGCTGAATGTTTTTGGAAGTAGTTTTTAGTTTTAGCTATTTTAGGGGGATATCTGTGTGTGCAGGTGACTATTACTGTGCATAATAATTAGGCAACTTAACAAAAAACAAATATATACCCATTTCAATTATTTATTTTTACCAGTGAAACCAATATAACATCTCCACATTCACAAATATACATTTCTGACATTCAAAAACAAAACAAAAACAAATCAGCGACCAATATAGCCACCTTTCTTTGCAAGGACACTCAAAAGCCTGCCATCCATGGATTCTGTCAGTGTTTTGATCTGTTCACCATCAACATTGCGTGCAGCAGCAACCACAGCCTCCCAGACACTGTTCAGAGAGGTGCACTGTTTTCCCTCCTTGTAAATCTCACATTTGATGATGGACCACAGGTTCTCAATGGGGTTCAGATCAGGCGAACAAGGAGGTCATGTCATTAGTTTTTCTTCTTTTATACCCTTTCTTGCCAGCCACGCTGTGGAGTACTTGGACGCGTGTGATGGAGCATTGTCCTGCATGAAAATCATGTTTTTCTTGAAGGATGCAGACTTCTTCCTGTACCACTGCTTGAAGAAGGTGTCTTCCAGAAACTGGCAGTAGGACTGGGAGTTGAGCTTGACTCCATCCTCAACCCGAAAAGGCCCCACAAGCTCATCTTTGACGATACCAGCCCAAACCAGTACTCCACCTCCACCTTGCTGGCGTCTGAGTCGGACTGGAGCTCTCTGCCCTTTACCAATCCAGCCACGGGCCCATCCATCTGGCCCATCAAGACTCACTCTCATTTCATCAGTCCATAAAACCTTAGAAAAACCAGTCTTGAGATATTTCTTGGCCCAGTCTTGACGTTTCAGCTTGTGTGTCTTGTTCAGTGGTGGTCGTCTTTCAGCCTTTCTTACCTTGGCCATATCTCTGAGTATTGCACACCTTGTGCTTTTGGGCACTCCAGTGATGTTGCAGCTCTGAAATATGGCCAAACTGGTGGCAAGTGGCATCTTGGCAGCTGCACGCTTGACTTTTCTCAGTTCATGAGCAGTTATTTTGCGCCTTGGTTTTTCCACACGCTTCTTGCGACCCTGTTGACTATTTTGAATGAAACGCTTGATTGTTCGATGATCACGCTTCAGAAGCTTTGCAATTTTCAGACTGCTGCATCCCTCTGCAAGATATCTCACTATGTTTGACTTTTCTGAGCCTGTCAAGTCCTTCTTTTGACCCATTTTGCCAAAGGAAAGGACGTTGCCTAATAATTATGCACACCTGATATAGGGTGTTGATGTCATTAGACCACACCCCTTCTCATTACAGAGATGCACATCACCTAATATGCTTAATTGGTAGTAGGCTTTCGAGCCTATACAGCTTGGAGTAAGACAACATGCATGAAGAGGATGATGTGGACAAAATACTCATTTGCCTAATAATTCTCTACTCCCTGTATGGCTGCTCTGTTCTCTCACCTGGCTTTCCATATGACCGGTCCCAGAGCAGCGCCAAGTGGCCACATAAATGACTGCTGATGGAACAAAACAGTCTGACTGTAGAGGTTCTGACTGAAATGTGATTCTATTGTATTTGGGAACAAATGTAAAGGTAGCTGACTTTTTTTTCTCCATTAAAGTTTTTTTAAAATGACTTTAAAGTCAAGGGTGCAGTGGCCCACTTAAAACCAGAAGAATCCCACAGGGACCTCCCAAAGTTTTCACTCTAATCAAAATACAAGAGAGAAAGATGGATTCATTGAAATTTTCATTCAAGAAACATAAACGACTCTGGCTGTTGGCTATTAATTGTTAATGCTACCCAGTCACATGCACCGTGTTAAAGCAACACACCTGCCAAACAGGGCATCAACTTCAATATAATAGCAGTGAATTTAGGTTGGAGTAATGAGTAATATCACAAACTAACCACCTGCTATTACCAGCTTTAATTCACTTTTTTATTGAAATAAATAAATTTATATAAATGTATTACTGTACATAGATGTAAGTTCAAGCTGACTGCCTGCATTACCCTTGCAACTCACCAGGGGTCCCCAGCACATACTTTGGGAATCACTGACTTAAATGGTTTATATGTCCATAAACTGGCCTGCTTGTTTCTGGTTGTTACTGTGTGGGCATGCATAAAACTCCATTTGAAGCCTCTACCTCTCCTCTTTGCAGCTGGGCGGTCCGATCTGGGCAGAGTCCATCCACGACCTGGAGTTCGTCCAGAAGGTTTTGTCTGCCGTGTTGGGGAACCCTTGCAGGTTTGGGACATCTAAACGCATTGAGGGCGTGCTGAGCATGGTGACTGAGGTACTCATTCCCTTTCTTATATATGCTCTCACTGCTGGAACAGGTGCTATTTAATGGGATTGTCCCGTGGGTGTGGTTGGTGGCGTTAGCCGGCTTTTTGTTGTGTGAGATAGACTGTGATCACGTTTCAGTCGTAGTTTCCTGTCAGACTGAAGCTTCATTGCCTGTGACGTGCTCTGTGTTTCAGGAGTTGGAGGATGTGCCGCTTTATTACACCGTGGACAATCTGAGCAGCACGATGCACTGCAATACTCCATCCCTGCTCCAGTTTAGGTACACACACACACACACACACACACACACACACACACACACACACACACACACACACACACACACACACACAGTTTGCATCAACTGATGGTCTGTATGCATTTCTTAAAGACTTACAACTCATGCTTTCTTAAATTTAGTTGTAGGTCGTAAGCTGCGACCGCACAGGAAGTGATTCACTCGATGCATGTCACTTTGAAGCAGTTGGCAGCGGTTATTTCACCCACAGTCATTTTTGATCGTGGAGTGTTGTTCACGCGCTCTCTGATTTCCACTTCGCTTCGCTGGTTGATACAGCTTTACTGTGAAAGAACTCTTTGCAAATGTGTAATTGTGTAACTACACACAGACACTGTTAGACACTACTGTCTTTAAAAAAAAGTTTTTATTTGATTAGAGAATTGTCAGTGACAGCAAAATGTATTCTTTAGAAAGGTGTCACACACCCAGAAAGGTTACAAAGCACTGTGTAACACACACACACACACACACACACACACACACACACACACACACACACACACACACACACACACACACACACACACACACACACTTTGCTGATAGAAGGAAGTCAGCAGTAACTTGAAAGAGCATCTCTTTCCACACGACATGTCAAACCTTGATATTGAAATCTGACACACGGCTTTGACTGAGGCATACCACCTGTTGTTGCAATCTTTTGTTTGCAAGGGTCAGCCAATCAGAAGAAACAATCCTGAAAGGGGAGAGGGGAAGGCAAGGGAGCTGAAATGGCTTCTTTCAGACAGACGATGAACTCGGCTGCTGCACCAAAGCCCTGGATCAAATTAATAAGAATATTTTGATTATTTTAAACTGTCAAGTATACAAAGCTCCAGTATAATCCTTAAATAAAAAATATGGAGTTGGAAATGAGCATAGCTGCCCCCGCTTTAAAGCTCTCATCCATTTATATCTAACACGGAGTCTGTGGCATCTTCTACCTTGTTGTTTAGGTTATTCTCCTGCTGTGCATGTGTGAATGTCCACATTTGTTTGTTTTCAGTGATTCCAGGAGGAAAAAAAATATCTTACCCGTGGCTTTCCGTTTGTCTGTTTGTAGGGAAAACCTTCCTCCTCTCACATTTCTCACAAACTGAATCATCAGAGCATCCTTCCTCTATCTCACTCTTTTCAGGTCTGCTCTCCTCCATGCTGGCCACAGGGTCTCCCTCTCTCACGCCTGTAAAAACGCCATCAAAACAGACGCCCCTCCTGCAGCCATCTGGGACATCATGCGATGCTGGGTAAACTTTACAGGAGAAAAAGAAAAGCTATTTTTTGTAATCCTGAACACAGCCACACGCTGTTGTTGCTTAAACATTTCCATGTCCTGCTGGAAATGTCGACACTAAATAAAAAGTGAACATGCTTATTCAGAATCGTGTAACACATTTAAAGTCACACATGCATGTTTGATGATCTGCTGCAGGAGAAAATCAACCCTGTAAAGAGGGAGAAATTATCTCCGACCAGCCCCGCATTCAAGATCCTCTCCACTGAGCCCAGGTGAGCCACTTTGAGCCATCAGGAGCACATTTACCGCTTTAAAAGATTCCACTGTCTCTGAAAAATGCACAGCCCTAACCTGCAGATCTGTAATGTTTGTGTGTTTGTAGCTTTGAGGCCTGTTTCACTGTAAGGGAGGACGCCAACCCTCAGTCCCGTAAGCGCCACCTGACCCGGTTCCAGGAGAATCCTCAGGCCTTCTGGGGACCCAAAGCTCGCGCCAAAGCTGGGTAACCATAACAACAAGTTTGTTCGTTTTTTTAATAGTCCAGAGGTCACAAGTGTCACATGCTGATGTTTCCAAAGCAGCTAAAATGTGTGTCAGTTGAATCAAGAAGTACGGTGGCCTTGAGTGGTCAAACACACTGCAACTTCAGAAAAAACTGCAAAGACGCACAAAACACAACAGAAATACGAGGGCAAACCCAGAACTAAGGTCTCCAAAGCAGTGGTGACGTAGAGAAACTGTTCATACGGCTGTTTGCCACACTGTTGTGATCGGTGCTTCCTCCACTCCCGAACAAGCATGCGCAGCTTCGCTGGGACGCTCCATCTTGGCTTGGCAGCCCTATGAAAATGGAGCTCTCGCTGAACGCTACCGCCAAGTGCGTGCAGGGGGTATTGTTGGTTGACTTTCTGCCACAATAAATGCTGACAGGTACTGTGAAACACTGAAAAAAAACTCAGAAGGGCAATTCAGAACCAGAGAAGAGGAATGCTGAGCAAGGGCGTAAGCATTCTCCACGACAACGCGCGACCGCACATCGCTCGTCAAATTGTCACTCTCCTGCAAAACTTTGGTTGGAACTTCATCACCCACCCATCCTACAATCCGGACTAGGCACCCAGTGACTCCCACCTGTTCCTAAAGTTGAAAGAATATTTGTCCAGAAGGTGATTGTGTGGCGCCAGCAAGCGGGTATGACATGGGCATTGTAAAACTGCCACAGCATCTGCAAAAATGCAGCGAGTGAAATGGTGATTATGTAGAAAAATAAATAATTCTTCAACCTTTAAAATGATGTAAATATTTCTAAAACGATAGGTGACCTTACTTTTGAGATTGCCCTCGTAGGAAAAAACCCCAAACCTTAAATACCCTGAATTAGTTTAGTTACTTAAAGTAGTCCTGAGTTTTTCTTTGGAGAGAAAAAAAAGCTGTGTCCATGTTCTTCCAGTGTTCTTTGTTTCTTGCACATGTTGCTCCTTCTATCATCTCCACTTATTTATTTTTTTTATTCTCTTTTCTCTGGTTTCCTGTTAATCTTTCTCCTCATTTGTTCTCTCCTTCAGTGGTGGAATCTCTGCTGACCTGCAAGACAAGAGGAAAAAGTTCCAGAACAAGAGAAAGAACCAGATCACAGACTCTTCTCAGCTCAAGACCTTCCTCTGCAAGAAGTTCAAACAGGTCAGATTTACTAAACACAACCTAAATACACTTTTTTTTTTTTTTTTTACATTAAAAACTCTTAAATAGTGCTTTTACCTGCATCCCACTCAACTGAAGGTGAAAATGGTGACTAGCTGGTGAACATAGCATAACATTTTGGTAATGACTTGGTGGAGACCAAAATGATGCTGTTCTTGTGGCTGCTGGGCATTTAAAGCTAAGAGGCCATCTGTGCAAAAGGCTGCCCACCCCAGGCATGGTTCTGCTCAGAGGGGTTTTCTCACAAACTAGGAGTACGTGAAAAGGGTTTCTGCCTGTTTAACATTTAGAACTATGTTTGTGCACAGCACAGTAAAATGAGAGGAAGAGCAGAAAGCATCGTTACTGTTGCAGCAGCTGACGGAGTCGCTGCAGGTGAGGATCGCTTCAGCACGTCGGGTTCTTTATCATACTGTTGGCACACTCAAGTCCCTCTGAATTAAAGGCAGGCAATTACCTAAATACTAATTAGTCCCGTAAAGTCTCGATGTCCTGGGCGGAAAATGAAACGGCAGACTCGTGCTGACGAATTAGTCTTCTCCATAGGTTGCTTTGGCAGGTCGCCACACACTGCTGGTTTCCTGCCAGAGAAGCTGCGCGCTGCCTCGGCAGCCACAGCCAAAACATACTGCTGGCTGTTCAGACGTTACTACATCAGAATCCAACAGCTTTCATGAGTATTTCTTTATTTTTGTCTTTCAGGGAACATGTACCCACGGAGACGAGTGCTGCTACTTCCATGACTCGGAGCAGACAAATGAACAGAAAACAGAGTGATGACTCTATATTTTTCCTTTATTTTAAAATAATCTTATTTCTGGAATTTGAATGGATGTTTGAATGTTGCGCAGCAGACTGTTTTGGCTTTTAAAAGTTACTGTACATAACATTTCCATGATTTAGTTCTATACCAGAGGGTTTTTTCTTTTTGACTGTCAGCCTGTGTTCACACCAATAAAGTCATTGCTGTGAGACTGTTTTTGATATTCATAAATAACATCAGGTGGACGATTATAATCTGACACACCTTTGTCACTCAAAAGGTCAAATCGTTATGAAAAGCACCTCTTTGTATAGTTTTCTTTACGTTTCCACTACAAAAACAGTTGCTTGTATAGCACCTCAGCAGCCATTTAGCTTCTCACACTAAAAAAACACCAAAAAACCCTTTTTGATCATCCGAGGCTTCACATCGCTGCGTGGTTGAAGACACGCTGGAGACAGCAGGCACAGATGACTGTCACTGGAAAAGGTCTGCAGCAGCAACAGCACAACATCTGTTCTGATGTCAGATTATCAGCAGTTAAATGCTGCTTCACTGATTATACACAAGATTTGTGGCACAAACACGAGGGCAGGACAGTAAGGAGGATTGATTTTTATTATTAGCTGCTTCTTGATAAGTAGAAAAATCTAAGTATACACAACATGGCAGAAATGCAAAGATTATACTTTATTGCACATATCACTTTGTGGGAGACGATATTCTGTTACTGCAACAGCACAAAAAATCCCCACAAATATAAATGTTCTCAAAAATGTTAAAGGCAGCTTTAACAAATTCAATCTTATTCAGACATTCTGTATCAAAGGCTGAAGGCATCCTGAAATGACTTTTGCCCAGGTCAGTCCGGGCTACAGCTGTGATCCGATTTTAAGTCGTAGGCAGCGTGAATACAACTTCTCATTCATTTTTCCCCTAAAAATCCACACTTTATTAAATCAGCAACGTAAACAAGCCACAGGAATGTCAATATACGATAATTCATCCTATAAAATCTCATGTGTGATTGGCTATCTAAGGTTGACTTTGAGAAGAAACGTTCGGATCTCCATTGGCCTTAAGGTCACCTCCCACGTGGACGGGTCTTGAAATGTCTTCAGCAGTGGCTTTTCTCCTGGAAAACAGACACATTATGTGAGCACAATCACAAACGACACAAAGTGTTTTTGGTTGGTTAATCTTTAAACACACCAGCAGTGTGAATGTGTGTGTGAATGGGTGGATGACTGGATATGTAAAGCGCTTTGGGGTCCTTAGGGACTAGTAAAGCGCTATATAAATACAGGCCATTTACCAGTGACACGGGTCAGTGATCAGCAACCAAGTCTCCTCACAAGGAACAAAATAACATGTTGAGCTCCAGAAACACCTTGTAGTATACATTACATTATGAAGCATATCAATCTGTTTATGACGCTTTATGGCTCCCTGCTGGCTTAATTAGCACCTGCAGGGAAACTGTTAAGTCGATGACTACAATCAGAGATTTCTATCAGCCCAGCGCTCCTTCAGTGCATGGTCACCTGCCAGATGTTGAAAAATCCAGATGTTGCCAGTCTTTATATTACTATATAAAATATTATAAATAATGTAATGAAATTGTGACAACACTAAACGAAGGCCAAAATCTGCAAATATCAGGGAATCCTCACTATGGAAGTGTGATTGAAGAGCAGTGTACTACAAAGCCAGAATAACGGATTACTGAATTATGTTAAGTGCAGTATATGTTTGCAAATAAGTTTCGTATTGAAGCCATACATTAAAAAAAAACACTGACTGAAGCGCAGACTGTGCACTTCATTGTCACTGGATTATAAATGTATTCAGTTGATGATGCAGAAAATGTGTAAATGTTTATATACTTTATTTTGCTGCTGCTACATTTCTTTCACACAGCTGGAACTGCAGCTACGAGCGCACAGAACATGCATCATTTAATCTATTAAATTATTTTCACTTTGATCTGACAACGAACCAAAGTGATTTCCACAGAAGTTCATACCTGGTCTCTGAGATTTTACCACCGACCTCCAAAATGCACAAAGCTCAAAGCAGCTGAGTTGGAATCCATATTAAAATAAGCCCGAGGAGACGACATTCATTGAAATTTAGCCAAATTTAAATCGAGTCAGACTGGAGAACACATCCAGCTTTGAATCTAGGGTGACGTTCAAAACTGCAGTGGTGAACTAACTGACACAACACTGGTGTCCTGTACCTTTCTCAGGAGTCCAGTCAAAACGTTTCATTTCATCTTTCCACTGATTGGCCGACAGGTTCAACTCAGCCACACCCAGAACCTCCAGAGTTGAAAACAGCTTCTGCACAGACAGGAAAGACGATGGGATTAGTTACAGCAAAACGACATTCCACTGCATTGCAAACGAGAAACGACTGAATGACAGATGACCGTACGGTCGCTTTGAGTGTAACAAGGTTTAAACTGTTTCTGAATGTCTGACCTGCAGGTTGACTGTGACTGGCTGAGAGCTCACTTTGCTCTCTGAGCTCTGGTACTGATGCTCCAGTCTCAGCAGCACTGAGTCTTCATCCCACTGACTGAGTGTCAGCAGGTGGACAGCAGGGGGCAGTGCAGCCAGGAGCCCTGAGAACTAAAAGACAAAGACCCCTCACTCACAGAAACCATGCCTTTAAAAAAATAAAATAAAATTATTTAATGTATTCCAACCACATTTTCTATAAAATTACTACATAAAGTTGATATGAATTTCGACCAATCGCTGGCTCTGAAAACATGTCAGCAGCAGTTGCCGCTAAAGGCAACACAGCTTAGCTCAGTTCCCCTGAGAGCGAGTGAAACCATGTCTAAAAAATGCAAATATGTACACAGCAGGACAGAAATGGGTTATAACCAGCAGCATAGACAGTTGGAGACAATGACTCAAAACAAGCAGCAGACTCTCACAGGAACAGCCTGCAGTTTGTACAGTGCAGGTCACAGCACTGTACAAAGCTTTTCTTAAGCTTACACACAGGAGTTTAAGGTGTTTGAACAGGAACCTGCAAGATGGAGGCCAGCTGGTTCTTGCACTGCTAATATTTCAAACACAGATCACATCACCGTGACTTCTGAAACCCGATTAGTGAAGTGTGTTAATAACATGTCTTTAAAATACATGCAGTATTTGTACAAGTACTGTACGAATGTGCATGTGATTGGGTGAATGAGTAGAAAGGCACTATACAAGTACCAGTCCGTTTACCATTTACATACCTCCAGCTGAGTGTTTGGCTTCAGATCTCCATCAGTAAACGTAAGCAGCGGCTGCAACACCATCCCCTCTGCGAGGGGGCGGTGCGTGTCGGCAGCAGTCTGCGGGGGATCGAGGGTGAGGAGGAGGCGGCCGCGGACCACCAGCCCGTCTGGGAAGATGCCAGAGATCTCGTTGAGAGGTTCACCAACACCACGGAAATCATCGTGGAGCAGCCGGCGGTGGAGCTGAGGGTGAGGAGGTTGGATAGAGAGACTTTAATAAGAACTCCTTGTGTGCGCTTAGATGGGGTCAACATGCTAATGGTGATGAGCTACGACTTTATGCCTCACCATGATCTCCAGTGAACCATTCTGGATGCTGCCTCCACCCTGAGAGCGATCCGTTACCACAGTGAGTTGGTCCACATCATCCTGAAGACACACAAGTGAAAGGAAAACATCACTTGTGATAATTCATAATAATGGATTGGATTTATATAGCGCTTTTCAAGTCACCCAAAGCGCTTTACAATGCCACTATTCATCCACTCTCACACACTGGTGGAGGCAAGCTACGGTTGTAGCCACAGCTGCCCTGGGGCAGAGTGACAGAGGCGAGGCTGCCATATCGCGCCATCGGCCCCTCTGGCCAACACCAGTAGGCGGTAGGATAAAGTGTCTTGCCCAAGGACACAAAGACCAGGACAGAGAGCCCGGGGATCGAACCGGCGACCTTCCGGTTACAGATACGCTTCCCAATCCCCTGAGCCACGATCGCCCCGTACTGTCATAGAACTGACAGTCAATGCTTTTTGTTGCCTGTCTCTCCAAATGGAAGCTAACAAACACACAAACCTTGATATAAGCGCGAGAGTTAATTGGGTAGTAGTTTCCAGCAATGGGCTCTGACTGTTTCAGGTTCCAGGTGGGCCGGAAGTCTTTCCTGTTTGGGGGGGATGGGACACACACACACTAAGTGTACAGAATTGGATTCTTTTAATGTAAAACTATCACATAACTGTACAGCTGTCTTACTTTGTATATAATCTGTAAAATATCAAAATCCAAAACAACTGCAACAACTTTAAAAGGTTAAAGTGCATTTTCCATCATCAAAAAACAAAAAGCAAACTCTTACTTCCTCTGCAGAACTTCTCTGCCGTTGGAATCAGTGTAGAAATATTCAGAGGTTTTGATGCTGGTGTCCAGACGAGTGATCACCTCCTTCCCCAGGCTGTCACTAAAAGGTCAAGACAGCAAGTGTGACGTGGGTTAAAGGTGGGTGGTGTGGGGAGCATTTTGGCCAAGATTCCTCACTTTTCCTTGAATTTATTTCTCTCGCTCACAAATAAAAAAAAAAAAAAAAAAAATGGCTAAAATAGACCTGAAATTATGAGCTAAATCTATTCCCCAGTGGGTGTGCATGGAATCTTATGGTCTAAAATTCCCTCTTTCCATGTATTTATAATCTGACATGGGGAAAAAGATAACAGCGATCTAAGCCAATCACTTGCTATGATATGAGGAAATATTTAGAAGGGCAAAGCTCTGCCACAATATTGCCCCATATGAGGTTTTTCTCCCCTGAAAGATCAGTTGACATTAAGGCACTGAGCTTTTAGAAAGGTTGAAGAGAACAGAAATTTCAACAACCACTTATCTCTAAAAACATCTCCATTACATATGTAGTGTGCACGTGTTAAACTCACTCTATCGGCACAGGTCCCACAGTCCACTCGAGCTCCAGAGCTCTGCTGTCAGCATAGAGACGAACCACCTGAGACACCCAGGGAGCAAACCACTGCCTCACCTCCTGCACCACTGACGTCTGAGGATGAGAGCATTGCAGTACAAAATTAGACGCTGCATATTAGCCTCTAAACAGGGAGGTAAAACATGTTGGCACGTTCATTCTGACACCCACACATATAAAATGACAGCAGCCTATAATTTAGAAGTAAACTGAATAACAGTGTAAAAACAAAGCTTTGATACTAGGAATCTACGTCTGGATATGAGCAAACATCTCTACCTTAATGATCTCCGTCTTGGCCGTCCGGCTGATGATGAAAGGTGTGGAAGAGTTGGGTCTGAAGATGTAGGCTCCAGAAGGCTGCCTGCTCTCTACGTTGTTACCGGCACTGGCGTTGTACCTGGGACGTTTTAACAACACATCATTTGGAAGCTCAACTTAAAAAAAAAAGCGTGTTCATTTTGTTATTTTTAGAAACACTAACCAGTAGAAATTCTGTGTCAGTTTGATGATCTGTTTGGTCTCCTGATTGTTGAGGCTGCTTATCAGGCCTGTCTCAGGGTCAAAGGTCACTTGTAGGAACTAGAGTGCACGAAAACAAACAAAAACAGTTCCTTTTTCAGAAGATTTTGTTTATTTATTTGAATATTTTGGACTTTCTTCTGTGTTCTGACCTTATTCTGGATCACTGGGGGTGCGCGCTGCTGTGCAGGTGCAGGTGGAGGTCCGTCCTGGATCAGGGCCACCGTGTACGTGGTGTAGCCCAGAGGAGGTGCCTGAACCTGGAACACCAGCTCATTGACTGCAAAGCCTCGTTGTCTTCTAACTTCGTGAGTGGCCTGTGACACGTGAACCACCTTCAACGCAAACACATTATCGAGTGTTATCTTTGTTTATATTGAACATGTTGAGTGATACAAAAAAACCAGTGCTGTGAAAAAGTATCGCAGACTTCATTCTCTGAGATGAGATCCATCTATATCTTGTGTCTGACAACTGCACAGCTTGTTTTGGATCATCTCATACTTGCTGCTGGCACACATACTGACCTGGCAGTCCACCGCTTTGCCACTAGCATCTGACACGCTGTACGCTGTTCCATTGACCGGCAGCCTGACGGGCCAAGTGACGGGCCGAGCGAGAGGGTTGTACACATTGACTGAGAACTGAATGACAGACAAAAAGACAAGCGAGAGAAAGGCAGCGTCAGCATTCAGTCTTATCTGTAATTACACAGAATGTATTTACAATAACTGTAGCCCAGGTTTTTTAGGCTGTACACCTTGAATACACTGTTTGTTCCGAGGATAAATCTCAGAGGGTCAGAGTGTTCAGAATTACATTTAAGATGACAAATTGTGGGGGTTTTTTATTATGTTACCGGTGGATGGTTGTTAAACATGGTTTAAATGACAGGATCAGTACATGTACAAGTAAGACTTATGAGCCAAACCTTCAGATTTTAAATGCTCACTTTCAGACAGGATAGTGACTCGGGCACGCAGCTGTGACTCTACCCACTTGCTGTTCAAATGTCTTGATGCATCCTCAGTCATCCAGGTAAGGAACTCTTAAAAATTAATTCTGTTCATCTGGACGTAGAGTTTTCAGTGGGAGAAACATTTCGTCACTCATCCAAGTGACTTCTTCCGTTTCAGCTGACCGCAGGTTTCACTGATCACATTAACTGGGTGGACCATCACATTAGGTTCACCTGGGAGGTTATGGCAGGTTAGCCTTCTTAGACTGTGAGATTTACACCAGTAAAGGGGGACATTTAAAGTTGATGTGTACTGTAAACAAATGCTCACGGGTGAGTATTTAAGGTTTGACTCTCATCATCCACTGGAGCACAAACTGGGTGTCATCAGGACGCTACAACAGACACAGCGGCCAGGGAAGTAGAAGAACATCACATCATGAAGGCCCTGAGTAAATATGGTTATCCCAGCTGGACTCTTGTCAAAGCTTGGAGGCGCCAATCAATTCAGGAGAGAAGCAAAACTGCTGCCTAAGCGAAAACCCTAAGCGATCCCGTATGTGTCAGGAGAAGCAGAACATTTGAGATACATTTTTTTCTAAACACCGGGTCTCTGAGGCTTTTAAACCCCAAAACACACAATGCAAAAATTGATCCACCCCAAGGATCGGGTCCCCCGACACAAACAGAGTAACATAGTGTACGCTGTTAAGTGCCAGGAGGATTGCCAGGATTTATATATCGGGGAAACCAAACAACCTCTGGCGAAGCAGATGGCTCAACACAGAAGAGCCACCTTGTCAGGCCAGGACTCCACAGTCTATTTACACCTACAGGCCAGTGGACACTCTTTCAATGATGTACACATCCTGGACAGGGAGGAACGCTGGTTTGAGCAAGCAGGCCAGGAGGGGGCCTAAGGGTACATCTTTCACCATCTTACAATGCTGTGACTGCAGCCATTCCCCAACTTTCTGTGAATGGTACTCATGGTTGTTGATCAGTGATTGTTGATCAATGGTCATGACAATTTGCATATTAATGATCAAGAAACTGACCTCACAGCAGATTGCACAATGACTGAAACCAGCCCACTGAAGGAACAAATGTACTGTTTATAAGATTGGGGAAACCTGCGTCAGCTGAGTCTGAAGAATTCACTTGGATGAGTGACGAAACGTTTCTCCCACTGAAAACGTCACATTCAGATGAACAGAATCAACCTTTTTGGGATTGCTGTTCAAACCTTTTGCCAGTGGGTGGTAATCAGACAGATGACTTAAATAGGACTCTAAATTGGGCTGCACCAGTGCAAAGATTACTAAGGATTTCACTGTAAATCATGCAAATCTACTTTAGTCAATTCCAAAAAATAAAGATGAGTTGGAAATGAGTAAAGCGGGTCCCCTTCAAAGTCTATTTTCTGTGTTTTTTACCTTCTTGCTGGATTCAGTGAGAGGACACACGCTGACGTTGAGGTTATCACAGTAGATTCGCTCAGCAGACAAGCCGCTGAGAGCAGCCAGACTGTTACTGACTAAAACCTGAAAGAGAGACAACAGTTAGACAAGAAACCTGTGCAAGAAAGTTTGGACTGAAGAACACTTTCTGCTAAAGACATGATAATATATTTTCCTGTACAGAAAATGACAAATTTAGCACAAGTAACTTCTGTTGGGTAAGATAATGTACTGTGAAGCCTGGAGTACCTGACAATGTTGCCAGCCGTTAGCAAGCTTCCTGGCGTAGTCATTTGCTACGTGTTGCTTTTCTGTGCCCGACACAGCGTCATGGTGCTGAGCCACAGCCATGGCTTTCTCTACCAATGAAAGCAGCAGTCACTCAAGCTCTTGTCTGACATCCAATTGGTCTTAGTAACACAAATACAACTTTTAAAAAGTGTCCATATTCTTAACCGGTTCACCAATTCACAGTTGTGGGGAGGCTGGAGCCCATCCCAGCTCTCCTACATCCTGGACAGGTCCATCACAGGAGTAGCACTTGAAGACAGCCAACCATTTATGGTCATGCTATTACATGTTAACCTAATACGTAAGTCTTTAGACTGTGGCAGGAAGCCAGAGTACCTACAGTATGCCTATGCAGAACCCACTAAGGAGACACAAAAAAGATTCAATCAAATCTTACTCATGGTCTGGCTTTCACCTTCCCCAAAGGGTCCTTTCCTGGAAGCTGGACCACCAAATACCTCCAGCTGGTTACAAGTCTATTAAGAGGGAAAAAATGAACACAATTTAAACATATTAAAATAAACACAATTTAAAAAGTCTCACAGGTATAAATTTTCCACCATTAAACCTATATTTCCACATCTTAAGGTAGTTCTATAGACGCAGGATACCAGTGATAGCTTTATTAAGTGCCAGCTAACAGTGTGCTTCATGCTATATATTAGCATTTATTTGCTTACAGTTCATGTTAGGAGTTAGATAAACTTTGTTTTCACAGAACAAAATTTAAAGCTTGTTAGTGTAATGTGACAATGTTATACTTATCTAGCATATGTCATGCTAACATTCTTAAAGTTTGAATGTTAGCATGCTAACTACCATCTACACTAAAACAATTAAATTTTTCTGAAAGCTCTAAAGTTGTGGGACAGGACTTACAGTTACAGAGGTAATTCTAGAAAAGCAGAAATTTGAATGTTGTGATGTCGTCGACACAAAGTGTAATGCTGAGCACACTGTAAAATCGCCCCGCACAAAGTAAATCTCAGAGTACCTGCAGGTTGCTGTTGCTGATCCTCTCATATCGCTTCAGCGCTGGTCTGCTTGTAAAGTAGCCAGTCCAGAAATCATGAGCGTCGTCTGCATAGGGGAAGAAATCATCTGTCTTCAATGGCCTGGATAGAAAACCAATGGATTTAGCTGACATTAAAATGCAAAAGACGACACTTTTTACAATAGAGTTTAACACCAACAGTGCTGCTAGAACAAGAAAACATTATCCTGCCCCTTTAAAGTTCACAGTACCAGGTGAGGTTTGCTCGGTGCAGCTCCTGCAGGTAACAGGACGGTGTAGAGTAGAGCACGTTGACTTTGCTGCCATTTGCCTGCCGGGCATTTACATAGTGGATCAGCTTGTCCAGGTTCTTGTACCACAGGTTGGCATTCTCATATTGAAAGTCTGAGCCCATGGTCATGATGATGTGGTTGGTCTTATAGACCGTAGACTAAAAAAGGAAGAGGAAATAATGCTTAACAGATTAAACTAAACAAAAAGGAAGAAAAGGGAAGAGTGAAATTAAACAATTCACACATCTCTTCAATCACACACACCTCACACTATTCAAAGCACATTTATATGATGGCTAAAGTGGTGAATGTGGATTATTAAAGGAGGACATTGCATTACACTATCTGTAGATGTCTTTATTATTGTGATCATGACAGGTTCATAAAATAAAACCAGACAGGTTGAGAAAAGATTTATGGGGACCTGCATGAAGATATGCTGACATTACTTGAAACAAGAGGTTCCTACTGAAATTTTACATGTCATGTTAGCTAGTCACAGCTGTATATGGGCTGGGATAAAAAGCACAGCATCCCTTCTGCTTCCTCTTTTTCTAAATCAGAAAGCGTTGTTTGATGTCTTTTGATTTAACATGAGCATTTTTTTCGTAGTGTTAGTTAAACATGCGGTGTTAAGAACACCACGTGACTGATAAATCAGTGTCTCTGTGCGCCAGTGTGGAGTTGTGTCCAACCTGACTGTTGGCGATGACAAGGAAGCGTCCCACCACATCATCAACATTATAGTCTTCAAGATCAGGATCGTCTCTGATAGGTGGGTCACTGCAGAGCTGGTCCCAGCAGAAGCCCTCAGGAGGGTTGTAGCCATTAGGAAGGATCCCTGTTGGTTAACGGGGGCAAACGGTTAAAAAAAATAATGTGACACCGTCCTGTTGCTGAGTCCAGAAGTCATTAACATAAAGGGATGAAGAAAGAAACTTTGCATACCAGTAAAGAGGTCAGCCATTGGAGGAGTGAGGCTGTCGGAGGCTCTCCATAGAAGCTCCTGCTCCTTATTCCTCATCCTGCGAGCCCGGTCTTGATAGTCTAGACGACCAAAGAAGAAGCCATCGAATCCCATCTGCAGCAAAAGACAGACAGTTAATGGTTAAAGGAAAGTCAAATGGAAAGCCAGTGAACTAAATTGTGCCTTCATGTAATAATGCAGCATTCTGGAAATAAGCCCATTTGATTCATTGCAGAGCAGCAAATCTGATAATGACGATACAGCCAAAAATTTGTAATGAGAAAACGGAGAGTCTTTCTCGACGTGAGTGCTACCTTAACTCTAATTAGCCTCAACTCTCTTCTTTAACTGATAAATTCTCCCATTTTAAGTCTCACTAGAAATCAGGCCTTCCTTAAGGTGACCAATTATGCTCATCCTTCTATTCTGCCCTATACTGCTGATATTAAACATGGCCAACGTTTGAAAGTGTGACAGTGAATGAGCTGAGCAATTCTGAAGTGTGACTCGTACAAAACTCGAAGAATAAACATAAAGAGCTATGCTACCTGTGCAAACATGGAGGCGTGTTCCCGGGCGTGGCCAAAGGGGTCGATGTGCCAGGCGACGCGGGGACGGCCACAGGCTCCAAAAGTCTCATTAAGGAACCTCAGACCAATGGTCATCTGGTCAATGACGGCGCTGTAGTGTGTGGCAGCCTCGTCGCTCATACACCAACCACCATTCACAAATTCCAGACGGCCTGCGGGAGGAGCAGCTTTTGGTAAGGATGCACTGAAACACTTAACGCAGCTGTATAGTACTGAATGGGTATTTACCTTCATTAACCAGCTGTTTGACTGTCTGCTGCATGCTGGAGCTCTGACTCTTCCACCAGCGGTAGAAAAAGGCCGTCTCCACATAGATGAACCTCCTGTCTGGATTCTTCAACAACTGATCCACAACTGAGTCCAGGATGTACTGAACACCAGCGTGCTGGATGTCATTACGATCTACGCACACAAATGTGCACAGATTTAGGACAAAAGAGACATTATTTTGTAACACAGAAGTCAATGCTTCAAGAAGTGGTCAGAATTTAGTTGCTGTGTGTCACAGTTTGAAAAATATTTATTTACACTAACGTATCTTAACAGCAAGAAAGTATATGTGCTCATCTGCATTCATGCATATGCCCAAACAAACCACCCTCAGTGCAGATGAGTTCTGCTTACATATTAACCCAGACTGGAAATCAATATCAGATGATGGTCACCTGCACAACACCTGGCCTTACAACTTACTATAAACAACATGTGACATTAAAATATGCAAGCTCGACAATCAATTGCACTAAAAGCATAAAACTCTAAAGCAATGAAGAAGTAAACTGTTGCAGTAAACAGTACATTATGAGGCAGTGTGAAATACACGACAGAGTATAAAATGAAACGAAGGTGTTTTAATATCGTCTTCTGATACATTTCAACAGTGGCTCGGGCCACTTCGGGGGTGGGGTGCCCTCGGCCTCTCGGCCTGGGGCTCGGTCACTCTGGCGCAGCTGGCTGCCGGCGGAGCTCCCGGGCACGTCACTGCAAACCCCCCTGGCTTCTGCTCCACAGCTGCTGAGTGAGCCCTCATCTGGGGCTCTCCTCAGCTCTTTCTGGGACAGTGGCACAGCTGCCCCTCCGTTGGTCTTCCTTGGTCTCTTGTGCTCTGAGGGCCTCTGAATGTCTGGAGTCTTGATCTCCTCCATACCTGCTTCATGCCCTGGAGGACGGGGCTGTGGCCCCCCACACCCTCTAGCAGATCATTACATGAAGGAACCTTTTAAAAACAAGCGCGTCCATGCTCACAGGTGTACACACGGGTGCTCACACACACAAACTACACCCTTTTTGGCTCCTACCTCAAGGCACACTGTGCGCTGTCGATCTTACGTGCTGCACAATAATGTTTAACATTTAGTATTTACTGTTATATTGCCATAGATCATCATGATGTTGTTTATTCTATTGCTCTAGTCTTCTTCTGCTTGTTTTCTTTTTTCTTTCTCAACAGGTGATCCAGGAAAAGAAAAAGAGAAAAAAAAAGGTGATGAAGCAGATTTTCATTGTCTTTTCTCTCTATCTCTTTTCTCCTTTTTCTTTCCCTCTCCTTCTGTTAACTTTCTTCTGAACTTTTCTTCTTGTTTTTCTTTCCCGTCCCCGAGTCCAGTCTGGCCTGATTACAATATCTTAGAATAAAAATAACTAATAAAGATCAAATAAACTATGACAATCAAGTGGGCCAGTATAGCAAAAGGCCCACTTGGGAAAGTAAATCTGTTGGGCATTTTTCTTGGCCTTCAGACAATAATTCTGATTGCTACAGTGCCAGACAGGACACAAAAAAAAGAAAAAAAAAAAGATACATTTCCACATTTCGCACAGCCCCAACAACAGAGAGTAGTTCGAACATGAGTGATGGCTGTCACTCCAGTTCACATTCAAATCAAATCCAGAGATCATGTCCATGAACCACCATTAAAACACATCATAGGGCTTTAAAGCAGGAGGATAACGCTGCTGGTCACAAGACCCACAATCACTTGTAGCAGCAATCAGGAAGATATTTAGTACCAGTCAATAGAGCAGATTTACTTGCATCAGCAGAACTACTAGAGTAAATAGAAACATATGCAAACATTTGACAGAGTAAACACAGAGCAGGAGGTTGGCTAATAGCTTCACAGTGTTTTTTCTGTATGTGTCACACTGACCTCCATAGAAGTACTGGTCCACGGTCTTGAGCCAGCCAACGTCATCATGTGTGTGCGGGACCAGGTGGACATTCAACATGCCCGGCTTGGTGGCATGACATGACTGCACACAGACACACACTCTATGAATACAGCTGTACTGCTCTGTCGGAAGAGTCATAATGTCGACAAATATTAACTCCAAAAAGTGATCGTCTGCCAAAAACTGATTTCTGGTATTTACCAAAAAAAGGATTGCTCGCATTTAAACTGCTATACATAACTTGTTAGTCTATAATATGTGAAACCTATATCAAATGTATCCCTCATGAATGATATAAGTCATCTTGAGCCACAAACAACATTCCTGTAACAAAGTAGAAGCTGCAATCAGTTTTTGGCAGTGACTTTTATATATCCTTTATTTATGCAGTTAAAAGAAGCTTGTTGACATTAAAAATGTGTTTTAAAGAAGAATCTGGCCAAGAGGACAGCAGATATTGAAAGACATCTAACAATAGTTCTGTAAACATATTTTAAGTGGACAAAAATGATGGAATTGGTTGTAATGTAAGTGCAATAAGACAGAGTTGAAAAAGATGTAACTGTAAAATGTTATATCTAGCCCCTTTGTAAAGCCTGTTGACCGAAGTCTATTTGCCAACATAGGTAAAGATATTACACATAAAAACACAGGTAGACATTGGAAATCAGTTTTTGGCAGGCGGGCACTTTTTGGCACAACACCAGCACTTCCTTGTATGTGAGCACAGTCATGTGAGTGAAACAGAAAGTAGCGCTAACAGCTCCATTGAGCTTTTTGACATGTACCTTAACCCTAACACATGTAAATAAAATACAAAAGCGCGACATAAAGTAGCTAACCTCGTATCCGCAGGTTGGAACGTCTGTTTTCTTCTCGCCGACAGGAAAACTTAAAACTACGCTGAGGATAAACAGGAGAGCTGTAGCCAGCTGCTGCGACCTGCCCGCCATGTTGGAAAACAACCCGAAAATCATGTGACATCTGTTTATGTTGAGCTGGGTCACGTGACCGTCACCCTGTCTACCGCATGGCTGTGGAAGCTGGAGAGCACTGAATTGTTTTCCCTCCAATCTGACTTGAAGGCACTGGGGAAAAGTAAGCGACAAACCGCGGAATGAGAGGACTCAGCGAAAATAAACATAAGTTAACATGACAAAGACTGACATTACATTACAGTGATATATATATATATAACACCCAGCACGCCCCTGCGGGCGGTTTATCCTTCAAGCTCGGGTCCTCTACCAGAGGCCTGGGAGCTTGAGGGTCCTGCGCAGTATCTTAGCTGTTCCCAGGACTGCGCTCTTCTGGACAGAGATCTCCGATGTTTTTCCCGGGATCTGCTGGAGCCACTCCCCTAGCTTGGGAGTCACCGCACCTAGTGCTCCGATTACCACGGGGACCACCGTTACCTTCACCCTCCACATCCTCTCGAGCTCTTCTCTGAGCCCTTGGTATTTCTCCAGCTTCTCGTGTTCCTTCTTCCTGATATTGCTGTCATTCGGAACCGCTACATCGATCACTACGGCCGTCTTCTTCTGTTTGTCTACCACCACTATGTCCGGTTGGTTAGCCACCACCATTTTGTCCGTCTGTATCTGGAAGTCCCACAGGATCTTAGCTTGGTCATTCTCCACCACCCTTCGGGGCATCTCCCATTTTGACCTCGGGACTTCTAGGTTATACTCGGCACAGATGTTCCTGTACACTATGCCGGCCACTTGGTTATGGCGTTCCATGTATGCCTTGCCTGCTAGCATCTTGCACCCTGCTGTTATGTGCTGGATTGTCTCTGGGGCATCTTTACACAGCCTGCACCTGGGGTCTTGCCTGGTGTGATAGACCCCAGCCTCTATGGATCTTGTACTCAGAGCTTGTTCTTGTGCTGCCATGATTAGTGCCTCTGTGCTGTCTTTCAGTCCAGCTTTGTCCAGCCACTGGTAGGATTTCTGGATATCAGCCACCTCCTCTATCTGCCGGTGGTACATACCGTGCAGGGGCCTGTCCTTCCATGATGGTTCCTCGTCTCCCTCCTCTTTCTTGGGTTTCTGCTGCCTGAGGTATTCACTGAGCACTCGGTCAGTTGGGGCCATCTTCCCAATGTATTCTTGGATGTTCGTTGTCTCATCCTGGACTGTGGTGCTGACACTCACCAGTCCCCGGCCCCCTTCCTTCCGCTTAGCGTACAGCCTCAGGGTGCTGGACTTGGGGTGAAACCCTCCATGCATGGTCAGGAGCTTTCTTGTCTTTATGTCAGTGGCTTCTATCTCCTCCTTTGGCCAGCTTATTACCCCAGCAGGGTACCTGATCACGGGCAGGGCGTATGTGTTGATGGCCCGAATCTTGTTCTTACCATTCAGCTGACTCCTCAGGACTTGCCTGACCCTCTGCAGGTACTTGGTGGTTGCAGCCTTTCTAGCGGCCTCTTCATGGTTCCCATTTGCCTGCGGGATCCCCAGGTACTTGTAACTGTCCTCTATGTCTGCAATGTTGCCTTCTGGTAGTTCAATCCCCTCAGTTCTGACTACCTTCCCTCTCTTTGTTACCATCCGACTACACTTCTCCAGTCCGAACGACATTCCAATGTCATTGCTGTATAGCCTGGTAGTGTGGATCAGTGAATCGATGTCTCGTTCACTCTTGGCATACAGCTTGATGTCATCCATGTACAGGAGGTGGCTGACAACTGCTCCGTTCCGTAGTCGGTATCCGTAGCCAGTCTTGTTAATGATCTCACTGAGGGGGTTCAGGCCTATGCAGAACAGCAGTGGGGACAGAGCATCTCCTTGGTAGATCCCGCACTTGATGGTAACTTGTGCTATGGGCTTGGAGTTGGCCTCTAGTGTTGTACGCCACATCCCCATTGAGTTCCTGATGAAGGCTCTTAGGGTCCCATTGATCTTGTACAATTCTAGGCATTCCAGTATCCAGCTGTGGGGCATTGAGTCATAGGCCTTCTTGTAATCAATCCAGGCAGTGCACAGGTTGGTCAGTCTGGTCTTGCAGTCTCGGCTGATTGTTCTGTCTACCAGTAGCTGGTGTTTTGCACCTCTGGTATTCTTGCCAATTCCTTTCTGTGTCCCGCTCATGTATTGACCCATGTGCCTGTTCATCTTTGTGATTTAAATCTGACATCACAAAAGTATTTTGGAATTTGAATGATGTATTTTGTAACTGCAGTACACATAATACTGATTTTGAACAATTTTGTCCAGGTTCCTTGTCACCGGGGACTCCTTCAGGACCATCGCGTTCAGTTTCAGAGTCGGTGTGTCCACGGTGAGCCAGATCACCCCCCAGGCAGCGACGTCCATCTGGGACTGTCTAGTGGACGACTTCATGGCTGTGCCTTCACCTGGAGACTGGCGGTCCATCACAGAGGGATTCCAGGAGCGCTGGAACTTTCCTCTGTGCTGTGCAGCTCTGGATGGGAAGCACATCCAGACAAAGGCACCCCATATATCATATAGGAGACACACACATTGATATACACTAAATATTCATTTCATTTCTTTTTTGTGGTGCCCAAATTGATGCACCTGCTTGATTTTGTTTAAACAATTATTGCACACTTTCTGTAAATCCAGTAAACTTCTTTTCACTTCTCAAATATCACTGTGTGTGTCTCCTGTATGATATTTAACTGACATTTTTTATTGTAACAACCAACGATTTATACAGGAAAATAATGTCTATTAACAAGGTTGCCCAAACTTCTGCATCCCACTGTATCAGTATATTTTGTCATTAGTATAATATGAAATAAATTCTACATGTGTCAAGTTGTGTGCCAACATTTGCTGTGTAGTAGAACTGAGACATTAGTCATTATAAACATTTATTTGAAATAATATTAAAAGTCTCAAACAGAAAAACATTAAACATAAATATATAAAATATAAGAATTTACAGAGAGACAGGAATAAAAAGGACCAGCTGCTCTCCAGAGCAGGAACAAGGCTGAGGAGGAAATGCTCCATTGGAGACTGGTGTGGCCTCTTCAGGGACTCCAGGATGGCCAGCTCCACCGCCGATGGACCGTCCTGGGACCCGTCCCTCATCTGCCTCGGAGCCGTCCTCCTCTGTGGGCCTGTAAAACAGCACAAAACACAAAGAAATGAGAAGGCTGCTACTAGATTTTAATTTCAACATTGAAAAAAAAAAAAAAAACAATAACAGGATATAATCAGATTGGTTGTAGATATTTAGTAAAAGGGAATCCCACCGACTAAAAAGGTATCAGTGCTTGCTGTACATATCTGTGGGTGCAGCAGCAGGAGCTCAGGGACTGGGGATGCTCTGCTGCAGAATCAGTTGGTTCTATCAATACAGTATTAAATGTTAACAGGTTGGATATAATAATCGTAGAGTAGACAGTGGTCCCTCATTTATTGCAGGGGTTCTCAGAATAACTAGCCCCTGGTCACAGTTCTCACAATTGATTCTCAAAGTGCAAACCTTTGTAGATTGCAAAACGTAAAAGTATTATTATGCTGCGGTTTGTCTTCATCTGCCCGCCACTTTCGTGCGCCTTTTTCCCTCACGGTGCAGGTGTCTATTTCCGAATGAGGCTCATAGTTATGGGTGTTTTTGTGCAGTTTTTTCTATTGGACGCGATGGTTATCAAAACCAAACGTGATAAATTTGGCAAGCGCAGGAGATTTGTCAATCAGGCTGCAGAATGCAATGCTGTACTGTGCAATAAAAAATCAGCGAAAAAGCAAAGCAGTGACGGATGAACAGCGGGACCACTGTGTGCTGTTTATTAATAAACAATAAAATATATTCCTAAATGACAACATGCATAAAAGCAGAACGGTGGGAAAATAGCGGTGGCTTGCTAGCTTTTGTGCGGCTTCCTGGGTCAGTGAAAACTTTCAAAAGAGAAATGAATGAACTTACCAGGTTGCCCGATCTCTTCACATATCTTCCTCCAAGCTCGGTCCTTTTTATTCCTGTCTCGGTACTGAAAGCAGCTGGTGTTGTACAGCTCCGAGTTGTTTGCTACCGCATTGATTAGCCTTCCCCTCCATTGAAGTATGAAAGGCTTTGGCTGGATCTGCCCCTTTGACCTAGGTAACAGCCACGTCACCAGGCTCCTGATTGGTTGTCGCGGCGCGATTTGACCTGGAGTTCAGATTTTTCCAACTCGAGCGGTAGACGCGAAACGCGCGTATGCACAAAATGCAACACAAAAACTCACGCGCGTGGTTTTATTCGCGAGTCAAACGCGCCAGACGCGCTACACTGACGCGCGTTTCACGCGTTTTGGCGTTTTCGCGACGCAAATCTGCTTCCGAATTTTCGCGGGACCCGCAATCGCGCGTCATCGCGCCTTTCCATTGACTTTACATGTAAACCTGACGCTCTATTCGCGTCCATCGCGTTCGGTGTGAACACACCGTTATAGTTTTATTACGTGCACACGCAGTTGGCAACCGTAACCAAGGCGAGTGTTTAAATGCACTTCCACAACGTTCCATTCGTTCTTTTGTGCTGGCTCGTGAACTTGTCTTGACCTGCTCCAAACTCAGCTTGTGGAAAGATAACTTTTGGAGAATATTTCTACAGAAAGCGGAATTTACTAGAAAGCGACAGTACAAACGACTTGAAGAAGTCGTTTGTACTGTCGCTTTATGACGTGTTTCATAACAGCAAAGCTGGCTGGCTCGTGTGGATCCGGACTCATTGAAAGTCACCTGGCTGGTACGTTTCAAAGATTCTTCAATTATTTTAAGAGTCACTAGACAACTATAATAATTTAACAAGTTCCAGTGTGAATATCAAATTTTAATGTGATCAAAATATGTGTATTCCAAGATTTTTCCCGGTAAATTGCTTGTATGCTTTAAATTTTGCGGGACAGCTGTAGAATTCATTAAGGAGTGGCGTATGAATGTGAAAAAAGGTGTTACTTTGATTGAAGGCTTCAAATTTGACACTGCCCCCCAATAAAATGGTTAAACTAGCTTAACGGACAAAGATTCGTAAAATACTCCCCAAAAAAAGAATAAAAATAAAATCAGTTTCTATGGTAACAGCATTTCGTCACAATGATAGAACATGCAGGTGAACACACCAGATCCCCTGTAGCTCCTAACATCATTTTCTTCTCTGGATCAAAAGCTTCATTAGGTAAACTATAACGTTTTTTCCCAGCTACATAACGCAGTGATAAAAAAAATAATCAAAATAAAATAATATAAAAATAATATTGAAAACATTAAGCATAGTCAAAATAATCATGAAGTCAAACCTTTATGTGTGTGTTTTATTTTGTGTTTTATTTTAAAAATATGTGCTTGGAGTTCCACTGCCTTTGTTTGTATTGGGAACATTTAGGACATGAAATTGGTACATTAAACCTCTGATGCTGTTTCAAAATGTGTTACATTGTTAATGAAAGAATCGTAATAAATAAATAAATAAGAGAATGAGCTGCCTAGTTAGTTATACATTTCCTGTAGTATAATTATGTAACAAGCTATTTATGTCCAGTTATTTAAAAATGAGTACCTATTATCCATTACCGACTCCAACGTAGTGTTTGCATAAAGGTTTAAAAAGGACAAATAAAACAAAATGAATGTATACAAAATAAAATAGTGTTACCATAAAAGTGTAGTGTGCACAGAGTGAGCTGCCTTGGGGGAGGTTTGGTGCTCTTCTATTAAAAATGGATGCTTCACTTAATGATGTGAACTTAGTTGACATCTTTTGATCTCACATGAAAAAGTCGAAGTGTCACTCAGTCTGACATAAATGTAGCCTAAAATGCTCTTCTGTCATCATCTGCTCAAACTAACAGATGTAGGTCTGTTGCTTTAGCACTGGCTGTTTATTACATTCCTAATGTTATTTTAAACTTGTTTCCTTACAGACTGTCTTGACTATGTGGTTGAGCGTCCTGCAGAAGAAGGCCTTCCTCAAGTCATCAGGATCCTGAACGCCATCTCTTCTGATGAAGCACAGGACACTGATGCCCAGCGTGTCGGTGACGGTGAGTATATCCCTCCCTCAGTCTTCCCCTTTTCTCATAAAGAACTGGATGCTGATGCGTGTCAGCGAAGTGCAAGATGAAAAAACCCTCCCTGAAAATGAGGAATCAATGCTGGAAAGTCATTTTATTACTTTTAGGTCTGTTTGTTGCAAATCTCTTTCACTTGTCTTTATGTCTTGTAATATTTAAGTGTGTATTTATGTCTTGTATTGCTGGTAAGTAACTTTCTTGCACTGAGGTCTGTTTATTGCAAATATCTTTGACTTGTTTTTATGTTCTATAATGTTTATGTGTGTATTTATGTCTTATAATGTTTATATGTGCATGTATGTCTTGCATTGCTGGTAAGTAACTTTCTTACACTGAGGTCTGTTTGTTGCAAACATCTTTGACTTGTTTTTATGTCTTATAATGTTTATGTGTGTATTTATGTCTTGTAATGTTTATATGTGTATTTATGTCTTGTATTGCTGGTAAGTAACTTTCTTGCACTGAGGTCTGTTTATTGCAAATATCTTTGACTTGTTTTTATGTTCTATAATGTTTATATGTGTATGGATGTCTTGCAATGCTGGTAAGTAACTTTCTTACACTGAGGTCTGTTTGTTGCAAATATCTTTGACTTGTTTTTATGTCATATAATGTTTATGTGTGTATTTATGTCTTGCATTTCTGGTAAGTAACTGTCTTGCACTGAAGTCTGTTTATTGCAAATATGTTTGACTTGTTTTTATGTCTTATAATGTTTGTGGGTGTTTATATGTCTTGTAATGTTTATGTGTGTATTTATGTCTTGTATTGCTGGTAAGTAACTGTCTTGCACTGAAGTCTGTTTATTGGAAATATGTTTGACTTGTTTTTATGTCTTATAATGTTTGTGTGTGTATTTATGTCTTGCATTTCTGGTAAGTAACTGTCTTGCACTGAAGTCTGTTTATTGCAAATATGTTTGACTTGTTTTTATGTCTTATAATGTTTGTGTGTGTATTTATGTCTTGCATTTCTGGTAAGTAACTGTCTTGCACTGAAGTCTGTTTATTGCAAATATGTTTGACTTGTTTTTATGTCTTATAATGTTTGTGTGTGTTTATATGTCTTATAATGTTTGTGTGTGTATTTATGTCTTATAATGTTTATGTGTGCATGTATGTCTTGTATTTCTGGTAAGTAACTTTCTTGCACTGAGGTCTCTTTATTGCAAATATCTTTGACTTGTTTTTTTGTCTTATAATGTTTATGTGTGTATTTATGTCTTGTAATGTTTATGTGTGTATTTATGTCTTGTAATGTTTATGTGTGTATTTATGTCTTGTAATGTTTATGTGTGTATTTATGTTTTGTATTGCTGGTAAGTAACTTTCTTACACTGAGGTCTGTTTGTTGCAAATATCTTTGACCTGTTTTTTTGTCTTGTAATGTTTATGTGTGTATTTATGTCTTGTAATGTTTATGTGTGTATTTATGTTTTGTATTGCTGGTAAGTAACTTTCTTACACTGAGGTCTGTTTATTGCAAATATCTTTGATCTGTTTTTTTATGTCTTATAATGTTTATGTGTGTAAGTATGTCTTGTAATGTTTATGTGTGTATTTAATTCTTGTATTGCTGGTAAGTAACTTTCTTGCACTGAGGTCTGATTATTGCACATATCTTTGACTTGTTTTTATGTCTTATAATGTTTATGTGTGTATTTATGTCTTGTATTTCTGGTAAGTAACTTTCTTGCACTGAGGTCTGGTTGTTGCAAATATCTTTGACTTGTTTTTATGTCTTATAATGTTTATGTGTGTATTTATGTCTTGTATTGCTGGTAAGTAACTTTCTTGCACTGAGCCTGTTTGTTGCAAACATCTTTGACTTGTTTTTATGTCTTATAATGTTTATGTGTGTATTTATGTCTTGTATTGCCGGTAAGTAACTTTCTTGCACTGAGGTCTGTTTATTGCAAATATCTTTGACTTGTTTTTATGTCTTATAATGTTTATGTGTGTATTTATGTCTTGTATCGCCGGTAAGTAACTTTCTTGCACTGAGGTCTGGTTGTTGCAAATATCTTTGACTTGTTTTTATGTCTTATAATGTTTATGTGTGTATTTATGTCTTGCATAACTGTTAAGTAACTTTCTTTCACTGAGGTCTGTTTTTTGCAAATATCTTTGACCTGTTTTTTTGTCTTGTAATGTTTATGTGTGTTTTTATTTCTTATAATGTTTATGTGTGTATTTATGTCTTGTATTGCTGGTAAGTAACTTTCTTGCACTGAGGTCTGATTATTGCAAATATCTTTGACTTGTTTTTATGTCTTATAGTGTTTATGTGTGTATTTATGTCTTGTATTGCTGGTAAGTAACTTTCTTGCACTGAGGTCTGTTTATTGCAAATATCTTTGACTTGTTTTTATGTCTTATAATGTTTATGTGTGTACTTATGTCTTGTATTGCTGGTAAGTAACTTTCTTGCACTGAGGTCTGTTTATTGCAAATATCTTTGACTTGTTTTTATGTCTTATAATGTTTATGTGTGTATTCATGTCTTGTATTTCTGGTAAGTAACTTTCTTGCACTGAGGTCTGATTATTGCAAATATCTTTGACTTGTTTTTATGTCTTATAATGTTTATGTGTGTATTTATGTCTTGTATCGCCGGTAACTAACTTTCTTGCACTGAGGTCTGGTTGTTGCAAATATCTTTGACTTGTTTTTATGTCTTATAATGTTTATGTATGTATTTATGTCTTGCATTGCTGTTAAGTAACTTTCTTTCACTGAGGTCTGTTTTTTGCAAATATCTTTGATCTGTTTTTTTGTCTTGTAGTGTTTATGTGTGTATTTATTTCTTATAATGTTTATGTGTGCATGTATGTCTTGTATTGCTGGTAAGTAACTTTCTTGCACTGAGGTCTGGTTGTTGCAAATATCTTTGACTTGTTTTTATGTCTTATAATGTTTATGTATGTATTTATGTCTTGCATTGCTGTTAAGTAACTTTCTTTCACTGAGGTCTGTTTTTTGCAAATATCTTTGATCTGTTTTTTTGTCTTGTAGTGTTTATGTGTGTATTTATGTCTTATAATGTTTATATGTGCATGTATGTCTTGTGTTGCTGGTAAATAACTTTCTTGCACTAAGGTCTGGTTATTGCAAATATCTTTGACTTGTTTTTATGTCTTATAATGTTTGTATGTGTATTTATGTCTTGTATTGCTGGTAAGTAACTTTCTTGCACTGAGGTCTGATTATTGCAAATATCTTTGACTTGTTTTTATGTCTTATGATGTTTATGTGTGTATTTATGTCTTGTATTGCTGGTAAGTAACTTTCTTGCACTGAGGTCTGATTATTGCAAATATCTTTGACTTGTTTTTATGTCTTATAATGTTTATGTGTGTATTTATGTCTTGTATTGCTGGTAAGTAACTTTCTTGCACTGAGGTCTGTTTATTGCAAATATTTTTGATCTGCTTTTTTTTGTCTTATAATGTTTATGTGTGTATTTATGTCTTGTATTGCTGGTAAGTAACTTTCTTGCACCGAGGTCTGTTTGTTGCAAATATCTTTGATCTGCTTTTTTTTGTCTTATAATGTTTATGTGTGTATTTATGTCTTGTATTGCTGGTAAGTAACTTTCTTGCACTGAGGTCTGATTATTGCAAATATCTTTGACTTGTTTTTATGTCTTGTAATGTTTATGTGTGTATTTATGTCTTGTATTGCTGGTAAGTAACTTTCTTACACTGAGGTCTGTTTATTGCAAATATCTTTGACTTGTTTTTATGTCTTATAATGTTTATGTGTGTATGTATGTCTTATAATGTTTATGTGTGTATTTATGTCTTGTATTGCTGGTAAGTAACTTTCTTGCACTAAGGTCTGGTTATTGCAAATATCTTTGACTTGTTTTTATGTCTTATAATGTTTATATGTGTATTTATGTCTTGTATTGCTGGTAAGTAACTTTCTTGCACTGAGGTCTTGTTGTTGCAAATATCTTTGACTTGTTTTTATGTCTTATAATGTTTATGTGTGTATTTATGTCTTATATTGCTGTTAAATGTGTAATTATGTCTTGTATTGCTGGTAAGTAACTTTCTTGCACTGAGGTCTGTTTATTGCAAATATCTTTGACCTGTTTTTATGTCTTATAATATTTATGTGTGTATTTATGTCTTGTATTGCCGGTAAGTAACTTTCTTGCACTGAGCCTGTTTGTTGCAAACATCTTTGACTTGTTTTTATGTCTTATAATGTTTATATGTGTATTTATGTCTTGTATTGCTGGTAAGTAACTTTCTTGCACTGAGGTCTGATTATTGCAAATATCTTTGACTTGTTTTTATGTCTTATAGTGTTTATGTGTGTATTTATGTCTTGTATTGCTGATAAGAAACTTCCTTGCACTAAGGTCTGGTTATTGCAAATATCTTTGACTTGTTTTTATGTCTTATAATGTTTATGTGTGTATTTATGTCTTGTATTGCCGGTAAGTAACTTTCTTGCACTGAGGTCTGATTATTGCAAATATCTTTGACTTGTTTTTATGTCTTATAATGTTTATGTGTGTATTTATGTCTTGTATTGCCGGTAAGTAACTTTCTTGCACTGAGGTCTGATTATTGCAAATATCTTTGACTTGTTTTTATGTCTTATAATGTTTATGTGTGTATTTATGTCTTGTATTGCCGGTAAGTAACTTTCTTGCACTGAGGTCTGTTTATTGCAAATATCTTTGACCTGTTTTTATGTCTTATAATGTTTATGTGTGTATTTATGTCTTGTATTTCTGGTAAGTAACTTTCTTGCACTGAGGTCTGATTATTGCAAATATCTTTGACTTGTTTTTATGTCTTATAATGTTTATGTGTGTATTTATGTCTTGTATTTCTGGTAAGTAACTTTCTTGCACTGAGGTCTGATTATTGCAAATATCTTTGACTTGTTTTTATGTCTTATAATGTTTATGTGTGTATTTATGTCTTGTATTGCTGGTAAGTAACTTTCTTGCACCGAGGTCTGTTTGTTGCAAATATCTTTGATCTGCTTTTTTTTGTCTTATAGTGTTTATGTGTGTATTTATGTCTTGTATTGCTGGTAAGTAACTTTCTTGCACTGAGGTCTGATTATTGCAAATATCTTTGACTTGTTTTTATGTCTTATAATGTTTATGTGTGTATTTATGTCTTGTATTGCTGGTAAGTAACTTTCTTGCACTGAGGTCTGATTATTGCAAATATCTTTGACTTGTTTTTATGTCTTATAATGTTTATGTGTGTATTTATGTCTTGTATTGCTGGTAAGTAACTTTCTTGCACTGAGGTCTGTTTATTGCAAATATCTTTGACCTGTTTTTATGTCTTATAATATTTATGTGTGTATTTATGTCTTGTATTGCCGGTAAGTAACTTTCTTGCACTGAGGTCTGTTTATTGCAAATATCTTTGACTTGTTTTTATGTCTTATAATATTTATGTGTGTATTTATGTCTTGTATTGCCGGTAAGTAACTTTCTTGCACTGAGGTCTGTTTATTGCAAATATCTTTGACCTGTTTTTATGTCTTATAATGTTTATGTGTGTATTTATGTCTTGTATTGCTGGTAAGTAACTTTCTTGCACTGAGGTCTGTTTATTGCAAATATCTTTGACCTGTTTTTATGTCTTATAATGTTTATGTGTGTATTTATGTCTTGTATTGCCGGTAAGTAACTTTCTTGCACTGAGGTCTGTTTGTTGCAAATATCTTTGATCTGTTTTCGTTTCTTATAATGTTTATGTGTGTATTTATGTCTTGTGTCGCTGGTAAGTAACTTTCTTGCACTGAGGTCTGTTTATTGCAAATATCTTTGACCTGTTTTTATGTCTTATAATATTTATGTGTGTATTTATGTCTTGTATTGCTGGTAAGTAACTTTCTTGCACTGAGGTCTGATTATTGCAAATATCTTTGACTTGTTTTTATGTCTTATAGTGTTTATGTGTGTATTTATGTCTTGTATTGCTCGTAAGTAACTTTCTTGCACTGAGGTCTGTTTATTGCAAATATCTTTGACTTGTTTTTATGTCTTATAATGTTTATATGTGTATTTATGTCTTGTATTGCTGGTAAGTAACTTTCTTGCACTGAGGTCTGTTTATTGCAAATATCTTTGACTTGTTTTTATGTCTTATAATGTTTATATGTGTATTTATGTCTTGTATTGCTGGTAAGTAACTTTCTTGCACTGAGGTCTGTTTATTGCAAATATCTTTGACTTGTTTTTATGTCTTATAATGTTTATATGTGTATTTATGTCTTGTGTCGCTGGTAAGTAACTTTCTTGCACTGAGGTCTGTTTATTGCAAATATCTTTGACTTGTTTTTATGTCTTATAATGTTTATGTGTGTATTTATGTCTTGTATTGCCGGTAAGTAACTTTCTTGCACTGAGGTCTGTTTATTGCAAATATCTTTGATCTGCTTTTTTTTGTCTTATAGTGTTTATGTGTGTATTTATGTCTTGCAATGTTTATGTGTGTATTTATGTCTTGTATTGCTGGTAAGTAACTTTCTTGCACTGAGGTCTGATTATTGCAAATATCTTTGACTTGTTTTTATGTCTTATAATGTTTATGTGTGTATTTATGTCTTGTATTGCTGGTAAGTAACTTTCTTGCACTGAGGTCTGTTTATTGCAAATATCTTTGACTTGTTTTTATGTCTTACAGTGTTTATGTGTGTATTTATGTCTTGTATTGCTGGTAAGTAACTTTCTTGCACTGAGGTCTTGTTGTTGCAAATATCTTTGACTTGTTTTTATGTCTTATAATGTTTATGTGTGTATTTATGTCTTATATTGCTGTTAAATGTGTAATTATGTCTTGTAATGTTTATGTGTGTATTTATGTCTTGTATTGCTGGTAAGTAACTTTCTTGCACTGAGGTCTGTTTATTGCAAATATCTTTGATCTGTTTTTTTTTGTCTTATAATGTTTATGTGTGTATTTATGTCTTGTAATGTTTATGTGTGTATTTATGTCTTGTATTGCTGGTAAGTAACTTTCTTGAACTGAGGTCTGTTTGTTGCAAATATCTTTGATCTGTTTTTTTTATCTTATAATGTTTATGTGTGTATTTATGTCTTGTAATGTTTATGTGTGTATTTATGTCTTGTATTGCTGGTAAGTAACTTTCTTGCACTGAGGTCTGTTTATTGCAAATATCTTTGACCTGTTTTTATGTCTTATAATGTTTATGTGTGTATTTATGTCTTGTATTGCTGGTAAGTAACTTTCTTGCACTGAGGTCTGTTTATTGCAAATATCTTTGACCTGTTTTTATGTCTTATAATGTTTATGTGTGTATTTATGTCTTGTATTGCTGGTAAGTAACTTTCTTGCACTGAGGTCTGTTTATTGCAAATATCTTTGACCTGTTTTTATGTCTTATAATGTTTATGTGTGTATTTATGTCTTGTATTGCCGGTAAGTAACTTTCTTGCACTGAGGTCTGTTTATTGCAAATATCTTTGACCTGTTTTTATGTCTTATAATGTTTATGTGTGTATTTATGTCTTGTATTGCTGGTAAGTAACTTTCTTGCACTGAGGTCTGTTTATTGCAAATATCTTTGACCTGTTTTTATGTCTTATAATGTTTATATGTGTATTTATGTCTTGTATTGCTGGTAAGTAACTTTCTTGCACTGAGGTCTGTTTATTGCAAATATCTTTGACTTGTTTTTATGTCTTATAATGTTTATATGTGTATTTATGTCTTGTATTGCTGGTAAGTAACTTTCTTGCACTGAGGTCTGATTATTGCAAATATCTTTGACTTGTTTTTATGTCTTATAGTGTTTATGTGTGTATTTATGTCTTGTATTGCTGATAAGAAACTTCCTTGCACTAAGGTCTGGTTATTGCAAATATCTTTGACTTGTTTTTATGTCTTATAATGTTTATATGTGTATTTATGTCTTGTATTGCTGGTAAGTAACTTTCTTGCACTGAGGTCTGTTTATTGCAAATATCTTTGACTTGTTTTTATGTCTTATAATGTTTATGTGTGTATTTATGTCTTGTATTGCTGGTAAGTAACTTTCTTGCACTAAGGTCTGGTTATTGCAAATATCTTTGACTTGTTTTTATGTCTTATAATGTTTATATGTGTATTTATGTCTTGTATTGCTGGTAAGTAACTTTCTTGCACTGAGGTCTTGTTGTTGCAAATATCTTTGACTTGTTTTTATGTCTTATAATGTTTATGTGTGTATTTATGTCTTATATTGCTGTTAAATGTGTAATTATGTCTTGTATTGCTGGTAAGTAACTTTCTTGCACTGAGGTCTGTTTATTGCAAATATCTTTGACCTGTTTTTATGTCTTATAATATTTATGTGTGTATTTATGTCTTGTATTGCCGGTAAGTAACTTTCTTGCACTGAGCCTGTTTGTTGCAAACATCTTTGACTTGTTTTTATGTCTTATAATGTTTATATGTGTATTTATGTCTTGTATTGCTGGTAAGTAACTTTCTTGCACTGAGCCTGTTTGTTGCAAACATCTTTGACTTGTTTTTATGTCTTATAATGTTTATGTGTGTATTTATGTCTTGTATTTCTGGTAAGTAACTTTCTTGCACTGAGGTCTGATTATTGCAAATATCTTTGACTTGTTTTTATGTCTTATAGTGTTTATGTGTGTATTTATGTCTTGTATTGCTGATAAGAAACTTCCTTGCACTAAGGTCTGGTTATTGCAAATATCTTTGACTTGTTTTTATGTCTTATAATGTTTATATGTGTATTTATGTCTTGTATTGCTGGTAAGTAACTTTCTTGCACTGAGGTCTGATTATTGCAAATATCTTTGACTTGTTTTTATGTCTTATAGTGTTTATGTGTGTATTTATGTCTTGTATTGCTGGTAAGTAACTTTCTTGCACTGAGGTCTGTTTATTGCAAATATCTTTGACTTGTTTTTATGTCTTATAATGTTTATGTGTGTATTTATGTCTTGTATTGCCGGTAAGTAACTTTCTTGCACTGAGGTCTGATTATTGCAAATATCTTTGACTTGTTTTTATGTCTTATAATGTTTATGTGTGTATTTATGTCTTGTATTGCCGGTAAGTAACTTTCTTGCACTGAGGTCTGATTATTGCAAATATCTTTGACTTGTTTTTATGTCTTATAATGTTTATGTGTGTATTTATGTCTTATAATGTTTATGTGTGTATTTATGTCTTGTATTGCTGGTAAGTAACTTTCTTGCACTGAGGTCTGTTTATTGCAAATATCTTTGACTTGTTTTTATGTCTTATAATGTTTATGTGTGTATTTATGTCTTGTATTGCCGGTAAGTAACTTTCTTGCACTGAGGTCTGTTTATTGCAAATATCTTTGACCTGTTTTTATGTCTTATAATGTTTATGTGTGTATTTATGTCTTGTATTGCTGGTAAGTAACTTTCTTGCACTGAGGTCTGATTATTGCAAATATCTTTGACTTGTTTTTATGTCTTATAATGTTTATGTGTGTATTTATGTCTTGTATTTCTGGTAAGTAACTTTCTTGCACTGAGGTCTGATTATTGCAAATATCTTTGACTTGTTTTTATGTCTTATAATGTTTATGTGTGTATTTATGTCTTGTATTGCTGGTAAGTAACTTTCTTGCACCGAGGTCTGTTTGTTGCAAATATCTTTGATCTGCTTTTTTTTGTCTTATAGTGTTTATGTGTGTATTTATGTCTTGTATTGCTGGTAAGTAACTTTCTTGCACTGAGGTCTGATTATTGCAAATATCTTTGACTTGTTTTTATGTCTTATAATGTTTATGTGTGTATTTATGTCTTGTATTGCTGGTAAGTAACTTTCTTGCACTGAGGTCTGATTATTGCAAATATCTTTGACTTGTTTTTATGTCTTATAATGTTTATGTGTGTATTTATGTCTTGTATTGCTGGTAAGTAACTTTCTTGCACTGAGGTCTGTTTATTGCAAATATCTTTGACCTGTTTTTATGTCTTATAATATTTATGTGTGTATTTATGTCTTGTATTGCCGGTAAGTAACTTTCTTGCACTGAGGTCTGTTTATTGCAAATATCTTTGACCTGTTTTTATGTCTTATAATGTTTATGTGTGTATTTATGTCTTGTATTGCTGGTAAGTAACTTTCTTGCACTGAGGTCTGATTATTGCAAATATCTTTGACTTGTTTTTATGTCTTATAGTGTTTATGTGTGTATTTATGTCTTGTATTGCCGGTAAGTAACTTTCTTGCACTGAGGTCTGTTTGTTGCAAATATCTTTGATCTGTTTTCGTTTCTTATAATGTTTATGTGTGTATTTATGTCTTGTGTCGCTGGTAAGTAACTTTCTTGCACTGAGGTCTGTTTATTGCAAATATCTTTGACCTGTTTTTATGTCTTATAATATTTATGTGTGTATTTATGTCTTGTATTGCTGGTAAGTAACTTTCTTGCACTGAGGTCTGATTATTGCAAATATCTTTGACTTGTTTTTATGTCTTATAGTGTTTATGTGTGTATTTATGTCTTGTATTGCTCGTAAGTAACTTTCTTGCACTGAGGTCTGTTTATTGCAAATATCTTTGACTTGTTTTTATGTCTTATAATGTTTATATGTGTATTTATGTCTTGTATTGCTGGTAAGTAACTTTCTTGCACTGAGGTCTGTTTATTGCAAATATCTTTGACTTGTTTTTATGTCTTATAATGTTTATATGTGTATTTATGTCTTGTATTGCTGGTAAGTAACTTTCTTGCACTGAGGTCTGTTTATTGCAAATATCTTTGACTTGTTTTTATGTCTTATAATGTTTATATGTGTATTTATGTCTTGTGTCGCTGGTAAGTAACTTTCTTGCACTGAGGTCTGTTTATTGCAAATATCTTTGACTTGTTTTTATGTCTTATAATGTTTATGTGTGTATTTATGTCTTGTATTGCCGGTAAGTAACTTTCTTGCACTGAGGTCTGTTTATTGCAAATATCTTTGATCTGCTTTTTTTTGTCTTATAGTGTTTATGTGTGTATTTATGTCTTGCAATGTTTATGTGTGTATTTATGTCTTGTATTGCTGGTAAGTAACTTTCTTGCACTGAGGTCTGATTATTGCAAATATCTTTGACTTGTTTTTATGTCTTATAATGTTTATGTGTGTATTTATGTCTTGTATTGCTGGTAAGTAACTTTCTTGCACTGAGGTCTGTTTATTGCAAATATCTTTGACTTGTTTTTATGTCTTACAGTGTTTATGTGTGTATTTATGTCTTGTATTGCTGGTAAGTAACTTTCTTGCACTGAGGTCTTGTTGTTGCAAATATCTTTGACTTGTTTTTATGTCTTATAATGTTTATGTGTGTATTTATGTCTTATATTGCTGTTAAATGTGTAATTATGTCTTGTAATGTTTATGTGTGTATTTATGTCTTGTATTGCTGGTAAGTAACTTTCTTGAACTGAGGTCTGTCTGTTGCAAATATCTTTGATCTGTTTTTTTTATCTTATAATGTTTATGGGTGTATTTATGTCTTGTAATGTTTATGTGTGTATTTATGTCTTGTATTGCTGGTAAGTAACTTTCTTGCACTGAGGTCTGTTTATTGCAAATATCTTTGACCTGTTTTTATGTCTTACAGTGTTTATGTGTGTATTTATGTCTTGTATTTCTGGTAAGTAACTTTCTTGCACTGAGGTCTTGTTGTTGCAAATATCTTTGACTTGTTTTTATGTCTTATAATGTTTATGTGTGTATTTATGTCTTATATTGCTGTTAAATGTGTAATTATGTCTTGTATTGCTGGTAAGTAACTTTCTTGCACTGAGGTCTGTTTGTTGCAAATATATTTGATCTGTTTTTTTTGTCTTATAATGTTTATGTGTGTTTTTATGTCTTGTAATGTTTATGTGTGCATGTATGTCTTGTATTGCTGGTAAATAACTTTCTTGCACTGAGGTCTGTTTGTTGCAAATATCTTTGATCTGTTTTTTTTGTCTTATAATGTTTATGTGTGTATTTATGTCTTGTAATGTTTATGTGTGTATTTATGTCTTGTATTGCCGGTAAGTAACTTTCTTGCACTGAGGTCTGTTTATTGCAAATATCTTTGACTTGTTTTTATGTCTTATAATGTTTATGTGTGTATTTATGTCTTGTATTGCTGATAAGAAACTTCCTTGCACTAAGGTCTGGTTATTGCAAATATCTTTGACTTGTTTTTATGTCTTATAATGTTTATATGTGTATTTATGTCTTGTATTGCTGGTAAGTAACTTTCTTGCACTGAGGTCTGATTATTGCAAATATCTTTGACTTGTTTTTATGTCTTATAATGTTTATGTGTGTATTTATGTCTTGTATTTCTGGTAAGTAACTTTCTTGCACTGAGGTCTGTTTGTTGCAAATATCTTTGATCTGTTTTCGTTTCTTATAATGTTTATGTGTGTATTTATGTCTTGTGTCGCTGGTAAGTAACTTTCTTGCACTGAGGTCTGTTTATTGCAAATATCTTTGACTTGTTTTTATGTCTTATAATGTTTATGTGTGTATTTATGTCTTGTATTGCCGGTAAGTAACTTTCTTGCACTGAGGTCTGTTTATTGCAAATATCTTTGACCTGTTTTTATGTCTTATAATGTTTATGTGTGTATTTATGTCTTGTATTGCTGGTAAGTAACTTTCTTGCACTGAGGTCTGATTATTGCAAATATCTTTGACTTGTTTTTATGTCTTATAATGTTTATGTGTGTATTTATGTCTTGTATTGCTGGTAAGTAACTTTCTTGCACCGAGGTCTGTTTGTTGCAAATATCTTTGACTTGTTTTTATGTCTTATAATGTTTATGTGTGTATTTATGTCTTGCAATGTTTATGTGTGTATTTATGTCTTGTATTGCTGGTAAGTAACTTTCTTGCACTGAGGTCTGATTATTGCAAATATCTTTGACTTGTTTTTATGTCTTATAGTGTTTATGTGTGTATTTATGTCTTGTATTGCTGGTAAGTAACTTTCTTGCACTGAGGTCTTGTTGTTGCAAATATCTTTGACTTGTTTTTATGTCTTATAATGTTTATGTGTGTATTTATGTCTTATATTGCTGTTAAATGTGTAATTATGTCTTGTATTGCTGGTAAGTAACTTTCTTGCACTGAGGTCTGTTTGTTGCAAATATCTTTGATCTGTTTTTTTTTGTCTTATAATGTTTATGTGTGTATTTATGTCTTGTAATGTTTATGTGTGTATTTATGTCTTGTATTGCTGGTAAGTAACTTTCTTGCACTAAGGTCTGGTTATTGCAAATATCTTTGACTTGTTTTTATGTCTTATAATGTTTATGTGTGCATGTATGTCTTGTATTGCTGGTAAGTAACTTTCTTGCACTAAGGTCTGGTTATTGCAAATATCTTTGACTTGTTTTTATGTCTTATAATGTTTATATGTGTATTTATGTCTTGTATTGCCGGTAAGTAACTTTCTTGCACTGAGGTCTGTTTATTGCAAATATCTTTGACCTGTTTTTATGTCTTATAATGTTTATGTGTGTATTTATGTCTTGTATTGCTGGTAAGTAACTTTCTTGCACTGAGGTCTGATTATTGCAAATATCTTTGACTTGTTTTTATGTCTTATAATGTTTATGTGTGTATTTATGTCTTGTATTGCTGGTAAGTATCTTTCTTGCACCGAGGTCTGTTTGTTGCAAATATCTTTGATCTGCTTTTTTTTGTCTTATAATGTTTATGTGTGTATTTATGTCTTATAATGTTTATGTGTGTATTTATGTCTTGTATTTCTGGTAAGTAACTTTCTTGCACTGAGGTCTGATTATTGCAAATATCTTTGACTTGTTTTTATGTCTTATAATGTTTATGTGTGTATTTATGTCTTGTATTGCTGGTAAGTAACTTTCTTGCACTGAGGTCTGTTTATTGCAAATATCTTTGACTTGTTTTTATGTCTTATAAAGTTTATGTGTGTATTTATGTCTTGTATTTCTGGTAAGTAACTTTCTTGCACTGAGGTCTTGTTGTTGCAAATATCTTTGACTTGTTTTTATGTCTTATAATGTTTATGTGTGTATTTATGTCTTATATTGCTGTTAAATGTGTAATTATGTCTTGTATTGCTGGTAAGTAACTTTCTTGCACTGAGGTCTGTTTGTTGCAAATATATTTGATCTGTTTTTTTTGTCTTATAATGTTTATGTGTGTTTTTATGTCTTGTAATGTTTATGTGTGCATGTATGTCTTGTATTGCTGGTAAGTAACTTTCTTGCACTGAGGTCTGTTTGTTGCAAATATCTTTGATCTGTTTTTTTTGTCTTATAATGTTTATGTGTGTATTTATGTCTTGTAATGTTTATGTGTGTATTTATGTCTTGTATTGCCGGTAAGTAACTTTCTTGCACTGAGCCTGTTTGTTGCAAACATCTTTGACTTGTTTTTATGTCTTATAATGTTTATATGTGTATTTATGTCTTGTATTGCTGGTAAGTAACTTTCTTGCACTGAGGTCTGTTTATTGCAAATATCTTTGACTTGTTTTTATGTCTTATAATGTTTATGTGTGTATTTATGTCTTGTATTGCTGATAAGAAACTTCCTTGCACTAAGGTCTGGTTATTGCAAATATCTTTGACTTGTTTTTATGTCTTATAATGTTTATATGTGTATTTATGTCTTGTATTGCTGGTAAGTAACTTTCTTGCACTGAGGTCTGATTATTGCAAATATCTTTGACTTGTTTTTATGTCTTATAGTGTTTATGTGTGTATTTATGTCTTGTATTGCCGGTAAGTAACTTTCTTGCACTGAGGTCTGTTTGTTGCAAATATCTTTGATCTGTTTTCGTTTCTTATAATGTTTATGTGTGTATTTATGTCTTGTGTCGCTGGTAAGTAACTTTCTTGCACTGAGGTCTGTTTATTGCAAATATCTTTGACTTGTTTTTATGTCTTATAATGTTTATGTGTGTATTTATGTCTTGTATTGCCGGTAAGTAACTTTCTTGCACTGAGGTCTGTTTATTGCAAATATCTTTGACCTGTTTTTATGTCTTATAATGTTTATGTGTGTATTTATGTCTTGTATTGCTGGTAAGTAACTTTCTTGCACTGAGGTCTGATTATTGCAAATATCTTTGACTTGTTTTTATGTCTTATAATGTTTATGTGTGTATTTATGTCTTGTATTGCTGGTAAGTAACTTTCTTGCACCGAGGTCTGTTTGTTGCAAATATCTTTGACTTGTTTTTATGTCTTATAATGTTTATGTGTGTATTTATGTCTTGCAATGTTTATGTGTGTATTTATGTCTTATATTGCTGTTAAATGTGTAATTATGTCTTGTATTGCTGGTAAGTAACTTTCTTGCACTGAGGTCTGTTTGTTGCAAATATCTTTGATCTGTTTTTTTTTGTCTTATAATGTTTATGTGTGTATTTATGTCTTGTAATGTTTATGTGTGTATTTATGTCTTGTATTGCTGGTAAGTAACTTTCTTGCACTGAGGTCTGATTATTGCAAATATCTTTGACTTGTTTTTATGTCTTATAATGTTTATATGTGTATTTATGTCTTGTGTCGCTGGTAAGTAACTTTCTTGCACTGAGGTCTGTTTATTGCAAATATCTTTGACTTGTTTTTATGTCCTATAATGTTTATGTGTGTATTTATGTCTTGTATTGCCGGTAAGTAACTTTCTTGCACTGAGGTCTGTTTATTGCAAATATCTTTGACCTGTTTTTATGTCTTATAATGTTTATGTGTGTATTTATGTCTTGTATTGCTGGTAAGTAACTTTCTTGCACTGAGGTCTGATTATTGCAAATATCTTTGACTTGTTTTTATGTCTTATAATGTTTATGTGTGTATTTATGTCTTGTATTGCTGGTAAGTATCTTTCTTGCACCGAGGTCTGTTTGTTGCAAATATCTTTGATCTGCTTTTTTTTGTCTTATAATGTTTATGTGTGTATTTATGTCTTATAATGTTTATGTGTGTATTTATGTCTTGTATTTCTGGTAAGTAACTTTCTTGCACTGAGGTCTGATTATTGCAAATATCTTTGACTTGTTTTTATGTCTTATAATGTTTATGTGTGTATTTATGTCTTGTATTGCTGGTAAGTAACTTTCTTGCACTGAGGTCTGTTTATTGCAAATATCTTTGACTTGTTTTTATGTCTTATAATGTTTATGTGTGTATTTATGTCTTGTATTTCTGGTAAGTAACTTTCTTGCACTGAGGTCTTGTTGTTGCAAATATCTTTGACCTGTTTTTATGTCTTATAATGTTTATGTGTGTATTTATGTCTTATATTGCTGTTAAATGTGTAATTATGTCTTGTATTGCTGGTAAGTAACTTTCTTGCACTGAGGTCTGTTTGTTGCAAATATATTTGATCTGTTTTTTTTGTCTTATAATGTTTATGTGTGTTTTTATGTCTTGTAATGTTTATGTGTGCATGTATGTCTTGTATTGCTGGTAAATAACTTTCTTGCACTGAGGTCTGTTTGTTGCAAATATCTTTGATCTGTTTTTTTTGTCTTATAATGTTTATGTGTGTATTTATGTCTTGTAATGTTTATGTGTGTATTTATGTCTTGTATTGCCGGTAAGTAACTTTCTTGCACTGAGCCTGTTTGTTGTAAACATCTTTGACTTGTTTTTATGTCTTATAATGTTTATATGTGTATTTATGTCTTGTATTGCTGGTAAGTAACTTTCTTGCACTGAGGTCTGTTTATTGCAAATATCTTTGACTTGTTTTTATGTCTTATAATGTTTATGTGTGTATTTATGTCTTGTATTGCTGATAAGAAACTTCCTTGCACTAAGGTCTGGTTATTGCAAATATCTTTGACTTGTTTTTATGTCTTATAATGTTTATATGTGTATTTATGTCTTGTATTGCTGGTAAGTAACTTTCTTGCACTGAGGTCTGATTATTGCAAATATCTTTGACTTGTTTTTATGTCTTATAGTGTTTATGTGTGTATTTATGTCTTGTATTGCCGGTAAGTAACTTTCTTGCACTGAGGTCTGTTTGTTGCAAATATCTTTGATCTGTTTTCGTTTCTTATAATGTTTATGTGTGTATTTATGTCTTGTGTCGCTGGTAAGTAACTTTCTTGCACTGAGGTCTGTTTATTGCAAATATCTTTGACTTGTTTTTATGTCTTATAATGTTTATGTGTGTATTTATGTCTTGTGTCGCTGGTAAGTAACTTTCTTGCACTGAGGTCTGTTTATTGCAAATATCTTTGACTTGTTTTTATGTCTTATAATGTTTATGTGTGTATTTATGTCTTGTATTGCCGGTAAGTAACTTTCTTGCACTGAGGTCTGTTTATTGCAAATATCTTTGACCTGTTTTTATGTCTTATAATGTTTATGTGTGTATTTATGTCTTGTATTGCTGGTAAGTAACTTTCTTGCACTGAGGTCTGATTATTGCAAATATCTTTGACTTGTTTTTATGTCTTATAATGTTTATGTGTGTATTTATGTCTTGTATTTCTGGTAAGTAACTTTCTTGCACTGAGGTCTGATTATTGCAAATATCTTTGACTTGTTTTTATGTCTTATAATGTTTATGTGTGTATTTATGTCTTGTATTGCTGGTAAGTAACTTTCTTGCACCGAGGTCTGTTTGTTGCAAATATCTTTGATCTGCTTTTTTTTGTCTTATAATGTTTATGTGTGTATTTATGTCTTGCAATGTTTATGTGTGTATTTATGTCTTGTATTGCTGGTAAGTAACTTTCTTGCACTGAGGTCTGATTATTGCAAATATCTTTGACTTGTTTTTATGTCTTATAGTGTTTATGTGTGTATTTATGTCTTGTATTGCTGGTAAGTAACTTTCTTGCACTGAGGTCTTGTTGTTGCAAATATCTTTGACTTGTTTTTATGTCTTATAATGTTTATGTGTGTATTTATGTCTTGTATTGCTGGTAAGTAACTTTCTTACACTGAGGTCTGTTTATTGCAAATATTTTTGACTTGTTTTTATGTCTTATAATGTTTATGTGTGTATTTATGTCTTATAATGTTTATTTGTGTATTTATGTCTTGTAATGTTTATGTGTGTATTTATGTCTTGTATTGCTGGTAAGTAACTTTCTTGCACTGAGGTCTGATTATTGCAAATATCTTTGACTTGTTTTTATGTCTTATAATGTTTATGTGTGCATGTATGTCTTGTATTGCTGGTAAGTAACTTTCTTGCACTAAGGTCTGGTTATTGCAAATATCTTTGACTTGTTTTTATGTCTTATAATGTTTATATGTGTATTTATGTCTTGTGTCGCTGGTAAGTAACTTTCTTGCACTGAGGTCTGTTTATTGCAAATATCTTTGACTTGTTTTTATGTCTTATAATGTTTATGTGTGTATTTATGTCTTGTATTGCCGGTAAGTAACTTTCTTGCACTGAGGTCTGTTTATTGCAAATATCTTTGACCTGTTTTTATGTCTTATAATGTTTATGTGTGTATTTATGTCTTGTATTGCTGGTAAGTAACTTTCTTGCACTGAGGTCTGATTATTGCAAATATCTTTGACTTGTTTTTATGTCTTATAATGTTTATGTGTGTATTTATGTCTTGTATTGCTGGTAAGTATCTTTCTTGCACCGAGGTCTGTTTGTTGCAAATATCTTTGATCTGCTTTTTTTTGTCTTATAATGTTTATGTGTGTATTTATGTCTTATAATGTTTATGTGTGTATTTATGTCTTGTATTTCTGGTAAGTAACTTTCTTGCACTGAGGTCTGATTATTGCAAATATCTTTGACTTGTTTTTATGTCTTATAATGTTTATGTGTGTATTTATGTCTTGTATTGCTGGTAAGTAACTTTCTTGCACTGAGGTCTGTTTATTGCAAATATCTTTGACTTGTTTTTATGTCTTATAATGTTTATGTGTGTATTTATGTCTTGTATTTCTGGTAAGTAACTTTCTTGCACTGAGGTCTTGTTGTTGCAAATATCTTTGACTTGTTTTTATGTCTTATAATGTTTATGTGTGTATTTATGTCTTATATTGCTGTTAAATGTGTAATTATGTCTTGTATTGCTGGTAAGTAACTTTCTTGCACTGAGGTCTGTTTGTTGCAAATATATTTGATCTGTTTTTTTTGTCTTATAATGTTTATGTGTGTTTTTATGTCTTGTAATGTTTATGTGTGCATGTATGTCTTGTATTGCTGGTAAATAACTTTCTTGCACTGAGGTCTGTTTGTTGCAAATATCTTTGATCTGTTTTTTTTGTCTTATAATGTTTATGTGTGTATTTATGTCTTGTAATGTTTATGTGTGTATTTATGTCTTGTATTGCCGGTAAGTAACTTTCTTGCACTGAGCCTGTTTGTTGCAAACATCTTTGACTTGTTTTTATGTCTTATAATGTTTATATGTGTATTTATGTCTTGTATTGCTGGTAAGTAACTTTCTTGCACTGAGGTCTGTTTATTGCAAATATCTTTGACTTGTTTTTATGTCTTATAATGTTTATGTGTGTATTTATGTCTTGTATTGCTGATAAGAAACTTCCTTGCACTAAGGTCTGGTTATTGCAAATATCTTTGACTTGTTTTTATGTCTTATAATGTTTATATGTGTATTTATGTCTTGTATTGCTGGTAAGTAACTTTCTTGCACTGAGGTCTGATTATTGCAAATATCTTTGACTTGTTTTTATGTCTTATAATGTTTATATGTGTATTTATGTCTTGTATTGCTGGTAAGTAACTTTCTTGCACTGAGGTCTGTTTATTGCAAACATCTTTGACTTGTTTTTATGTCTTATAATGTTTATATGTGTATTTATGTCTTGTATTGCTGATAAGAAACTTCCTTGCACTAAGGTCTGGTTATTGCAAATATCTTTGACTTGTTTTTATGTCTTATAATGTTTATATGTGTATTTATGTCTTGTATTGCTGGTAAGTAACTTTCTTGCACTGAGGTCTGATTATTGCAAATATCTTTGACTTGTTTTTATGTCTTATAGTGTTTATGTGTGTATTTATGTCTTGTATTGCCGGTAAGTAACTTTCTTGCACTGAGGTCTGTTTGTTGCAAATATCTTTGATCTGTTTTCGTTTCTTATAATGTTTATGTGTGTATTTATGTCTTGTGTCGCTGGTAAGTAACTTTCTTGCACTGAGGTCTGTTTATTGCAAATATCTTTGACTTGTTTTTATGTCTTATAATGTTTATGTGTGTATTTATGTCTTGTGTCGCTGGTAAGTAACTTTCTTGCACTGAGGTCTGTTTATTGCAAATATCTTTGACTTGTTTTTATGTCTTATAATGTTTATGTGTGTATTTATGTCTTGTATTGCCGGTAAGTAACTTTCTTGCACTGAGGTCTGTTTATTGCAAATATCTTTGACCTGTTTTTATGTCTTATAATGTTTATGTGTGTATTTATGTCTTGTATTGCTGGTAAGTAACTTTCTTGCACTGAGGTCTGATTATTGCAAATATCTTTGACTTGTTTTTATGTCTTATAATGTTTATGTGTGTATTTATGTCTTGTATTTCTGGTAAGTAACTTTCTTGCACTGAGGTCTGATTATTGCAAATATCTTTGACTTGTTTTTATGTCTTATAATGTTTATGTGTGTATTTATGTCTTGTATTGCTGGTAAGTAACTTTCTTGCACCGAGGTCTGTTTGTTGCAAATATCTTTGATCTGCTTTTTTTTGTCTTATAATGTTTATGTGTGTATTTATGTCTTGTATTGCTGGTAAGTAACTTTCTTGCACTGAGGTCTGATTATTGCAAATATCTTTGACTTGTTTTTATGTCTTATAGTGTTTATGTGTGTATTTATGTCTTGTATTGCTGGTAAGTAACTTTCTTGCACTGAGGTCTTGTTGTTGCAAATATCTTTGACTTGTTTTTATGTCTTATAATGTTTATGTGTGTATTTATGTCTTATATTGCTGTTAAATGTGTAATTATGTCTTGTATTGCTGGTAAGTAACTTTCTTGCACTGAGGTCTGTTTGTTGCAAATATCTTTGATCTGTTTTTTTTTGTCTTATAATGTTTATGTGTGTATTTATGTCTTGTAATGTTTATGTGTGTATTTATGTCTTGTATTGCTGGTAAGTAACTTTCTTACACTGAGGTCTGTTTATTGCAAATATTTTTGACTTGTTTTTATGTCTTATAATGTTTATGTGTGTATTTATGTCTTATAATGTTTATTTGTGTATTTATGTCTTGTATTGCTGGTAAGTAACTTTCTTGCACTGAGGTCTGATTATTGCAAATATCTTTGACTTGTTTTTATGTCTTATAATGTTTATGTGTGCATGTATGTCTTGTATTGCTGGTAAGTAACTTTCTTGCACTAAGGTCTGGTTATTGCAAATATCTTTGACTTGTTTTTATGTCTTATAATGTTTATATGTGTATTTATGTCTTGTGTCGCTGGTAAGTAACTTTCTTGCACTGAGGTCTGTTTATTGCAAATATCTTTGACTTGTTTTTATGTCTTATAATGTTTATGTGTGTATTTATGTCTTGTATTGCCGGTAAGTAACTTTCTTGCACTGAGGTCTGTTTATTGCAAATATCTTTGACCTGTTTTTATGTCTTATAATGTTTATGTGTGTATTTATGTCTTGTATTGCTGGTAAGTAACTTTCTTGCACTGAGGTCTGATTATTGCAAATATCTTTGACTTGTTTTTATGTCTTATAATGTTTATGTGTGTATTTATGTCTTGTATTGCTGGTAAGTATCTTTCTTGCACCGAGGTCTGTTTGTTGCAAATATCTTTGATCTGCTTTTTTTTGTCTTATAATGTTTATGTGTGTATTTATGTCTTATAATGTTTATGTGTGTATTTATGTCTTGTATTTCTGGTAAGTAACTTTCTTGCACTGAGGTCTGATTATTGCAAATATCTTTGACTTGTTTTTATGTCTTATAATGTTTATGTGTGTATTTATGTCTTGTATTGCTGGTAAGTAACTTTCTTGCACTGAGGTCTGTTTATTGCAAATATCTTTGACTTGTTTTTATGTCTTATAATGTTTATGTGTGTATTTATGTCTTGTATTTCTGGTAAGTAACTTTCTTGCACTGAGGTCTTGTTGTTGCAAATATCTTTGACTTGTTTTTATGTCTTATAATGTTTATGTGTGTATTTATGTCTTATATTGCTGTTAAATGTGTAATTATGTCTTGTATTGCTGGTAAGTAACTTTCTTGCACTGAGGTCTGTTTGTTGCAAATATATTTGATCTGTTTTTTTTGTCTTATAATGTTTATGTGTGTTTTTATGTCTTGTAATGTTTATGTGTGCATGTATGTCTTGTATTGCTGGTAAATAACTTTCTTGCACTGAGGTCTGTTTGTTGCAAATATCTTTGATCTGTTTTTTTTGTCTTATAATGTTTATGTGTGTATTTATGTCTTGTAATGTTTATGTGTGTATTTATGTCTTGTATTGCCGGTAAGTAACTTTCTTGCACTGAGCCTGTTTGTTGCAAACATCTTTGACTTGTTTTTATGTCTTATAATGTTTATATGTGTATTTATGTCTTGTATTGCTGGTAAGTAACTTTCTTGCACTGAGGTCTGTTTGTTGCAAATATCTTTGATCTGTTTTCGTTTCTTATAATGTTTATGTGTGTATTTATGTCTTGTGTCGCTGGTAAGTAACTTTCTTGCACTGAGGTCTGTTTATTGCAAATATCTTTGACTTGTTTTTATGTCTTATAATGTTTATGTGTGTATTTATGTCTTGTGTCGCTGGTAAGTAACTTTCTTGCACTGAGGTCTGTTTATTGCAAATATCTTTGACTTGTTTTTATGTCTTATAATGTTTATGTGTGTATTTATGTCTTGTATTGCCGGTAAGTAACTTTCTTGCACTGAGGTCTGTTTATTGCAAATATCTTTGACCTGTTTTTATGTCTTATAATGTTTATGTGTGTATTTATGTCTTGTATTGCTGGTAAGTAACTTTCTTGCACTGAGGTCTGATTATTGCAAATATCTTTGACCTGTTTTTATGTCTTATAATGTTTATGTGTGTATTTATGTCTTGTATTTCTGGTAAGTAACTTTCTTGCACTGAGGTCTGATTATTGCAAATATCTTTGACTTGTTTTTATGTCTTATAATGTTTATGTGTGTATTTATGTCTTGTATTGCTGGTAAGTAACTTTCTTGCACTGAGGTCTGTTTGTTGCAAATATCTTTGACTTGTTTTTATGTCTTATAATGTTTATGTGTGTATTTATGTCTTGTATTTCTGGTAAGTAACTTTCTTGCACTGAGGTCTGATTATTGCAAATATCTTTGACTTGTTTTTATGTCTTATAATGTTTATGTGTGTATTTATGTCTTGTATTGCTGGTAAGTAACTTTCTTGCACCGAGGTCTGTTTGTTGCAAATATCTTTGATCTGCTTTTTTTTGTCTTATAATGTTTATGTGTGTATTTATGTCTTGCAATGTTTATGTGTGTATTTATGTCTTGTATTGCTGGTAAGTAACTTTCTTGCACTGAGGTCTGATTATTGCAAATATCTTTGACTTGTTTTTATGTCTTATAGTGTTTATGTGTGTATTTATGTCTTGTATTGCTGGTAAGTAACTTTCTTGCACTGAGGTCTTGTTGTTGCAAATATCTTTGACTTGTTTTTATGTCTTATAATGTTTATGTGTGTATTTATGTCTTATATTGCTGTTAAATGTGTAATTATGTCTTGTATTGCTGGTAAGTAACTTTCTTGCACTGAGGTCTGTTTGTTGCAAATATCTTTGATCTGTTTTTTTTTGTCTTATAATGTTTATGTGTGTATTTATGTCTTGTAATGTTTATGTGTGTATTTATGTCTTGTATTGCTGGTAAGTAACTTTCTTACACTGAGGTCTGTTTATTGCAAATATTTTTGACTTGTTTTTATGTCTTATAATGTTTATGTGTGTATTTATGTCTTATAATGTTTATTTGTGTATTTATGTCTTGTATTGCTGGTAAGTAACTTTCTTGCACTAAGGTCTGGTTATTGCAAATATCTTTGACTTGTTTTTATGTCTTATAATGTTTATATGTGTATTTATGTCTTGTATTGCTGGTAAGTAACTTTCTTGCACTAAGGTCTGGTTATTGCAAATATCTTTGACTTGTTTTTATGTCTTATAATGTTTATGTGTGTATTTATGTCTTATATTGCTGTTAAATGTGTAATTATGTCTTGTATTGCTGGTAAGTAACTTTCTTGCACTGAGGTCTGTTTGTTGCAAATATCTTTGATCTGTTTTTTTTTGTCTTATAATGTTTATGTGTGTATTTATGTCTTGTAATGTTTATGTGTGTATTTATGTCTTGTATTGCTGGTAAGTAACTTTCTTACACTGAGGTCTGTTTATTGCAAATATTTTTGACTTGTTTTTATGTCTTATAATGTTTATGTGTGTATTTATGTCTTATAATGTTTATTTGTGTATTTATGTCTTGTATTGCTGGTAAGTAACTTTCTTGCACTAAGGTCTGGTTATTGCAAATATCTTTGACTTGTTTTTATGTCTTATAATGTTTATGTGTGCATGTATGTCTTGTATTGCTGGTAAGTAACTTTCTTGCACTAAGGTCTGGTTATTGCAAATATCTTTGACTTGTTTTTATGTCTTATAATGTTTATATGTGTATTTATGTCTTGTATTGCTGGTAAGTAACTTTCTTGCACTGAGGTCTGTTTATTGCAAATATCTTTGACCTGTTTTTATGTCTTATAATGTTTATGTGTGTATTTATGTCTTGTATTGCCGGTAAGTAACTTTCTTGCACTGAGCCTGTTTGTTGCAAACATCTTTGACTTGTTTTTATGTCTTATAATGTTTATGTGTGTATTTATGTCTTGTATTGCTGGTAAGTAACTTTCTTGCACTGAGGTCTGATTATTGCAAATATGTTTGACTTGTTTTTATGTCTTATAGTGTTTATGTGTGTATTTATGTCTTGTATTGCTGGTAAGTAACTTTCTTGCACTGAGGTCTGTTTATTGCAAATATCTTTGACTTGTTTTTATGTCTTGTAATGTTTATGTGTGTATTTTTGTCTTGTATTGCTGGTAAGAAACTTCCTTGCACTAAGGTCTGGTTATTGCAAATATCTTTGACTTGTTTTTATGTCTTATAATGTTTATATGTGTATTTATGTCTTGTATTGCTGGTATGTAACTTTCTTGCACTGAGGTCTGATTATTGCAAATATCTTTGACTTTTTTTTATGTCTTGTAATGTTTATGTGTGTATTTTTGTCTTGTATTGCTGGTAAGAAACTTCCTTGCACTAAGGTCTGGTTATTGCAAATATCTTTGACTTGTTTTTATGTCTTATAATGTTTATGTGTGTATTTATGTCTTGTATTGCTGGTAAGTAACTTTCTTGCACTGAGGTCTGTTTATTGCAAATATCTTTGACTTGTTTTTATGTCTTGTAATGTTTATGTGTGTATTTTTGTCTTGTATTGCTGGTAAGAAACTTCCTTGCACTAAGGTCTGGTTATTGCAAATATCTTTGACTTGTTTTTATGTCTTATAATGTTTATATGTGTATTTATGTCTTGTATTGCTGGTATGTAACTTTCTTGCACTGAGGTCTGATTATTGCAAATATCTTTGACTTGTTTTTATATCTTGTAATGTTTATGTGTGTATTTTTGTCTTGTATTGCTGGTAAAAAACTTCCTTGCACTAAGGTCTGGTTATTGCAAATATCTTTGACTTGTTTTTATGTCTTATAATGTTTATGTGTGTATTTATGTCTTGTATTGCTGGTAAGTAACTTTCTTGCACTGAGGTCTGGTTATTGCAAATATCTTTGACTTGTTTTTATGTCTTGTAATGTTTATGTGTGTATTTATGTCTTGTATTGCTGGTAAGTAACTTTCTTGCACTGAGGTCTGTTTATTGAAAATATCTTTGACCTGTTTTTTTTTGTCTTGTAATGTTTATGTGTGTATTTATGTCTTGTATTGCTGGTAAGTAACTTTCTTGCACTGAGGTCTGGTTATTGCAAATATCTTTGACTTGTTTTTATGTCTTATAATGTTTGTTTGTGTATTTATATCTTGTATTGCTGGTAAGTAACTTTCTTTCACTGAGGTCTGTTTGTTGCAAATATCTTTGATCTGTTTTCGTTTCTTATAATGTTTATGTGTGTATTTATGTCTTGTGTCGCTGGTAAGTAACTTTCTTGCACTAAGGTCTGTTTATTGCAAATATCTTTGACCTGTTTTTATGTCTTATAATGTTTATGTGTGTATTTATGTCTTGTATTACTGGTAAGTAACTTTCTTGCACTGAGCCTGTTTGTTGCAAACATCTTTGACTTGTTTTTATGTCTTATAATGTTTATGTGTGTATTTATGTCTTGTATTACTGGTAAGTAACTTTCTTGCACTGAGGTCTGATTATTGCAAATATCTTTGACTTGTTTTTATGTCTTATAATGTTTATGTGTGTATTTATGTCTTGTATTGCCGGTAAGTAACTTTCTTGCACTGAGCCTGTTTGTTGCAAACATCTTTGACTTGTTTTTATGTCTTATAATGTTTATGTGTGTATGTATGTCTTGTATTGCTGGTAAGTAACTTTCTTGCACTGAGGTCTGATTATTGCAAATATCTTTGACTTGTTTTTATGTCTTATAATGTTTATGTGTGTATTTATGTCTTGTATTTCTGGTAAGTAACTTTCTTGCACTGAGGTCTGATTATTGCAAATATCTTTGACTTGTTTTTATGTCTTATAATGTTTATGTGTGTATTTATGTCTTGTATTGCTGGTGAGTAACTTCCTTACACTAAGGTCTGGTTATTGCAAATATCTTTGACTTGTTTTTATGTCTTATAATGTTTGTGTGTGTATTTATATCTTGTATTGCTGGTAAGTAACTTTCTTGCACTGAGGTCTGTTTGTTGCAAATATCTTTGATCTGTTTTCGTTTCTTATAATGTTTATGTGTGTATTTATGTCTTGTGTCGCTGGTAAGTAACTTTCTTGCACTGAGGTCTGATTATTGCAAATATCTTTGACTTGTTTTTATGTCTTATAATGTTTATGTGTGTATTTATGTCTTGTATTTCTGGTAAGTAACTTTCTTGCACTAAGGTCTGTTTATTGCAAATATCTTTGACCTTTTTTTATGTCTTATAATGTTTATGTGTGTATTTATGTCTTGTATTGCCGGTAAGTAACTTTCTTGCACTAAGGTCTGTTTATTGCAAATATCTTTGACTCTTTTTTATGTCTTATAATGTTTATGTGTGTATTTATGTCTTGTATTGCTGGTAAGTAACTTTCTTGCACTGAGGTCTGATTATTGCAAATATCTTTGACTTGTTTTTATGTCTTATAATGTTTATGTGTGTATTTATGTCTTGTAATGTTTATGTGTGTAATTATGTCTTGTATTGCTGTTAAGTAACTTTCTTGCACTGAGGTCTGTTTATTGCAAATATCTTTGATCTGTTTTTTTGTCTTGTAATGTTTATGTGTGTATTTATGTCTTGAAATGTTTATGTGTGTATTTATGTCTTGTATTGCTGGTAATTAACTTTGTTGCACTGAGGTCTGTTTATTGCAAATATCTTTGATCTGTTTTTTTTGTCTTATAATGTTTATGTGTGTATTTATGTCTTGTATTGCTGGTGAGTAACTTCCTTACACTAAGGTCTGGTTATTGCAAATATCTTTGACTTGTTTTTATGTCTTATAATGTTTGTGTGTGTATTTATATCTTGTATTGCTGGTAAGTAACTTTCTTGCACTGAGCCTGTTTGTTGCAAACATCTTTGACTTGTTTTTATGTCTTATAATGTTTATGTGTGTATTTATGTCTTGTATTTCTGGTAAGTAACTTTCTTGCACTGAGGTCTGATTATTGCAAATATCTTTGACTTGTTTTTATGTCTTATAGTGTTTATGTGTGTATTTATGTCTTGTATTGCTGGTAAGTAACTTTCTTGCACTGAGGTCTGATTATTGCAAATATCTTTGACTTGTTTTTATGTCTTGTAATGTTTATGTGTGTATTTATGTCTTGTATTGCTGGTAAGTAACTTTCTTGCACTGAGGTCTGTTTATTGCAAATATCTTTGACCTGTTTTTTTTTGTCTTGTAATGTTTATGTGTGTATTTATGTCTTGTATTGCTGGTGAGTAACTTCCTTACACTAAGGTCTGGTTATTGCAAATATCTTTGACTTGTTTTTATGTCTTATAATGTTTGTGTGTGTATTTATATCTTGTATTGCTGGTAAGTAACTTTCTTGCACTGAGGTCTGTTTGTTGCAAATATCTTTGATCTGTTTTCGTTTCTTATAATGTTTATGTGTGTATTTATGTCTTGTATTGCCGGTAAGTAACTTTCTTGCACTGAGCCTGTTTGTTGCAAACATCTTTGACTTGTTTTTATGTCTTATAATGTTTATGTGTGTATTTATGTCTTGTATTGCCGGTAAGTAACTTTCTTGCACTGAGCCTGTTTGTTGCAAACATCTTTGACTTGTTTTTATGTCTTATAATGTTTATGTGTGTATTTATGTCTTGTATTACTGGTAAGTAACTTTCTTGCACTGAGGTCTGATTATTGCAAATATCTTTGACTTGTTTTTATGTCTTATAATGTTTATGTGTGTATTTATGTCTTGTATTGCTGGTGAGTAACTTCCTTACACTAAGGTCTGGTTATTGCAAATATCTTTGACCTGTTTTTTTTGTCTTGTAATGTTTATGTGTGTATTTATGTCTTGTATTGCTGGTGAGTAACTTCCTTACACTAAGGTCTGGTTATTGCAAATATCTTTGACTTGTTTTTATGTCTTATAATGTTTGTGTGTGTATTTATATCTTGTATTGCTGGTAAGTAACTTTCTTGCACTGAGCCTGTTTGTTGCAAACATCTTTGACTTGTTTTTATGTCTTATAATGTTTATGTGTGTATTTATGTCTTGTATTGCTGGTAAGTAACTTTCTTGCACTGAGGACTGATTATTGCAAATATCTTTGACTTGTTTTTATGTCTTATAATGTTTATGTGTGTATTTATGTCTTGTATTGCTGGTAAGTAACTTTCTTGCACCGAGGTCTGTTTGTTGCAAATATCTTTGATCTGATTTTTTTTGTCTTATAATGTTTATGTGTGTATGTATGTGTTATAATGTTTATGTGTGTATTTATGTCTTGTATTGCTGGTAAGTAACTTTCTTGCACTGAGGTCTGTTTATTGCAAATATCTTTCACTTGTTTTTATGTCTTGTAATGTTTATGTGTGCATGTATGTCTTGTATTGCTGGTAAGTAACTTTCTTGCACTGAGGTCTGTTTGTTGCAAATATCTTTGACTTGTTTTTATGTCTTATAATGTTTATGTGTGTATTTATGTCTTGTATTGCTGGTAAGTAACTTTCTTGAACTGAGGTCTGTTTGTTGCAAATATCTTTGACTTGTTTTTATGTCTTATAATGTTTATGTGTGTATTTATGTCTTGTAATGTTTATGTGTGTATTTATGTCTTGTATTTCTGGTAAGTAACTTTCTTGCACTGAGGTCTGTTTGTTGCAAATATCTTTGATCTGCTTTTTTTTGTCTTATAATGTTTATGTGTGTATTTATGTCTTGTAATGTTTATGTGTGTAATTATGTCTTGTATTGCTGTTAAGTAACTTTCTTGCACTGAGGTCTGTTTATTGCAAGTATCTTTGATCTGTTTTTTTGTCTTGTAATGTTTATGTGTGTATTTATGTCTTGTATTGCTGGTAAGTAACTTTCTTACACTGAGGTCTGTTTATTGCAAATATCTTTGACCTGTTTTTTTGTCTTGTAATGTTTATGTGTGTATTTATGTCTTGTATTGCTGGTAAGTAACTTTCTTGCACTGAGGTCTGTTTATTGCAAATATCTTTGACTTGTTTTTATGTCTTGTAATGTTTATGTGTGTATTTTTGTCTTGTATTGCTGGTAAGAAACTTCCTTGCACTAAGGTCTGGTTATTGCAAATATCTTTGACTTGTTTTTATGTCTTATAATGTTTATGTGTGTATTTATGTCTTGTATTGCTGGTAAGTAACTTTCTTGCACTGAGGTCTGTTTATTGCAAATATCTTTGACCTGTTTTTTTTTGTCTTGTAATGTTTATGTGTGTATTTATGTCTTGTATTGCTGGTAAGTAACTTTCTTGCACTGAGGTCTGTTTATTGCAAATATCTTTGACCTGTTTTTTTTTGTCTTGTAATGTTTATGTGTGTATTTATGTCTTGTATTGCTGGTAAGTAACTTTCTTGCACTAAGGTCTGGTTATTGCAAATATCTTTGACTTGTTTTTATGTCTTATAATGTTTGTGTGTGTATTTATATCTTGTATTGCTGGTAAGTAACTTTCTTGCACTGAGGTCTGTTTGTTGCAAATATCTTTGATCTGTTTTCGTTTCTTATAATGTTTATGTGTGTATTTATGTCTTGTGTCGCTGGTAAGTAACTTTCTTGCACTAAGGTCTGTTTATTGCAAATATCTTTGACCTGTTTTTATGTCTTATAATGTTTATGTGTGTATTTATGTCTTGTATTACTGGTAAGTAACTTTCTTGCACTGAGCCTGTTTGTTGCAAACATCTTTGACTTGTTTTTATGTCTTATAATGTTTATGTGTGTATTTATGTCTTGTATTACTGGTAAGTAACTTTCTTGCACTGAGGTCTGATTATTGCAAATATCTTTGACTTGTTTTTATGTCTTATAATGTTTATGTGTGTATTTATGTCTTGTATTGCCGGTAAGTAACTTTCTTGCACTGAGCCTGTTTGTTGCAAACATCTTTGACTTGTTTTTATGTCTTATAATCTTTATGTGTGTATGTATGTCTTGTATTGCTGGTAAGTAACTTTCTTGCACTGAGGTCTGTTTGTTGCAAATATCTTTGACTTGTTTTTATGTCTTATAATGTTTATGTGTGTATTTATGTCTTGTATTTCTGGTAAGTAACTTTCTTGCACTGAAGTCTGATTATTGCAAATATCTTTGACTTGTTTTTATGTCTTATAATGTTTATGTGTGTATTTATGTCTTGTATTTCTGGTAAGTAACTTTCTTGCACTGAAGTCTGATTATTGCAAATATCTTTGACTTGTTTTTATGTCTTATAATGTTTATGTGTGTATTTATGTCTTGTATTTCTGGTAAGTAACTTTCTTGCACTGAAGTCTGATTATTGCAAATATCTTTGACTTGTTTTTATGTCTTATAATGTTTATGTGTGTATTTATGTCTTGTATTGCTGGTGAGTAACTTCCTTACACTAAGGTCTGGTTATTGCAAATATCTTTGACTTGTTTTTATGTCTTATAATGTTTGTGTGTGTATTTATATCTTGTATTGCTGGTAAGTAACTTTCTTGCACTGAGGTCTGTTTGTTGCAAATATCTTTGATCTGTTTTCGTTTCTTATAATGTTTATGTGTGTATTTATGTCTTGTGTCGCTGGTAAGTAACTTTCTTGCACTAAGGTCTGTTTATTGCAAATATCTTTGACCTTTTTTTATGTCTTATAATGTTTATGTGTGTATTTATGTCTTGTATTGCCGGTAAGTAACTTTCTTGCACTAAGGTCTGTTTATTGCAAATATCTTTGACTCTTTTTTATGTCTTATAATGTTTATGTGTGTATTTATGTCTTGTATTGCTGGTAAGTAACTTTCTTGCACTGAGGTCTGATTATTGCAAATATCTTTGACTTGTTTTTATGTCTTATAATGTTTATGTGTGTATTTATGTCTTGTAATGTTTATGTGTGTAATTATGTCTTGTATTGCTGTTAAGTAACTTTCTTGCACTGAGGTCTGTTTATTGCAAATATCTTTGATCTGTTTTTTTGTCTTGTAATGTTTATGTGTGTATTTATGTCTTGTAATGTTTATGTGTGTATTTATGTCTTGTATTGCTGGTAATTAACTTTGTTGCACTGAGGTCTGTTTATTGCAAATATCTTTGATCTGTTTTTTTTGTCTTATAATGTTTATGTGTGTATTTATGTCTTGTATTGCTGGTAATTAACTTTGTTGCACTGAGGTCTGGTTATTGCAAATATCTTTGACTTGTTTTTATGTCTTGTAATGTTTATGTGTGTATTTATGTCTTGTATTGCTGGTAAGAAACTTCCTTGCACTAAGGTCTGTTTATTGCAAATATCTTTGACTTGTTTTTATGTCTTGTAATGTTTATGTGTGTATTTATGTCTTGTATTGCTGGTAAGAAACTTCCTTGCACTAAGGTCTGTTTATTGCAAATATCTTTGACTTGTTTTTATGTCTTATAATGTTTGTGTGTGTATTTATGTCTTGTATTGCTGGTAAGTAACTTTCTTGCACTGAGGTCTGTTTGTTGCAAATATCTTTGATCTGTTTTCGTTTCTTATAATGTTTATGTGTGTATTTATGTCATGTGTCGCTGGTAAGTAACTTTCTTGCACTGAGCCTGTTTGTTGCAAACATCTTTGACTTGTTTTTATGTCTTATAATGTTTATGTGTGTATTTATGTCTTGTATTTCTGGTAAGTAACTTTCTTGCACTGAGGTCTGATTATTGCAAATATCTTTGACTTGTTTTTATGTCTTATAATGTTTATGTGTGTATTTATGTCTTGTATTGCCGGTAAGTAACTTTCTTGCACTGAGCCTGTTTGTTGCAAACATCTTTGACTTGTTTTTATGTCTTATAATGTTTATGTGTGTATTTATGTCTTGTATTTCTGGTAAGTAACTTTCTTGCACTGAGGTCTGATTATTGCAAATATCTTTGACTTGTTTTTATGTCTTATAATGTTTATGTTTGTATTTATGTCTTGTATTGCTGGTAAGTAACTTTCTTACACTGAGGTCTGTTTATTGCAAATATCTTTGACTTGTTTTTATGTCTTATAATGTTTATATGTGTATTTATGTCTTGTATTGCTGGTAAGTAACTTTCTTGCACTGAGGTCTGTTTATTGCAAATATCTTTGACTTGTTTTTATGTCTTATAATGTTTATATGTGTATTTATGTCTTGTATTGCTGGTAAGTAACTTTCTTGCACTGAGGTCTGTTTATTGCAAATATCTTTGACTTGTTTTTATGTCTTATAGTGTTTATGTGTGTATTTATGTCTTGTATTGCTGGTAAGTAACTTTCTTGCACTGAGGTCTGTTTATTGCAAATATCTTTGACCTGTTTTTATGTCTTATAGTGTTTATGTGTGTATTTATGTCTTGTATTGCTGGTAAGTAACTTTCTTGCACTGAGGTCTGATTATTGCAAATATCTTTGACTTGTTTTTATGTCTTATAATGTTTATGTGTGTATTTATGTCTTGTATTGCTGGTAAGTAACTTTCTTGCACTGAGGTCTGTTTATTGCAAATATCTTTGACCTGTTTTTTTTTGTCTTGTAATGTTTATGTGTGTATTTATGTCTTGTATTGCTGGTGAGTAACTTCCTTACACTAAGGTCTGGTTATTGCAAATATCTTTGACTTGTTTTTATGTCTTATAATGTTTGTGTGTGTATTTATATCTTGTATTGCTGGTAAGTAACTTTCTTGCACTGAGGTCTGTTTGTTGCAAATATCTTTGATCTGTTTTCGTTTCTTATAATGTTTATGTGTGTATTTATGTCTTGTATTGCCGGTAAGTAACTTTCTTGCACTGAGCCTGTTTGTTGCAAACATCTTTGACTTGTTTTTATGTCTTATAATGTTTATGTGTGTATTTATGTCTTGTATTGCCGGTAAGTAACTTTCTTGCACTGAGCCTGTTTGTTGCAAACATCTTTGACTTGTTTTTATGTCTTATAATGTTTATGTGTGTATTTATGTCTTGTATTACTGGTAAGTAACTTTCTTGCACTGAGGTCTGATTATTGCAAATATCTTTGACTTGTTTTTATGTCTTATAATGTTTATGTGTGTATTTATGTCTTGTATTGCTGGTGAGTAACTTCCTTACACTAAGGTCTGGTTATTGCAAATATCTTTGACCTGTTTTTTTTGTCTTGTAATGTTTATGTGTGTATTTATGTCTTGTATTGCTGGTGAGTAACTTCCTTACACTAAGGTCTGGTTATTGCAAATATCTTTGACTTGTTTTTATGTCGTATAATGTTTGTGTGTGTATTTATATCTTGTATTGCTGGTAAGTAACTTTCTTGCACTGAGGTCTGTTTGTTGCAAATATCTTTGATCTGTTTTCGTTTCTTATAATGTTTATGTGTGTATTTATGTCTTGTGTCGCTGGTAAGTAACTTTCTTGCACTGAGGTCTGATTATTGCAAATATCTTTGACTTGTTTTTATGTCTTATAATGTTTATGTGTGTATTTATGTCTTGTATTGCTGGTAAGTAACTTTCTTGCACTGAGGTCTGATTATTGTAAATATCTTTGACTTGTTTTTATGTCTTATAGTGTTTATGTGTGTATGTATGTCTTGTATTGCTGGTAAGTAACTTTCTTGCACTGAGGTCTGATTATTGCACATATCTTTGACTTGTTTTTATGTCTTATAATGTTTATGTGTGTATTTATGTCATATATTGCTGTTAAATGTGTAATTATGTCTTGTATTGCTGGTAAGTAACTTTCTTGCACTGAGGTCTGTTTGTTGGAAATATCTTTGACTTGTTTTTATGTCTTATAATGTTTATGTGTGTATTTATGTCTTGTATTGCTGGTAAGTAACTTTCTTGCACTGAGGTCTGTTTGTTGCAAATATCTTTGACTTGTTTTTATGTCTTATAATGTTTATGTGTGTATTTATGTCTTGTATTGCTGGTAAGTAACTTTCTTGCACTGAGGTCTGTTTGTTGCAAATATCTTTGACTTGTTTTTATGTCTTATAATGTTTATGTGTGTATTTATGTCTTGTATTTCTGGTAAGTAACTTTCTTGCACTGAGGTCTGTTTGTTGCAAATATCTTTGATCTGCTTTTTTTTGTCTTATAATGTTTATGTGTGTATTTATGTCTTGTAATGTTTATGTGTGTAATTATGTCTTGTATTGCTGTTAAGTAACTTTCTTGCACTGAGGTCTGTTTATTGCAAGTATCTTTGATCTGTTTTTTTGTCTTGTAATGTTTATGTGTGTATTTATGTCTTGTATTGCTGGTAAGTAACTTTCTTACACTGAGGTCTGTTTATTGCAAATATCTTTGACCTGTTTTTTTGTCTTGTAATGTTTATGTGTGTATTTATGTCTTGTATTGCTGGTAAGTAACTTTCTTGCACTGAGGTCTGTTTATTGCAAATATTTTTGACTTGTTTTTATGTCTTATAATGTTTATGTGTGTATTTATGTCTTGTATTGCTGGTAAGTAACTTTCTTACACTGAGGTCTGTTTATTGCAAATATCTTTGACTTGTTTTTATGTCTTATAATGTTTATGTGTGTATTTATGTCTTGTATTGCTGGTAAGTAACTTTCTTACACTGAGGTCTGTTTATTGCAAATATCTTTGACTTGTTTTTATGTCTTATAATGTTTATGTGTGTATTTATGTCTTGTATTTCTGGTAAGTAACTTTCTTGCACTGAGGTCTGTTTGTTGCAAATATCTTTGATCTGCTTTTTTTTGTCTTATAATGTTTATGTGTGTATTTATGTCTTGTAATGTTTATGTGTGTAATTATGTCTTGTATTGCTGTTAAGTAACTTTCTTGCACTGAGGTCTGTTTATTGCAAGTATCTTTGATCTGTTTTTTTGTCTTGTAATGTTTATGTGTGTATTTATGTCTTGTATTGCTGGTAAGTAACTTTCTTACACTGAGGTCTGTTTATTGCAAATATCTTTGACCTGTTTTTTTGTCTTGTAATGTTTATGTGTGTATTTATGTCTTGTATTGCTGGTAAGTAACTTTCTTGCACTGAGGTCTGTTTATTGCAAATATTTTTGACTTGTTTTTATGTCTTATAATGTTTATGTGTGTATTTATGTCTTGTATTGCTGGTAAGTAACTTTCTTACACTGAGGTCTGTTTATTGCAAATATCTTTGACTTGTTTTTATGTCTTATAATGTTTATGTGTGTATTTATGTCTTGTATTGCTGGTAAGTAACTTTCTTACACTGAGGTCTGTTTATTGCAAATATCTTTGACTTGTTTTTATGTCTTATAATGTTTATGTGTGTATTTATGTCTTGTATTGCTGGTAAGTAACTTTCTTACACTGAGGTCTGTTTATTGCAAATATCTTTGACTTGTTTTTATGTCTTGTAATGTTTATGTGTGTATTTTTGTCTTGTATTGCTGGTAAGAAACTTCCTTGCACTAAGGTCTGGTTATTGCAAATATCTTTGACTTGTTTTTATGTCTTATAATGTTTATATGTGTATTTATGTCTTGTATTGCTGGTAAGTAACTTCCTTGCACTAAGGTCTGGTTATTGCAAATATCTTTGACTTGTTTTTATGTCTTGTAATGTTTATGTGTGTATTTATGTCTTGTATTGCTGGTAAGAAACTTCCTTGCACTAAGGTCTGTTTATTGCAAATATCTTTGACTTGTTTTTATGTCTTATAATGTTTATATGTGTATTTATGTCTTGTATTGCTGGTAAGTAACTTCCTTGCACTAAGGTCTGATTATTGCAAATATCTTTGACTTGTTTTTATGTCTTGTAATGTTTATGTGTGTATTTTTGTCTTGTATTGCTGGTAAGAAACTTCCTTGCACTAAGGTCTGATTATTGCAAATATCTTTGACTTGTTTTTATGTCTTATAATGTTTATATGTGTATTTATGTCTTGTATTGCTGGTAAGTAACTTTCTTGCACTGAGGTCTGTTTATTGCAAATATCTTTGACTTGTTTTTATGTCTTATAATGTTTATGTGTGTATTTATGTCTTGTATTGCTGGTAAGTAACTTTCTTGCACTGAGGTCTGTTTATTGCAAATATCTTTGACCTGTTTTTTTTTGTCTTGTAATGTTTATGTGTGTATTTATGTCTTGTATTGCTGGTAAGTAACTTTCTTGCACTGAGGTCTGTTTGTTGCAAATATCTTTGACTTGTTTTTATGTCTTATAATGTTTATGTGTGTATTTATGTCTTGTATTGCTGGTAAGTAACTTTCTTACACTGAGGTCTGTTTATTGCAAATATCTTTGACTTGTTTTTATGTCTTATAATGTTTATGTGTGTATTTATGTCTTGTATTGCTGGTAAGTAACTTTCTTACACTGAGGTCTGTTTATTGCAAATATCTTTGACTTGTTTTTTTGTCTTGTAATGTTTATGTGTGTATTTTTGTCTTGTATTGCTGGTAAGAAACTTCCTTGCACTAAGGTCTGGTTATTGCAAATATCTTTGACTTGTTTTTATGTCTTATAATGTTTATATGTGTATTTATGTCTTGTATTGCTGGTAAGTAACTTCCTTGCACTAAGGTCTGGTTATTGCAAATATCTTTGACTTGTTTTTATGTCTTGTAATGTTTATGTGTGTATTTATGTCTTGTATTGCTGGTAAGAAACTTCCTTGCACTAAGGTCTGTTTATTGCAAATATCTTTGACTTGTTTTTATGTCTTATAATGTTTATATGTGTATTTATGTCTTGTATTGCTGGTAAGTAACTTCCTTGCACTAAGGTCTGATTATTGCAAATATCTTTGACTTGTTTTTATGTCTTGTAATGTTTATGTGTGTATTTTTGTCTTGTATTGCTGGTAAGAAACTTCCTTGCACTAAGGTCTGATTATTGCAAATATCTTTGACTTGTTTTTATGTCTTATAATGTTTATATGTGTATTTATATCTTGTATTGCTGGTAAGAAACTTCCTTGCACTGAGGTCTGGTTATTGCAAATATCTTTGACTTGTTTTTATGTCTTATAATGTTTATGTGTGTATTTATGTCTTGTATTGCTGGTAAGTAACTTTCTTGCACTGAGGTCTGTTTGTTGCAAATATCTTTGATCTGTTTTCGTTTCTTATAATGTTTATGTGTGTATTTATGTCTTGTGTCGCTGGTAAGTAACTTTCTTGCACTAAGGTCTGTTTATTGCAAATATCTTTGACCTGTTTTTATGTCTTATAATGTTTATGTGTGTATTTATGTCTTGTATTGCCGGTAAGTAACTTTCTTGCACTGAGCCTGTTTGTTGCAAACATCTTTGACTTGTTTTTATGTCTTATAATGTTTATGTGTGTATTTATGTCTTGTATTACTGGTAAGTAACTTTCTTGCACTGAGGTCTGATTATTGCAAATATCTTTGACTTGTTTTTATGTCTTATAATGTTTATGTGTGTATTTATGTCTTGTATTGCTGGTGAGTAACTTCCTTACACTAAGGTCTGGTTATTGCAAATATCTTTGACCTGTTTTTTTTGTCTTGTAATGTTTATGTGTGTATTTATGTCTTGTATTGCTGGTGAGTAACTTCCTTACACTAAGGTCTGGTTATTGCAAATATCTTTGACTTGTTTTTATGTCTTATAATGTTTATGTGTGTATTTATGTCTTGTATTGCTGGTGAGTAACTTCCTTACACTAAGGTCTGGTTATTGCAAATATCTTTGACTTGTTTTTATGTCTTATAATGTTTGTGTGTGTATTTATATCTTGTATTGCTGGTAAGTAACTTTCTTGCACTGAGGTCTGTTTGTTGCAAATATCTTTGATCTGTTTTCGTTTCTTATAATGTTTATGTGTGTATTTATGTCTTGTGTCGCTGGTAAGTAACTTTCTTGCACTAAGGTCTGTTTATTGCAAATATCTTTGACCTGTTTTTATGTCTTATAATGTTTATGTGTGTATTTATGTCTTGTATTGCCGGTAAGTAACTTTCTTGCACTGAGCCTGTTTGTTGCAAACATCTTTGACTTGTTTTTATGTCTTATAATGTTTATGTGTGTATTTATGTCTTGTATTACTGGTAAGTAACTTTCTTGCACTGAGGTCTGATTATTGCAAATATCTTTGACTTGTTTTTATGTCTTATAATGTTTATGTGTGTATTTATGTCTTGTATTGCTGGTGAGTAACTTCCTTACACTAAGGTCTGGTTATTGCAAATATCTTTGACCTGTTTTTTTTGTCTTGTAATGTTTATGTGTGTATTTATGTCTTGTATTGCTGGTGAGTAACTTCCTTACACTAAGGTCTGGTTATTGCAAATATCTTTGACTTGTTTTTATGTCTTATAATGTTTGTGTGTGTATTTATATCTTGTATTGCTGGTAAGTAACTTTCTTGCACTGAGGTCTGTTTGTTGCAAATATCTTTGATCTGTTTTCGTTTCTTATAATGTTTATGTGTGTATTTATGTCTTGTGTCGCTGGTAAGTAACTTTCTTGCACTAAGGTCTGTTTATTGCAAATATCTTTGACCTGTTTGTATGTCTTATAATGTTTATGTGTGTATTTATGTCTTGTATTGCCGGTAAGTAACTTTCTTGCACTGAGGTCTGATTATTGCAAATATCTTTGACTTGTTTTTATGTCTTATAATGTTTATGTGTGTATTTATGTCTTGTATTGCTGGTAAGTAACTTTCTTGCACCGAGGTCTGTTTGTTGCAAATATCTTTGATCTGATTTTTTTTGTCTTATAATGTTTATGTGTGTATGTATGTGTTATAATGTTTATGTGTGTATTTATGTCTTGTATTGCTGGTAAGTAACTTTCTTGCACTGAGGTCTGTTTATTGTAAATATCTTTGACTTGTTTTTATGTCTTATAATGTTTATGTGTGTATTTATGTCTTGTATTGCTGGTAAGTAACTTTCTTGCACTGAGGTCTGATTATTGTAAATATCTTTGACTTGTTTTTATGTCTTATAATGTTTATGTGTGTATGTATGTGTTATAATGTTTATGTGTGTATTTATGTCTTGTATTGCTGGTAAGTAACTTTCTTGCACTGAGGTCTGTTTATTGTAAATATCTTTGACTTGTTTTTATGTCTTATAATGTTTATGTGTGTATTTATGTCTTGTATTGCTGGTAAGTAACTTTCTTGCACTGAGGTCTGATTATTGTAAATATCTTTGACTTGTTTTTATGTCTTATAATGTTTATGTGTGTATTTATGTCTTGTATTGCTGGTAAGTAACTTTCTTGCACTGAGGTCTGATTATTGTAAATATCTTTGACTTGTTTGTATGTCTTATAATGTTTATGTGTGTATTTATGTCTTGTATTGCCGGTAAGTAACTTTCTTGCACTGAGGTCTGATTATTGCAAATATCTTTGACTTGTTTTTATGTCTTATAATGTTTATGTGTGTATTTATGTCTTGTATTGCTGGTAAGTAACTTTCTTGCACTGAGGTCTGTTTGTTGCAAATATCTTTGATCTGATTTTTTTTGTCTTATAATGTTTATGTGTGTATGTATGTGTTATAATGTTTATGTGTGTATTTATGTCTTGTATTGCTGGTAAGTAACTTTCTTGCACTGAGGTCTGATTATTGTAAATATCTTTGACTTGTTTTTATGTCTTATAATGTTTATGTGTGTATTTATGTCTTGTATTGCTGGTAAGTAACTTTCTTGCACTGAGGTCTGATTATTGTAAATATCTTTGACTTGTTTTTATGTCTTATAATGTTTATGTGTGTATTTATGTCTTGTATTGCTGGTAAGTAACTTTCTTGTACTGAGGTCTGATTATTGCACATATCTTTGACTTGTTTTTATGTCTTATAATGTTTATGTGTGTATTTATGTCATATATTGCTGTTAAATGTGTAATTATGTCTTGTATTGCTGGTAAGTAACTTTCTTGCACTGAGGTCTGTTTATTGCAAATATCTTTCACTTGTTTTTATGTCTTGTAATGTTTATGTGTGCATGTATGTCTTGTATTGCTGGTAAGTAACTTTCTTGCACTGAGGTCTGTTTGTTGCAAATATCTTTGACTTGTTTTTATGTCTTATAATGTTTATGTGTGTATTTATGTCTTGTATTGCCGGTAAGTAACTTTCTTGCACTGAGGTCTGATTATTGCAAATATCTTTGACTTGTTTTTATGTCTTATAATGTTTATGTGTGTATTTATGTCTTGTATTGCTGGTAAGTAACTTTCTTGAACTGAGGTCTGTTTGTTGCAAATATCTTTGACTTGTTTTTATGTCTTATAATGTTTATGTGTGTATTTATGTCTTGTATTGCTGGTAAGTAACTTTCTTGCACTGAGGTCTGTTTGTTGCAAATATCTTTGACTTGTTTTTATATCTTATAATGTTTATGTGTGTATTTATGTCTTGTATTTCTGGTAAGTAACTTTCTTGCACTGAGGTCTGTTTGTTGCAAATATCTTTGATCTGCTTTTTTTTGTCTTATAATGTTTATGTGTGTATTTATGTCTTGTATTGCTGGTAAGTAACTTTCTTGCACTGAGGTCTGTTTGTTGCAAATATCTTTGACTTGTTTTTATATCTTATAATGTTTATGTGTGTATTTATGTCTTGTATTTCTGGTAAGTAACTTTCTTGCACTGAGGTCTGTTTGTTGCAAATATCTTTGATCTGCTTTTTTTTGTCTTATAATGTTTATGTGTGTATTTATGTCTTGTATTGCTGGTAAGTAACTTTCTTGCACTGAGGTCTGGTTATTGCAAATATCTTTGACTTGTTTTTATGTCTTGTAATGTTTATGTGTGTATTTATGTCTTGTATTGCTGGTAAGTAACTTTCTTGCACTGAGGTCTGTTTATTGCAAATATCTTTGACCTGTTTTTTTTTGTCTTGTAATGTTTATGTGTGTATTTATGTCTTGTATTGCTGGTGAGTAACTTCCTTACACTAAGGTCTGGTTATTGCAAATATCTTTGACTTGTTTTTATGTCTTATAATGTTTGTGTGTGTATTTATATCTTGTATTGCTGGTAAGTAACTTTCTTGCACTGAGGTCTGTTTGTTGCAAATATCTTTGATCTGTTTTCGTTTCTTATAATGTTTATGTGTGTATTTATGTCTTGTATTGCCGGTAAGTAACTTTCTTGCACTGAGCCTGTTTGTTGCAAACATCTTTGACTTGTTTTTATGTCTTATAATGTTTATGTGTGTATTTATGTCTTGTATTGCCGGTAAGTAACTTTCTTGCACTGAGCCTGTTTGTTGCAAACATCTTTGACTTGTTTTTATGTCTTATAATGTTTATGTGTGTATTTATGTCTTGTATTACTGGTAAGTAACTTTCTTGCACTGAGGTCTGATTATTGCAAATATCTTTGACTTGTTTTTATGTCTTATAATGTTTATGTGTGTATTTATGTCTTGTATTGCTGGTGAGTAACTTCCTTACACTAAGGTCTGGTTATTGCAAATATCTTTGACCTGTTTTTTTTGTCTTGTAATGTTTATGTGTGTATTTATGTCTTGTATTGCTGGTGAGTAACTTCCTTACACTAAGGTCTGGTTATTGCAAATATCTTTGACTTGTTTTTATGTCGTATAATGTTTGTGTGTGTATTTATATCTTGTATTGCTGGTAAGTAACTTTCTTGCACTGAGGTCTGTTTGTTGCAAATATCTTTGATCTGTTTTCGTTTCTTATAATGTTTATGTGTGTATTTATGTCTTGTGTCGCTGGTAAGTAACTTTCTTGCACTGAGGTCTGATTATTGCAAATATCTTTGACTTGTTTTTATGTCTTATAATGTTTATGTGTGTATTTATGTCTTGTATTGCTGGTAAGTAACTTTCTTGCACTGAGGTCTGATTATTGTAAATATCTTTGACTTGTTTTTATGTCTTATAGTGTTTATGTGTGTATGTATGTCTTGTATTGCTGGTAAGTAACTTTCTTGCACTGAGGTCTGATTATTGCACATATCTTTGACTTGTTTTTATGTCTTATAATGTTTATGTGTGTATTTATGTCATATATTGCTGTTAAATGTGTAATTATGTCTTGTATTGCTGGTAAGTAACTTTCTTGCACTGAGGTCTGTTTGTTGGAAATATCTTTGACTTGTTTTTATGTCTTATAATGTTTATGTGTGTATTTATGTCTTGTATTGCTGGTAAGTAACTTTCTTGCACTGAGGTCTGTTTGTTGCAAATATCTTTGACTTGTTTTTATGTCTTATAATGTTTATGTGTGTATTTATGTCTTGTATTGCTGGTAAGTAACTTTCTTGCACTGAGGTCTGTTTGTTGCAAATATCTTTGACTTGTTTTTATGTCTTATAATGTTTATGTGTGTATTTATGTCTTGTATTTCTGGTAAGTAACTTTCTTGCACTGAGGTCTGTTTGTTGCAAATATCTTTGATCTGCTTTTTTTTGTCTTATAATGTTTATGTGTGTATTTATGTCTTGTAATGTTTATGTGTGTAATTATGTCTTGTATTGCTGTTAAGTAACTTTCTTGCACTGAGGTCTGTTTATTGCAAGTATCTTTGATCTGTTTTTTTGTCTTGTAATGTTTATGTGTGTATTTATGTCTTGTATTGCTGGTAAGTAACTTTCTTACACTGAGGTCTGTTTATTGCAAATATCTTTGACCTGTTTTTTTGTCTTGTAATGTTTATGTGTGTATTTATGTCTTGTATTGCTGGTAAGTAACTTTCTTGCACTGAGGTCTGTTTATTGCAAATATTTTTGACTTGTTTTTATGTCTTATAATGTTTATGTGTGTATTTATGTCTTGTATTGCTGGTAAGTAACTTTCTTACACTGAGGTCTGTTTATTGCAAATATCTTTGACTTGTTTTTATGTCTTATAATGTTTATGTGTGTATTTATGTCTTGTATTGCTGGTAAGTAACTTTCTTACACTGAGGTCTGTTTATTGCAAATATCTTTGACTTGTTTTTATGTCTTATAATGTTTATGTGTGTATTTATGTCTTGTATTTCTGGTAAGTAACTTTCTTGCACTGAGGTCTGTTTGTTGCAAATATCTTTGATCTGCTTTTTTTTGTCTTATAATGTTTATGTGTGTATTTATGTCTTGTAATGTTTATGTGTGTAATTATGTCTTGTATTGCTGTTAAGTAACTTTCTTGCACTGAGGTCTGTTTATTGCAAGTATCTTTGATCTGTTTTTTTGTCTTGTAATGTTTATGTGTGTATTTATGTCTTGTATTGCTGGTAAGTAACTTTCTTACACTGAGGTCTGTTTATTGCAAATATCTTTGACCTGTTTTTTTGTCTTGTAATGTTTATGTGTGTATTTATGTCTTGTATTGCTGGTAAGTAACTTTCTTGCACTGAGGTCTGTTTATTGCAAATATTTTTGACTTGTTTTTATGTCTTATAATGTTTATGTGTGTATTTATGTCTTGTATTGCTGGTAAGTAACTTTCTTACACTGAGGTCTGTTTATTGCAAATATCTTTGACTTGTTTTTATGTCTTATAATGTTTATGTGTGTATTTATGTCTTGTATTGCTGGTAAGTAACTTTCTTACACTGAGGTCTGTTTATTGCAAATATCTTTGACTTGTTTTTATGTCTTATAATGTTTATGTGTGTATTTATGTCTTGTATTGCTGGTAAGTAACTTTCTTACACTGAGGTCTGTTTATTGCAAATATCTTTGACTTGTTTTTATGTCTTGTAATGTTTATGTGTGTATTTTTGTCTTGTATTGCTGGTAAGAAACTTCCTTGCACTAAGGTCTGGTTATTGCAAATATCTTTGACTTGTTTTTATGTCTTATAATGTTTATATGTGTATTTATGTCTTGTATTGCTGGTAAGTAACTTCCTTGCACTAAGGTCTGGTTATTGCAAATATCTTTGACTTGTTTTTATGTCTTGTAATGTTTATGTGTGTATTTATGTCTTGTATTGCTGGTAAGAAACTTCCTTGCACTAAGGTCTGTTTATTGCAAATATCTTTGACTTGTTTTTATGTCTTATAATGTTTATATGTGTATTTATGTCTTGTATTGCTGGTAAGTAACTTCCTTGCACTAAGGTCTGATTATTGCAAATATCTTTGACTTGTTTTTATGTCTTGTAATGTTTATGTGTGTATTTTTGTCTTGTATTGCTGGTAAGAAACTTCCTTGCACTAAGGTCTGATTATTGCAAATATCTTTGACTTGTTTTTATGTCTTATAATGTTTATATGTGTATTTATGTCTTGTATTGCTGGTAAGTAACTTTCTTGCACTGAGGTCTGTTTATTGCAAATATCTTTGACTTGTTTTTATGTCTTATAATGTTTATGTGTGTATTTATGTCTTGTATTGCTGGTAAGTAACTTTCTTGCACTGAGGTCTGTTTATTGCAAATATCTTTGACCTGTTTTTTTTTGTCTTGTAATGTTTATGTGTGTATTTATGTCTTGTATTGCTGGTAAGTAACTTTCTTGCACTGAGGTCTGTTTGTTGCAAATATCTTTGACTTGTTTTTATGTCTTATAATGTTTATGTGTGTATTTATGTCTTGTATTGCTGGTAAGTAACTTTCTTACACTGAGGTCTGTTTATTGCAAATATCTTTGACTTGTTTTTATGTCTTATAATGTTTATGTGTGTATTTATGTCTTGTATTGCTGGTAAGTAACTTTCTTACACTGAGGTCTGTTTATTGCAAATATCTTTGACTTGTTTTTTTGTCTTGTAATGTTTATGTGTGTATTTTTGTCTTGTATTGCTGGTAAGAAACTTCCTTGCACTAAGGTCTGGTTATTGCAAATATCTTTGACTTGTTTTTATGTCTTATAATGTTTATATGTGTATTTATGTCTTGTATTGCTGGTAAGTAACTTCCTTGCACTAAGGTCTGGTTATTGCAAATATCTTTGACTTGTTTTTATGTCTTGTAATGTTTATGTGTGTATTTATGTCTTGTATTGCTGGTAAGAAACTTCCTTGCACTAAGGTCTGTTTATTGCAAATATCTTTGACTTGTTTTTATGTCTTATAATGTTTATATGTGTATTTATGTCTTGTATTGCTGGTAAGTAACTTCCTTGCACTAAGGTCTGATTATTGCAAATATCTTTGACTTGTTTTTATGTCTTGTAATGTTTATGTGTGTATTTTTGTCTTGTATTGCTGGTAAGAAACTTCCTTGCACTAAGGTCTGATTATTGCAAATATCTTTGACTTGTTTTTATGTCTTATAATGTTTATATGTGTATTTATATCTTGTATTGCTGGTAAGAAACTTCCTTGCACTGAGGTCTGGTTATTGCAAATATCTTTGACTTGTTTTTATGTCTTATAATGTTTATGTGTGTATTTATGTCTTGTATTGCTGGTAAGTAACTTTCTTGCACTGAGGTCTGTTTGTTGCAAATATCTTTGATCTGTTTTCGTTTCTTATAATGTTTATGTGTGTATTTATGTCTTGTGTCGCTGGTAAGTAACTTTCTTGCACTAAGGTCTGTTTATTGCAAATATCTTTGACCTGTTTTTATGTCTTATAATGTTTATGTGTGTATTTATGTCTTGTATTGCCGGTAAGTAACTTTCTTGCACTGAGCCTGTTTGTTGCAAACATCTTTGACTTGTTTTTATGTCTTATAATGTTTATGTGTGTATTTATGTCTTGTATTACTGGTAAGTAACTTTCTTGCACTGAGGTCTGATTATTGCAAATATCTTTGACTTGTTTTTATGTCTTATAATGTTTATGTGTGTATTTATGTCTTGTATTGCTGGTGAGTAACTTCCTTACACTAAGGTCTGGTTATTGCAAATATCTTTGACCTGTTTTTTTTGTCTTGTAATGTTTATGTGTGTATTTATGTCTTGTATTGCTGGTGAGTAACTTCCTTACACTAAGGTCTGGTTATTGCAAATATCTTTGACTTGTTTTTATGTCTTATAATGTTTATGTGTGTATTTATGTCTTGTATTGCTGGTGAGTAACTTCCTTACACTAAGGTCTGGTTATTGCAAATATCTTTGACTTGTTTTTATGTCTTATAATGTTTGTGTGTGTATTTATATCTTGTATTGCTGGTAAGTAACTTTCTTGCACTGAGGTCTGTTTGTTGCAAATATCTTTGATCTGTTTTCGTTTCTTATAATGTTTATGTGTGTATTTATGTCTTGTGTCGCTGGTAAGTAACTTTCTTGCACTAAGGTCTGTTTATTGCAAATATCTTTGACCTGTTTTTATGTCTTATAATGTTTATGTGTGTATTTATGTCTTGTATTGCCGGTAAGTAACTTTCTTGCACTGAGCCTGTTTGTTGCAAACATCTTTGACTTGTTTTTATGTCTTATAATGTTTATGTGTGTATTTATGTCTTGTATTACTGGTAAGTAACTTTCTTGCACTGAGGTCTGATTATTGCAAATATCTTTGACTTGTTTTTATGTCTTATAATGTTTATGTGTGTATTTATGTCTTGTATTGCTGGTGAGTAACTTCCTTACACTAAGGTCTGGTTATTGCAAATATCTTTGACCTGTTTTTTTTGTCTTGTAATGTTTATGTGTGTATTTATGTCTTGTATTGCTGGTGAGTAACTTCCTTACACTAAGGTCTGGTTATTGCAAATATCTTTGACTTGTTTTTATGTCTTATAATGTTTGTGTGTGTATTTATATCTTGTATTGCTGGTAAGTAACTTTCTTGCACTGAGGTCTGTTTGTTGCAAATATCTTTGATCTGTTTTCGTTTCTTATAATGTTTATGTGTGTATTTATGTCTTGTGTCGCTGGTAAGTAACTTTCTTGCACTAAGGTCTGTTTATTGCAAATATCTTTGACCTGTTTGTATGTCTTATAATGTTTATGTGTGTATTTATGTCTTGTATTGCCGGTAAGTAACTTTCTTGCACTGAGGTCTGATTATTGCAAATATCTTTGACTTGTTTTTATGTCTTATAATGTTTATGTGTGTATTTATGTCTTGTATTGCTGGTAAGTAACTTTCTTGCACCGAGGTCTGTTTGTTGCAAATATCTTTGATCTGATTTTTTTTGTCTTATAATGTTTATGTGTGTATGTATGTGTTATAATGTTTATGTGTGTATTTATGTCTTGTATTGCTGGTAAGTAACTTTCTTGCACTGAGGTCTGTTTATTGTAAATATCTTTGACTTGTTTTTATGTCTTATAATGTTTATGTGTGTATTTATGTCTTGTATTGCTGGTAAGTAACTTTCTTGCACTGAGGTCTGATTATTGTAAATATCTTTGACTTGTTTTTATGTCTTATAATGTTTATGTGTGTATGTATGTGTTATAATGTTTATGTGTGTATTTATGTCTTGTATTGCTGGTAAGTAACTTTCTTGCACTGAGGTCTGTTTATTGTAAATATCTTTGACTTGTTTTTATGTCTTATAATGTTTATGTGTGTATTTATGTCTTGTATTGCTGGTAAGTAACTTTCTTGCACTGAGGTCTGATTATTGTAAATATCTTTGACTTGTTTTTATGTCTTATAATGTTTATGTGTGTATTTATGTCTTGTATTGCTGGTAAGTAACTTTCTTGCACTGAGGTCTGATTATTGTAAATATCTTTGACTTGTTTGTATGTCTTATAATGTTTATGTGTGTATTTATGTCTTGTATTGCCGGTAAGTAACTTTCTTGCACTGAGGTCTGATTATTGCAAATATCTTTGACTTGTTTTTATGTCTTATAATGTTTATGTGTGTATTTATGTCTTGTATTGCTGGTAAGTAACTTTCTTGCACTGAGGTCTGTTTGTTGCAAATATCTTTGATCTGATTTTTTTTGTCTTATAATGTTTATGTGTGTATGTATGTGTTATAATGTTTATGTGTGTATTTATGTCTTGTATTGCTGGTAAGTAACTTTCTTGCACTGAGGTCTGATTATTGTAAATATCTTTGACTTGTTTTTATGTCTTATAATGTTTATGTGTGTATTTATGTCTTGTATTGCTGGTAAGTAACTTTCTTGCACTGAGGTCTGATTATTGTAAATATCTTTGACTTGTTTTTATGTCTTATAATGTTTATGTGTGTATTTATGTCTTGTATTGCTGGTAAGTAACTTTCTTGTACTGAGGTCTGATTATTGCACATATCTTTGACTTGTTTTTATGTCTTATAATGTTTATGTGTGTATTTATGTCATATATTGCTGTTAAATGTGTAATTATGTCTTGTATTGCTGGTAAGTAACTTTCTTGCACTGAGGTCTGTTTATTGCAAATATCTTTCACTTGTTTTTATGTCTTGTAATGTTTATGTGTGCATGTATGTCTTGTATTGCTGGTAAGTAACTTTCTTGCACTGAGGTCTGTTTGTTGCAAATATCTTTGACTTGTTTTTATGTCTTATAATGTTTATGTGTGTATTTATGTCTTGTATTGCCGGTAAGTAACTTTCTTGCACTGAGGTCTGATTATTGCAAATATCTTTGACTTGTTTTTATGTCTTATAATGTTTATGTGTGTATTTATGTCTTGTATTGCTGGTAAGTAACTTTCTTGAACTGAGGTCTGTTTGTTGCAAATATCTTTGACTTGTTTTTATGTCTTATAATGTTTATGTGTGTATTTATGTCTTGTATTGCTGGTAAGTAACTTTCTTGCACTGAGGTCTGTTTGTTGCAAATATCTTTGACTTGTTTTTATATCTTATAATGTTTATGTGTGTATTTATGTCTTGTATTTCTGGTAAGTAACTTTCTTGCACTGAGGTCTGTTTGTTGCAAATATCTTTGATCTGCTTTTTTTTGTCTTATAATGTTTATGTGTGTATTTATGTCTTGTATTGCTGTTAAGTAACTTTCTTGCACTGAGGTCTGTTTATTGCAAGTATCTTTGATCTGTTTTTTTGTCTTGTAATGTTTATGTGTGTATTTATGTCTTGTAATGTTCATGTGTGTATTTATGTCTTGTATTGCTGGTAAGTAACTTTCTTGCACTGAGGTCTGTTTATTGCAAATATTTTTGACTTGTTTTTATGTCTTATAATGTTTATGTGTGTATTTATGTCTTGTAATGTTTATGTGTGTATTTATGTCTTGTATTGCTGGTAAGTAACTTCCTTGCACTAAAGTCTGGTTATTGCAAATATCTTTGACTTGTTTTTATGTCCTATAATGTTTGTGTATGTATTTATGTCTTTTATTGCTGGTAAGTAACTTTCTTGCACTGAGGTCTGTTTGTTGCAAATATCTTTGATCTGTTTTTTTTTCCTTATAATGTTCATGTGTGTATTTATGTCTTGTATTGCTGGTAAGTAACTTTCTTGAACTGAGGTCTGTTTATTGCAAATATTTTTGACTTGTTTTTATGTCTTATAATGTTTATGTGTGTATTTATGTCTTGTAATGTTTATGTGTGTATTTATGTCTTCTTTGCTGGTAAGTAACTTCCTTGCACTAAAGTCTGGTTATTGCAAATATCTTTGACTTGTTTTTATGTCTTATAATGTTTGTGTGTGTATGTATTTATGTCTTTTATTGCTGGTAAGTAACTCTCTTGCACTGAGGTCTGTTTATTATAAATGTCTTTGACTTGTTTTTATGTCTTATAATGTTTATGTGTGTATTTATGTCTTGTATTGCTGGTAAGTAACTTTCTTGCACTGAGGTCTGTTTATTGCAAATATCTTTGACCTGTTTTTATGTCTTATAATGTTTATGTGTGTATGTATGTCTTGTAATGTTTATGTGTGTATTTATGTCTTGTATTGCTGGTAAGTAACTTTCTTGCACTGAGGTCTGTTTATTGCAAGTATCTTTGATCTGTTTTTTTGTCTTGTAATGTTTATGTGTGTATGTATGTGTTATAATGTTTATGTGTGTATTTATGTCTTGTATTGCTGGTAAGTAACTTTCTTGCACTGAGGTCTGTTTATTGCAAGTATCTTTGATCTGTTTTTTTGTCTTGTAATGTTTATGTGTGTATTTATGTCTTGTATTGCTGGTAAGTAACTTTCTTGCACTGAGGTCTGATTATTGTAAATATCTTTGACTTGTTTTTATGTCTTATAATGTTTATGTGTGTATGTATGTCTTATAATGTTTATGTGTGTATTTATGTCTTGTATTGCTGGTAAGAAACTTCCTTGCACTGAGGTCTGGTTATTGCAAATATCTTTGACTTGTTTTTATGCCTTATAATGTTTATATGTGTATTTATGTCTTGTATTGCTGGTAAGTAACTTTCTTGCACTGAAGTCTGTTTATTGCAAATATCTTTGACTTGTTTTTATGTCTTATAATGTTTATGTGTGTATGTATGTCTTATAATGTTTATGTGTGTATTTATGTCTTGTATTGCTGGTAAGAAACTTCCTTGCACTGAGGTCTGGTTATTGCAAATATCTTTGACTTGTTGTTATGTCTTATAATGTTTATATGTGTATTTATGTCTTGTATTGCTGGTAAGAAACTTTCTTGCACTGAGGTCTGTTTATTGCAAATATCTTTGACTTGTTTTTATGCCTTATAATGTTTATATGTGTATTTATGTCTTGTATTGCTGGTAAGTAACTTTCTTGCACTGAGGTCTGTTTATTGCAAATATCTTTGACTTGTTTTTATGTCTTATAATGTTTATATTTGTATTTATGTCTTGTATTGCTGGTAAGTAACTTTCTTGCACTGAGGTCTGTTTATTGCAAATATCTTTGATCTGTTTTTTTGTCTTGTAATGTTTATGTGTGTATTTATGTCTTGTATTGCTGGTAAGTAACTTTCTTACACTGAGGTCTGTTTATTGCAAATATCTTTGACTTGTTTTTATGTCTTGTAATGTTTATATGTGTATTTATGTCTTGTATTGCTGGTAAGTAACTTTCTTGCACTGAGGTCTGTTTATTGCAAATATGTTTGACTTGTTTTTATGCCTTATAATGTTTATATGTGTATTTATGTCTTGTATTGCTGGTGAGTAACTTCCTTACACTAAGGTCTGATTATTGCAAACATCTTTGACTTGTTTTTATGTCTTACAGTGTTTCTGTGTGTATTTATATCTTGTATTGCTGGTAAGTAACTTTCTTGCACTGAGGTCTGTTTGTTGCAAATATCTTTGATCTGTTTTCGTTTCTTATAATGTTTATGTGTGTATTTATGTCTTGTGTCGCTGGTAAGTAACTTTCTTGCACTGAGGTCTGGTTATTGCAAATATCTTTGACTTGTTGTTATGTCTTATAATGTTTATATGTGTATTTATGTCTTGTATTGCTGGTAAGTAACTTTCTTGCACTGAGGTCTGGTTATTGCAAATATCTTTGACTTGTTGTTATGTCTTATAATGTTTATATGTGTATTTATGTCTTGTATTGCTGGTGAGTAACTTCCTTACACTAAGGTCTGATTATTGCAAATATCTTTGACTTGTTTGTATGTCTTATAATGTTTGTGTGTGTATTTATATCTTGTATTGCTGGTAAGAAACTTTCTTGCACTAAGGTCTGGTTATTGCAAATATCTTTGACTTGTTTTTATGTCTTATAATGTTTATATGTGTATTTATGTCTTGTATTGCTGGTGAGTAACTTCCTTACACTAAGGTCTGTTTATTGCAAATATCTTTGACTTGTTTTTATGTCTTGTAATGTTTATGTGTGTATTTTTGTCTTGTATTGCTGGTAAGTAACTTTCTTGCACTGAGGTCTGTTTATTGCAAATATCTTTGACTTGTTTTTATGTCTTGTAATGTTTATGTGTGTATTTATGTCTTGTATTGCTGGTGAGTAACTTCCTTACACTAAGGTCTGATTATTGCAAATATCTTTGACTTGTTTTTATGTCTTATAATGTTTGTGTGTGTATTTATGTCTTGTATTGCCGGTAAGTAACTTTCTTGCACTGAGCCTGTTTGTTGCAAATATCTTTGACTTGTTTTTATGTCTTGTAATGTTTATGTGTGTATTTATGTCTTGTATTGCTGGTGAGTAACTTCCTTACACTAAGGTCTGATTATTGCAAATATCTTTGACTTGTTTTTATGTCTTATAATGTTTGTGTGTGTATTTATGTCTTGTATTGCTGGTAAGTAACTTTCTTGCACTGAGGTCTGATTATTGCAAATATCTTTGACTTGTTTTTATGTCTTATAATGTTTATGTGTGTATTTATGTCTTGTATTTCTGGTAAGTAACTTTCTTGCACTGAGGTCTGATTATTGTAAATATCTTTGACTTGTTTTTATGTCTTATAATGTTTATGTGTGTATTTATGTCTTTTATTGCTGGTAAGTAACTTTCTTGCACTGAGGTCTTGTTGTTGCAAATATCTTTTACTTGTTTTTATGTCTTATAATGTTTATGTGTGTATTTATGTCTTATATTGCTGGTAAGTAACTTTCTTGCACTGAGGTCTGATTATTGCACATATCTTTGACTTGTTTTTATGTCTTATAATGTTTATGTGTGTATTTATGTCTTGTATTGCTGGTAAGTAACTTTCTTGCACTGAGGTCTGATTATTGCACATATCTTTGACTTGTTTTTATGTCTTATAATGTTTATGTGTGTATTTATGTCTTTTATTTCTGGTAAGTAACTTTCTTGCACTGAGTTCTTGTTGTTGCAAATATCTTTGACTTGTTTTTATGTCTTATAATGTTTATGTGTGTATTTATGTCTTGTATTGCTGGTGAGTAACTTCCTTACACTAAGGTCTGGTTATTGCAAATATCTTTGACCTGTTTTTTTTGTCTTATAATGTTTATGTGTGTATTTATGTCTTATATTGCTGTTAAATGTGTAATTATGTCTTGTATTGCTGGTAAGTAACTTTCTTGCACTGAGGTCTGTTTGTTGCAAATATCTTTGACTTGTTTTTATGTCTTATAATGTTTATGTGTGTATTTATGTCTTGTAATGTTTATGTGTGTATTTATGTCTTGTATTGCTGGTAAGTAACTTCCTTGCACTAAAGTCTGGTTATTGCAAATATCTTTGACTTGTTTTTATGTCTTATAATGTTTGTGTATGTATTTATGTCTTTTATTGCTGGTAAGTAACTTTCTTGCACTGAGGTCTGTTTGTTGCAAATATCTTTGATCTGTTTTTTTTTCCTTATAATGTTCATGTGTGTATTTATGTCTTGTATTGCTGGTAAGTAACTTTCTTGAACTAAAGTCTGGTTATTGCAAATATCTTTGACTTGTTTTTATGTCTTATAATGTTTGTGTGTGTATGTATTTATGTCTTTTATTGCTGGTAAGTAACTCTCTTGCACTGAGGTCTGTTTATTATAAATGTCTTTGACTTGTTTTTATGTCTTATAATGTTTATGTGTGTATTTATGTCTTGTATTGCTGGTAAGTAACTTCCTTGCACTAAAGTCTGGTTATTGCAAATATCTTTGACTTGTTTTTATGTCTTATAATGTTTGTGTGTGTATGTATTTATGTCTTTTATTGCTGGTAAGTAACTCTCTTGCACTGAGGTCTGTTTATTATAAATGTCTTTGACTTGTTTTTATGTCTTATAATGTTTATGTGTGTATTTATGTCTTGTATTGCTGGTAAGTAACTTTCTTGCACTGAGGTCTGTTTATTGCAAGTATCTTTGATCTGTTTTTTTGTCTTGTAATGTTTATGTGTGTATGTATGTGTTATAATGTTTATGTGTGTATTTATGTCTTGTATTGCTGGTAAGTAACTTTCTTGCACTGAGGTCTGTTTATTGCAAGTATCTTTGATCTGTTTTTTTGTCTTGTAATGTTTATGTGTGTATGTATGTCTTGTAATGTTTATGTGTGTATTTATGTCTTGTATTGCTGGTAAGTAACTTTCTTGCACTGAGGTCTGATTATTGTAAATATCTTTGACTTGTTTTTATGTCTTATAATGTTTATGTGTGTATGTATGTCTTATAATGTTTATGTGTGTATTTATGTCTTGTATTGCTGGTAAGAAACTTCCTTGCACTGAGGTCTGGTTATTGCAAATATCTTTGACTTGTTTTTATGCCTTATAATGTTTATATGTGTATTTATGTCTTGTATTGCTGGTAAGTAACTTTCTTGCACTGAAGTCTGTTTATTGCAAATATCTTTGACTTGTTTTTATGTCTTATAATGTTTATGTGTGTATGTATGTCTTATAATGTTTATGTGTGTATTTATGTCTTGTATTGCTGGTAAGAAACTTCCTTGCACTGAGGTCTGGTTATTGCAAATATCTTTGACTTGTTGTTATGTCTTATAATGTTTATATGTGTATTTATGTCTTGTATTGCTGGTAAGAAACTTTCTTGCACTGAGGTCTGTTTATTGCAAATATCTTTGACTTGTTTTTATGCCTTATAATGTTTATATGTGTATTTATGTCTTGTATTGCTGGTAAGTAACTTTCTTGCACTGAGGTCTGTTTATTGCAAATATCTTTGACTTGTTTTTATGTCTTATAATGTTTATATTTGTATTTATGTCTTGTATTGCTGGTAAGTAACTTTCTTGCACTGAGGTCTGTTTATTGCAAATATCTTTGATCTGTTTTTTTGTCTTGTAATGTTTATGTGTGTATTTATGTCTTGTATTGCTGGTAAGTAACTTTCTTACACTGAGGTCTGTTTATTGCAAATATCTTTGACTTGTTTTTATGTCTTGTAATGTTTATATGTGTATTTATGTCTTGTATTGCTGGTAAGTAACTTTCTTGCACTGAGGTCTGTTTATTGCAAATATCTTTGACTTGTTTTTATGCCTTATAATGTTTATATGTGTATTTATGTCTTGTATTGCTGGTGAGTAACTTCCTTACACTAAGGTCTGATTATTGCAAACATCTTTGACTTGTTTTTATGTCTTACAGTGTTTCTGTGTGTATTTATATCTTGTATTGCTGGTAAGTAACTTTCTTGCACTGAGGTCTGTTTGTTGCAAATATCTTTGATCTGTTTTCGTTTCTTATAATGTTTATGTGTGTATTTATGTCTTGTGTCGCTGGTAAGTAACTTTCTTGCACTGAGGTCTGGTTATTGCAAATATCTTTGACTTGTTGTTATGTCTTATAATGTTTATATGTGTATTTATGTCTTGTATTGCTGGTAAGTAACTTTCTTGCACTGAGGTCTGGTTATTGCAAATATCTTTGACTTGTTGTTATGTCTTATAATGTTTATATGTGTATTTATGTCTTGTATTGCTGGTGAGTAACTTCCTTACACTAAGGTCTGATTATTGCAAATATCTTTGACTTGTTTTTATGTCTTATAATGTTTGTGTGTGTATTTATATCTTGTATTGCTGGTAAGTAACTTTCTTGCACTGAGGTCTGGTTATTGCAAATATCTTTGACTTGTTGTTATGTCTTATAATGTTTATATGTGTATTTATGTCTTGTATTGCTGGTGAGTAACTTCCTTACACTAAGGTCTGGTTATTGCAAATATCTTTGACTTGTTGTTATGTCTTATAATGTTTATATGTGTATTTATGTCTTGTATTGCTGGTAAGTAACTTTCTTGCACTGAGGTCTGGTTATTGCAAATATCTTTGACTTGTTGTTATGTCTTATAATGTTTATATGTGTATTTATGTCTTGTATTGCTGGTGAGTAACTTCCTTACACTAAGGTCTGGTTATTGCAAATATCTTTGACTTGTTGTTATGTCTTATAATGTTTATATGTGTATTTATGTCTTGTATTGCTGGTAAGTAACTTTCTTGCACTGAGGTCTGGTTATTGCAAATATCTTTGACTTGTTGTTATGTCTTATAATGTTTATATGTGTATTTATGTCTTGTATTGCTGGTGAGTAACTTCCTTACACTAAGGTCTGTTTATTGCAAATATCTTTGACTTGTTTTTATGTCTTGTAATGTTTATGTGTGTATTTTTGTCTTGTATTGCTGGTAAGTAACTTTCTTGCACTGAGGTCTGTTTATTGCAAATATCTTTGACTTGTTTTTATGTCTTGTAATGTTTATGTGTGTATTTATGTCTTGTATTGCTGGTGAGTAACTTCCTTACACTAAGGTCTGATTATTGCAAATATCTTTGACTTGTTTTTATGTCTTATAATGTTTGTGTGTGTATTTATGTCTTGTATTGCCGGTAAGTAACTTTCTTGCACTGAGCCTGTTTGTTGCAAACATCTTTCACTTGTTTTTATGTCTTATAATGTTTATGTGTGTATTTATGTCTTGTATTGCTGGTAAGTAACTTTCTTGCACTGAGGTCTGATTATTGCAAATATCTTTGACTTGTTTTTATGTCTTATAATGTTTATGTGTGTATTTATGTCTTGTATTTCTGGTAAGTAACTTTCTTGCACTGAGGTCTGATTATTGTAAATATCTTTGACTTGTTTTTATGTCTTATAATGTTTATGTGTGTATTTATGTCTTTTATTGCTGGTAAGTAACTTTCTTGCACTGAGGTCTTGTTGTTGCAAATATCTTTTACTTGTTTTTATGTCTTATAATGTTTATGTGTGTATTTATGTCTTATATTGTTGGTAAGTAACTTTCTTGCACTGAGGTCTGATTATTGCACATATCTTTGACTTGTTTTTATGTCTTATAATGTTTATGTGTGTATTTATGTCTTGTATTGCTGGTAAGTAACTTTCTTGCACTGAGGTCTGATTATTGCACATATCTTTGACTTGTTTTTATGTCTTATAATGTTTATGTGTGTATTTATGTCTTTTATTTCTGGTAAGTAACTTTCTTGCACTGAGTTCTTGTTGTTGCAAATATCTTTGACTTGTTTTTATGTCTTATAATGTTTATGTGTGTATTTATGTCTTGTATTGCTGGTGAGTAACTTCCTTACACTAAGGTCTGGTTATTGCAAATATCTTTGACCTGTTTTTTTTGTCTTGTAATGTTTATGTGTGTATTTATGTCTTATATTGCTGTTAAATGTGTAATTATGTCTTGTATTGCTGGTAAGTAACTTTCTTGCACTGAGGTCTGTTTGTTGCAAATATCTTTGACTTGTTTTTATGTCTTATAATGTTTATGTGTGTATTTATGTCTTGTATTGCTGGTAAGTAACTTTCTTGCACTGAGGTCTGGTTATTGCAAATATCTTTGACTTGTTTTTATGTCTTGTAATGTTTATGTGTGTATTTATGTCTTGTATTGCTGGTAAGTAACTTTCTTGCACTGAGGTCTGTTTATTGCAAATATCTTTGACCTGTTTTTTTTTGTCTTGTAATGTTTATGTGTGTATTTATGTCTTGTATTGCTGGTAAGTAAGTTTCTTGCACTGAGGTCTGGTTATTGCAAATATCTTTGACTTGTTTTTATGTCTTATAATGTTTGTGTGTGTATTTATATCTTGTATTGCTGGTAAGTAACTTTCTTGCACTGAGGTCTGATTATTGCACATATCTTTGACTTGTTTTTATGTCTTATAATGTTTATGTGTGTATTTATGTCTTTTATTTCTGGTAAGTAACTTTCTTGCACTGAGTTCTTGTTGTTGCAAATATCTTTGACTTGTTTTTATGTCTTATAATGTTTATGTGTGTATTTATGTCTTGTATTGCTGGTGAGTAACTTCCTTACACTAAGGTCTGGTTATTGCAAATATCTTTGACCTGTTTTTTTTGTCTTGTAATGTTTATGTGTGTATTTATGTCTTATATTGCTGTTAAATGTGTAATTATGTCTTGTATTGCTGGTAAGTAACTTTCTTGCACTGAGGTCTGTTTGTTGCAAATATCTTTGACTTGTTTTTATGTCTTATAATGTTTATGTGTGTATTTATGTCTTGTATTGCTGGTAAGTAACTTTCTTGCACTGAGGTCTGTTTATTGCAAATATCTTTGACCTGTTTTTTTTTGTCTTGTAATGTTTATGTGTGTATTTATGTCTTGTATTGCTGGTAAGTAACTTTCTTGCACTGAGGTCTGTTTATTGCAAATATCTTTGACCTGTTTTTTTTTGTCTTGTAATGTTTATGTGTGTATTTATGTCTTGTATTGCTGGTAAGTAAGTTTCTTGCACTGAGGTCTGGTTATTGCAAATATCTTTGACTTGTTTTTATGTCTTGTAATGTTTATGTGTGTATTTATGTCTTGTATTGCTGGTAAGTAACTTTCTTGCACTGAGGTCTGTTTATTGCAAATATCTTTGACCTGTTTTTTTTTGTCTTGTAATGTTTATGTGTGTATTTATGTCTTGTATTGCTGGTAAGTAAGTTTCTTGCACTGAGGTCTGGTTATTGCAAATATCTTTGACTTGTTTTTATGTCTTATAATGTTTGTGTGTGTATTTATATCTTGTATTGCTGGTAAGTAACTTTCTTGCACTGAGGTCTGTTTGTTGCAAATATCTTTGATCTGTTTTCGTTTCTTATAATGTTTATGTGTGTATTTATGTCTTGTGTCGCTGGTAAGTAACTTTCTTGCACTGAGGTCTGTTTATTGCAAATATCTTTGACCTGTTTTTATGTCTTATAATGTTTATGTGTGTATTTATGTCTTGTATTGCCGGTAAGTAACTTTCTTGCACTGAGCCTGTTTGTTGCAAACATGTTTGACTTGTTTTTATGTCTTATAATGTTTATGTGTGTATTTATGTCTTGTATTGCTGGTAAGTAACTTTCTTGCACTGAGGTCTGATTATTGCAAATATCTTTGACTTGTTTTTATGTCTTATAATGTTTATGTGTGTATTTATGTCTTGTATTGCTGGTAAGTAACTTTCTTGCACCGAGGTCTGTTTGTTGCAAATATCTTTGATCTGATTTTTTTTGTCTTATAATGTTTATGTGTGTATTTATGTCTTGTATTGCTGGTAAGTAACTTTCTTGCACTGAGGTCTGATTATTGTAAATATCTTTGACTTGTTTTTATGTCTTATAGTGTTTATGTGTGTATGTATGTCTTGTATTGCTGGTAAGTAACTTTCTTGCACTGAGGTCTGATTATTGCACATATCTTTGACTTGTTTTTATGTCTTATAATGTTTATGTGTGTATTTATGTCATATATTGCTGTTAAATGTGTAATTATGTCTTGTATTGCTGGTAAGTAACTTTCTTGCACTGAGGTCTGTTTATTGCAAATATCTTTCACTTGTTTTTATGTCTTGTAATGTTTATGTGTGCATGTATGTCTTGTATTGCTGGTAAGTAACTTTCTTGCACTGAGGTCTGTTTGTTGCAAATATCTTTGTCTTGTTTTTATGTCTTATAATGTTTATGTGTGTATTTATGTCTTGTATTGCTGGTAAGTAACTTTCTTGAACTGAGGTCTGTTTGTTGCAAATATCTTTGACTTGTTTTTATGTCTTATAATGTTTATGTGTGTATTTATGTCTTGTATTGCTGGTAAGTAACTTTCTTGCACTGAGGTCTGTTTGTTGCAAATATCTTTGACTTGTTTTTATGTCTTATAATGTTTATGTGTGTATTTATGTCTTGTATTTCTGGTAAGTAACTTTCTTGCACTGAGGTCTGTTTGTTGCAAATATCTTTGACTTGTTTTTATGTCTTATAATGTTTATGTGTGTAATTATGTCTTGTATTGCTGTTAAGTAACTTTCGTGCACTGAGGTCTGTTTATTGCAAGTATCTTTGATCTGTTGTTTTGTCTTGTAATGTTTATGTGTGTATTTATGTCTTGTATTGCTGGTAAGTAACTTTCTTACACTGAGGTCTGTTTATTGCAAATATTTTTGACTTGTTTTTATGTCTTATAATGTTTATGTGTGTATTTATGTCTTGTAATGTTTATGTGTGTATTTATGTCTTGTATTGCTGGTAAGTAACTTCCTTGCACTAAAGTCTGGTTATTGCAAATATCTTTGACTTGTTTTTATGTCTTATAATGTTTGTGTATGTATTTATGTCTTTTATTGCTGGTAAGTAACTTTCTTGCACTGAGGTCTGGTTATTGCAAATATCTTTGACTTGTTTTTATGTCTTGTAATGTTTATGTGTGTATTTATGTCTTGTATTGCTGGTAAGTAACTTTCTTGAACTGAGGTCTGTTTATTGCAAATATTTTTGACTTGTTTTTATGTCTTATAATGTTTATGTGTGTATTTATGTCTTGTAATGTTTATGTGTGTATTTATGTCTTGTATTGCTGGTAAGTAACTTCCTTGCACTAAAGTCTGGTTATTGCAAATATCTTTGACTTGTTTTTATGTCTTATAATGTTTGTGTATGTATTTATGTCTTTTATTGCTGGTAAGTAACTCTCTTGCACTGAGGTCTGTTTATTATAAATGTCTTTGACTTGTTTTTATGTCTTGTAATGTTTATGTGTGTATTTATGTCTTGTATTGCTGGTAAGTAACTTTCTTGCACTGAGGTCTGTTTATTGCAAATATCTTTGACCTGTTTTTATGTCTTATAATGTTTATGTGTGTATTTATGTCTTGTATTGCTGGTAAGTAACTTTCTTGCACTGAGGTCTGATTATTGTAAATATCTTTGATCTGTTTTTTTGTCTTGTAATGTTTATGTGTGTATGTATGTGTTATAATGTTTATGTGTGTATTTATGTCTTGTATTGCTGGTAAGTAACTTTCTTGCACTGAGGTCTGGTTATTGCAAATATCTTTGACTTGTTGTTATGTCTTATAATGTTTATATGTGTATTTATGTCTTGTATTGCTGGTAAGAAACTTTCTTGCACTGAGGTCTGATTATTGCAAATATCTTTGACTTGTTTTTATGTCTTATAATGTTTATATGTGTATTTATGTCTTGTATTGCTGGTAAGTAACTTTCTTGCACTGAGGTCTGTTTATTGCAAATATCTTTGACTTGTTTTTATGCCTTATAATGTTTATATGTGTATTTATGTCTTGTATTGCTGGTAAGTAACTTTCTTGCACTGAGGTCTGTTTATTGCAAATATCTTTGACTTGTTTTTATGTCTTATAATGTTTATATGTGTATTTATGTCTTGTATTGCTGGTAAGAAACTTCCTTGCACTAAGGTCTGGTTTTTGCAAATATCTTTGACTTGTTTTTATGTCTTATAATGTTTATATGTGTATTTATGTCTTGTATTGCTGGTAAGTAACTTTCTTGCACTGAGGTCTGTTTATTGCAAATATCTTTGACTTGTTTTTATGCCTTATAATGTTTATATGTGTATTTATGTCTTGTATTGCTGGTGAGTAACTTTCTTACACTGAGGTCTGTTTATTGCAAATATCTTTGACTTGTTTTTATGTCTTGTAATGTTTATATGTGTATTTATGTCTTGTATTGCTGGTAAGTAACTTTCTTGCACTGAGGTCTGTTTATTGCAAATATCTTTGACTTGTTTTTATGCCTTATAATGTTTATATGTGTATTTATGTCTTGTATTGCTGGTAAGTAACTTTCTTGCACTGAGGTCTGTTTATTGCAAATATCTTTGACTTGTTTTTATGTCTTATAATGTTTATATGTGTATTTATGTCTTGTATTGCTGGTAAGTAACTTTCTTGCACTGAGGTCTGTTTATTGCAAATATCTTTGACTTGTTTTTATGCCTTATAATGTTTATATGTGTATTTATGTCTTGTATTGCTGGTAAGTAACTTTCTTGCACTGAGGTCTGTTTATTGCAAATATCTTTGACTTGTTTTTATGCCTTATAATGTTTATATGTGTATTTATGTCTTGTATTGCTGGTAAGTAACTTTCTTGCACTGAGGTCTGTTTATTGCAAATATCTTTGACTTGTTTTTATGTCTTATAATGTTTATATGTGTATTTATGTCTTGTATTGCTGGTAAGTAACTTTCTTACACTGAGGTCTGTTTATTGCAAATATCTTTGACTTGTTTTTATGTCTTGTAATGTTTATATGTGTATTTATGTCTTGTATTGCTGGTAAGTAACTTTCTTGCACTGAGGTCTGTTTATTGCAAATATCTTTGACTTGTTTTTATGCCTTATAATGTTTATATGTGTATTTATGTCTTGTATTGCTGGTGAGTAACTTCCTTACACTAAGGTCTGATTATTGCAAACATCTTTGACTTGTTTTTATTTCTTACAGTGTTTCTGTGTGTATTTATATCTTGTATTGCTGGTAAGTAACTTTCTTGCACTGAGGTCTGTTTGTTGCAAATATCTTTGATCTGTTTTCGTTTCTTATAATGTTTATGTGTGTATTTATGTCTTGTGTCGCTGGTAAGTAACTTTCTTGCACTGAGGTCTGGTTATTGCAAATATCTTTGACTTGTTGTTATGTCTTATAATGTTTATATGTGTATTTATGTCTTGTATTGCTGGTGAGTAACTTCCTTACACTAAGGTCTGATTATTGCAAATATCTTTGACTTGTTTTTATGTCTTATAATGTTTGTGTGTGTATTTATATCTTGTATTGCTGGTAAGAAACTTTCTTGCACTAAGGTCTGGTTATTGCAAATATCTTTGACTTGTTTTTATGTCTTATAATGTTTATATGTGTATTTATGTCTTGTATTGCTGGTGAGTAACTTCCTTACACTAAGGTCTGTTTATTGCAAATATCTTTGACTTGTTTTTATGTCTTGTAATGTTTATGTGTGTATTTTTGTCTTGTATTGCTGGTAAGTAACTTTCTTGCACTGAGGTCTGTTTATTGCAAATATCTTTGACTTGTTTTTATGTCTTGTAATGTTTATGTGTGTATTTTTGTCTTGTATTGCTGGTAAGAAACTTCCTTGCACTAAGGTCTGGTTATTGCAAATATCTTTGACTTGTTTTTATGTCTTATAATGTTTATATGTGTATTTATGTCTTGTATTGCTGGTAAGTAACTTTCTTGCACTGAGGTCTGTTTATTGCAAATATCTTTGACTTGTTTTTATGTCTTATAATGTTTGTGTGTGTATTTATGTCTTGTATTGCCGGTAAGTAACTTTCTTGCACTGAGCCTGTTTGTTGCAAACATCTTTGACTTGTTTTTATGTCTTATAATGTTTATGTGTGTATTTATGTCTTGTATTGCTGGTAAGTAACTTTCTTGCACTGAGGTCTGATTATTGCAGATATCTTTGACTTGTTTTTATGTCTTATAATGTTTATGTGTGTATTTATGTCTTGTATTGCTGTTAAGTAACTTTCTTGCACTGAGGTCTGTTTATTGCAAATATCTTTGACTTGTTTTTATGTCTTATAATGTTTATGTGTGTATTTATGTCTTGTATTGCTGGTAAGTAACTTTCTTGCACCGAGGTCTGTTTGTTGCAAATATCTTTGATCTGCTTTTTTTATGTCTTATAATGTTTATGTGTGTATTTATGTCTTGTATTGCTGTTAAGTAACTTTCTTGCACTGAGGTCTGTTTATTGCAAATATCTTTGACTTGTTTTTATGTCTTATAATGTTTATGTGTGTATGTATGTCTTATAATGTTTATGTGTGTATTTATGTCTTGTATTGCTGGTAAGTAACTTTCTTGCACTGAGGTCTGTTTATTGCAAGTATCTTTGATCTGCTTTTTTTTGTCTTGTAATGTTTATGTGTGTATTTATGTCTTGTATTGCTGGTAAGTAACTTTCTTACACTGAGGTCTGTTTATTGCAAATATCTTTGACTTGTTTTTATGTCTTATAATGTTTATGTGTGTATGTATGTCTTATAATGTTTATGTGTGTATTTATGTCTTGTATTGCTGGTAAGTAACTTTCTTGCACTGAGGTCTGATTATTGTAAATATCTTTGACTTGTTTTTATGTCTTATAGTGTTTATGTGTGTATTTATGTCTTGTATTGCTGGTAAGTAACTTTCTTGCACTGAGGTCTGATTATTGTAAATATCTTTGACTTGTTTTTATGTCTTATAGTGTTTATGTGTGTATTTATGTCTTGTATTGCTGGTAAGTAACTTTCTTGCACTGAGGTCTGATTATTGTAAATATCTTTGACTTGTTTTTATGTCTTATAGTGTTTATGTGTGTATTTATGTCTTGTATTGCTGGTAAGTAACTTTCTTGCACTGAGGTCTGATTATTGTAAATATCTTTGACTTGTTTTTATGTCTTATAATGTTTATGTGTGTATTTATGTCTTATATTGCTGTTAAATGTGTAATTATGTCTTGTATTGCTGGTAAGTAACTTTCTTGCACTGAGGTCTGTTTATTGCAAGTATCTTTGATCTGTTTTTTTGTCTTGTAATGTTTATGTGTGTATTTATGTCTTGTATTGCTGGTAAGTAACTTTCTTACACTGAGGTCTGTTTATTGCAAATATCTTTGACTTGTTTTTATGTCTTATAATGTTTATGTGTGTATGTATGTCTTTTATTTCTGGTAAGTAACTTTCTTGCACTGAGGTCTTGTTGTTGCAAATATCTTTGACTTGTTTTTATGTCTTATAATGTTTATGTGTGTATGTATGTCTTTTATTTCTGGTAAGTAACTTTCTTGCACTGAGGTCTTGTTGTTGCAAATATCTTTGACTTGTTTTTATGTCTTGTAATGTTTATGTGTGTATTTATGTCTTGTATTGCTGTTAAATGTGTAATTATGTCTTGTATTGCTGGTAAGTAACTTTCTTGCACTGAGGTCTGTTTATTGCAAATATCTTTCACTTGTTTTTATGTCTTGTAATGTTTATGTGTGTATTTATGTCTTGTATTGCTGGTAAGTAACTTTCTTGCACTGAGGTCTGATTATTGCAAATATCTTTGACTTGTTTTTATGTCTTATAATGTTTATGTGTGTATTTATGTCTTGTATTTCTGGTAAGTAACTTTCTTGCACTGAGGTCTGATTATTGCAAATATCTTTGACTTGTTTTTATGTCTTATAATGTTTATATGTGTATTTATGTCTTGTATTGCTGGTAAGTAACTTTCTTGCACTGAGGTCTGTTTATTGCAAATATCTTTGACTTGTTTTTATGCCTTATAATGTTTATATGTGTATTTATGTCTTGTATTGCTGGTAAGTAACTTTCTTGCACTGAGGTCTGTTTATTGCAAATATCTTTGACTTGTTTTTATGCCTTATAATGTTTATATGTGTATTTATGTCTTGTATTGCTGGTGAGTAACTTCCTTACACTAAGGTCTGATTATTGCAAACATCTTTGACTTGTTTTTATTTCTTACAGTGTTTCTGTGTGTATTTATATCTTGTATTGCTGGTAAGTAACTTTCTTGCACTGAGGTCTGTTTGTTGCAAATATCTTTGATCTGTTTTCGTTTCTTATAATGTTTATGTGTGTATTTATGTCTTGTGTCGCTGGTAAGTAACTTTCTTGCACTGAGGTCTGGTTATTGCAAATATCTTTGACTTGTTGTTATGTCTTATAATGTTTATATGTGTATTTATGTCTTGTATTGCTGGTAAGTAACTTTCTTGCACTGAGGTCTGGTTATTGCAAATATCTTTGACTTGTTGTTATGTCTTATAATGTTTATATGTGTATTTATGTCTTGTATTGCTGGTGAGTAACTTCCTTACACTAAGGTCTGATTATTGCAAATATCTTTGACTTGTTTTTATGTCTTATAATGTTTGTGTGTGTATTTATATCTTGTATTGCTGGTAAGAAACTTTCTTGCACTAAGGTCTGGTTATTGCAAATATCTTTGACTTGTTTTTATGTCTTATAATGTTTATATGTGTATTTATGTCTTGTATTGCTGGTGAGTAACTTCCTTACACTAAGGTCTGTTTATTGCAAATATCTTTGACTTGTTTTTATGTCTTGTAATGTTTATGTGTGTATTTTTGTCTTGTATTGCTGGTAAGTAACTTTCTTGCACTGAGGTCTGTTTATTGCAAATATCTTTGACTTGTTTTTATGTCTTGTAATGTTTATGTGTGTATTTTTGTCTTGTATTGCTGGTAAGAAACTTCCTTGCACTAAGGTCTGGTTATTGCAAATATCTTTGACTTGTTTTTATGTCTTATAATGTTTATATGTGTATTTATGTCTTGTATTGCTGGTAAGTAACTTTCTTGCACTGAGGTCTGTTTATTGCAAATATCTTTGACTTGTTTTTATGTCTTATAATGTTTGTGTGTGTATTTATGTCTTGTATTGCCGGTAAGTAACTTTCTTGCACTGAGCCTGTTTGTTGCAAACATCTTTGACTTGTTTTTATGTCTTATAATGTTTATGTGTGTATTTATGTCTTGTATTGCTGGTAAGTAACTTTCTTGCACTGAGGTCTGATTATTGCAGATATCTTTGACTTGTTTTTATGTCTTATAATGTTTATGTGTGTATTTATGTCTTGTATTGCTGTTAAGTAACTTTCTTGCACTGAGGTCTGTTTATTGCAAATATCTTTGACTTGTTTTTATGTCTTATAATGTTTATGTGTGTATTTATGTCTTGTATTGCTGGTAAGTAACTTTCTTGCACCGAGGTCTGTTTGTTGCAAATATCTTTGATCTGCTTTTTTTATGTCTTATAATGTTTATGTGTGTATTTATGTCTTGTATTGCTGTTAAGTAACTTTCTTGCACTGAGGTCTGTTTATTGCAAATATCTTTGACTTGTTTTTATGTCTTATAATGTTTATGTGTGTATGTATGTCTTATAATGTTTATGTGTGTATTTATGTCTTGTATTGCTGGTAAGTAACTTTCTTGCACTGAGGTCTGTTTATTGCAAGTATCTTTGATCTGCTTTTTTTTGTCTTGTAATGTTTATGTGTGTATTTATGTCTTGTATTGCTGGTAAGTAACTTTCTTACACTGAGGTCTGTTTATTGCAAATATCTTTGACTTGTTTTTATGTCTTATAATGTTTATGTGTGTATTTATGTCTTGTATTGCTGTTAAGTAACTTTCTTGCACTGAGGTCTGTTTATTGCAAATATCTTTGACTTGTTTTTATGTCTTATAATGTTTATGTGTGTATGTATGTCTTATAATGTTTATGTGTGTATTTATGTCTTGTATTGCTGGTAAGTAACTTTCTTGCACTGAGGTCTGATTATTGTAAATATCTTTGACTTGTTTTTATGTCTTATAGTGTTTATGTGTGTATTTATGTCTTGTATTGCTGGTAAGTAACTTTCTTGCACTGAGGTCTGATTATTGCACATATCTTTGACTTGTTTTTATGTCTTATAATGTTTATGTGTGTATGTATGTCTTATAATGTTTATGTGTGTATTTATGTCTTGTATTGCTGGTAAGTAACTTTCTTGCACTGAGGTCTGTTTATTGCAAATATCTTTGACTTGTTTTTATGTCTTATAATGTTTATGTGTGTATGTATGTCTTATAATGTTTATGTGTGTATTTATGTCTTGTATTGCTGGTAAGTAACTTTCTTGCACTGAGGTCTGATTATTGCACATATCTTTGACTTGTTTTTATGTCTTATAATGTTTATGTGTGTATTTATGTCTTATATTGCTGTTAAATGTGTAATTATGTCTTGTATTGCTGGTAAGTAACTTTCTTGCACTGAGGTCTGTTTATTGCAAGTATCTTTGATCTGTTTTTTTGTCTTGTAATGTTTATGTGTGTATTTATGTCTTGTATTGCTGGTAAGTAACTTTCTTACACTGAGGTCTGTTTATTGCAAATATCTTTGACTTGTTTTTATGTCTTATAATGTTTATGTGTGTATTTATGTCTTTTATTTCTGGTAAGTAACTTTCTTGCACTGAGGTCTTGTTGTTGCAAATATCTTTGACTTGTTTTTATGTCTTATAATGTTTATGTGTGTATGTATGTCTTTTATTTCTGGTAAGTAACTTTCTTGCACTGAGGTCTTGTTGTTGCAAATATCTTTGACTTGTTTTTATGTCTTGTAATGTTTATGTGTGTATTTATGTCTTGTATTGCTGTTAAATGTGTAATTATGTCTTGTATTGCTGGTAAGTAACTTTCTTGCACTGAGGTCTGTTTATTGCAAATATCTTTCACTTGTTTTTATGTCTTGTAATGTTTATGTGTGTATTTATGTCTTGTATTGCTGGTAAGTAACTTTCTTGCACTGAGGTCTGATTATTGCAAATATCTTTGACTTGTTTTTATGTCTTATAATGTTTATGTGTGTATTTATGTCTTGTATTTCTGGTAAGTAACTTTCTTGCACTGAGGTCTGATTATTGCAAATATCTTTGACTTGTTTTTATGTCTTGTAATGTTTATGTGTGTATTTATGTCTTGTATTGCTGGTAAGTAACTTTCTTGCACTGAGGTCTGATTATTGCAAATATCTTTGACTTGTTTTTATGTCTTATAATGTTTATGTGTGTATTTATGTCTTGTATTTCTGGTAAGTAACTTTCTTGCACTGAGGTCTGATTATTGCAAATATCTTTGACTTGTTTTTATGTCTTGTAATGTTTATGTGTGTATTTATGTCTTGTATTGCTGGTAAGTAACTTTCTTGCACTGAGGTCTGATTATTGCAAATATCTTTGACTTGTTTTTATGTCTTATAATGTTTATGTGTGTATGTATGTCTTATAATGTTTATGTGTGTATTTATGTCTTGTATTGCTGGTAAGTAACTTTCTTGCACTGAGGTCTGATTATTGTAAATATCTTTGACTTGTTTTTATGTCTTATAGTGTTTATGTGTGTATTTATGTCTTGTATTGCTGGTAAGTAACTTTCTTGCACTGAGGTCTGATTATTGTAAATATCTTTGACTTGTTTTTATGTCTTATAGTGTTTATGTGTGTATTTATGTCTTGTATTGCTGGTAAGTAACTTTCTTGCACTGAGGTCTGATTATTGCACATATCTTTGACTTGTTTTTATGTCTTATAATGTTTATGTGTGTATTTATGTCTTATATTGCTGTTAAATGTGTAATTATGTCTTGTATTGCTGGTAAGTAACTTTCTTGCACTGAGGTCTGTTTATTGCAAATATCTTTGACTTGTTTTTATGTCTTGTAATGTTTATGTGTGTATTTATGTCTTGTATTGCTGGTAAGTAACTTTCTTGCACTGAGGTCTGTTTATTGCAAGTATCTTTGATCTGTTTTTTTGTCTTGTAATGTTTATGTGTGTATTTATGTCTTGTATTGCTGGTAAGTAACTTTCTTACACTGAGGTCTGTTTATTGCAAATATCTTTGACTTGTTTTTATGTCTTATAATGTTTATGTGTGTATGTATGTCTTTTATTTCTGGTAAGTAACTTTCTTGCACTGAGGTCTTGTTGTTGCAAATATCTTTGACTTGTTTTTATGTCTTATAATGTTTATGTGTGTATGTATGTCTTTTATTTCTGGTAAGTAACTTTCTTGCACTGAGGTCTTGTTGTTGCAAATATCTTTGACTTGTTTTTATGTCTTGTAATGTTTATGTGTGTATTTATGTCTTGTATTGCTGTTAAATGTGTAATTATGTCTTGTATTGCTGGTAAGTAACTTTCTTGCACTGAGGTCTGTTTATTGCAAATATCTTTCACTTGTTTTTATGTCTTGTAATGTTTATGTGGGTATTTATGTCTTGTATTGCTGGTAAGTAACTTTCTTGCACTGAGGTCTGATTATTGCAAATATCTTTGACTTGTTTTTATGTCTTATAATGTTTATGTGTGTATTTATGTCTTGTATTTCTGGTAAGTAACTTTCTTGCACTGAGGTCTGATTATTGCAAATATCTTTGACTTGTTTTTATGTCTTGTAATGTTTATGTGTGTATTTATGTCTTGTATTGCTGGTAAGTAACTTTCTTGCACTGAGGTCTGATTATTGCAAATATCTTTGACTTGTTTTTATGTCTTATAATGTTTATGTGTGTATTTATGTCTTGTATTGCTGGTAAGTAACTTTCTTGCACTGAGGTCTGATTATTGCAAATATCTTTGACTTGTTTTTATGTCTTATAATGTTTATGTGTGTATTTATGTCTTGTATTGCTGGTAAGTAACTTTCTTGAACTGAGGTCTGTTTATTGCAAATATCTTTGATCTGTTTTTTTGTCTTGTAATGTTTATGTGTGTATTTATGTCTTGTATTGCTGGTAAGTAACTTCCTTGCACTGAGGTCTGTTTATTGCAAATATCTTTGACTTGTTTTTATGTCTTATAATGTTTATGTGTGTATGTATGTCTTTTATTTCTGGTAAGTAACTTTCTTGCACTGAGGTCTTGTTGTTGCAAATATCTTTGACTTGTTTTTATGTCTTATAATGTTTATGTGTGTATGTATGTCTTTTATTTCTGGTAAGTAACTTTCTTGCACTGAGGTCTTGTTGTTGCAAATATCTTTGACTTGTTTTTATGTCTTGTAATGTTTATGTGTGTATTTATGTCTTGTATTGCTGTTAAATGTGTAATTATGTCTTGTATTGCTGGTAAGTAACTTTCTTGCACTGAGGTCTGATTATTGCAAATATCTTTGACTTGTTTTTATGTCTTATAATGTTTATGTGTGTATTTATGTCTTGTATTGCTGGTAAGTAACTTTCTTGCACTGAGGTCTGATTATTGCAAATATCTTTGACTTGTTTTTATGTCTTATAATGTTTATGTGTGTATTTATGTCTTGTATTGCTGGTAAGTAACTTTCTTGAACTGAGGTCTGTTTATTGCAAATATCTTTGACCTGTTTTTTTGTCTTATAATGTTTATGTGTGTATTTATGTCTTGTATTGCTGGTAAGTAACTTTCTTGAACTGAGGTCTGTTTATTGCAAATATCTTTGATCTGTTTTTTTGTCTTATAATGTTTATGTGTGTATTTATGTCTTGCATTGCTGGTAAGTAACTTTCTTGCACTGAGGTCTGTTTATTGCAAATATCTTTGACCTGTTTTTATGTCTTATAATGTTTATGTGTGTATGTATGTCTTGTAATGTTTATGTGTGTATTTATGTCTTTTATTTCTGGTAAGTAACTTTCTTGCACTGAGGTCTTGTTGTTGCAAATATCTTTGACTTGTTTTTATGTCTTATAATGTTTATGTGTGTATTTATGTCTTATATTGCTGTTAAATGTGTAATTATGTCTTGTATTGCTGGTAAGTAACTTTCTTGCACTGAGGTCTGTTTATTGCAAATATCTTTCACTTGTTTTTATGTCTTGTAATGTTTATGTGTGTATTTATGTCTTGTATTGCTGGTAAGTAAGTTTCTTGCACTGAGGTCTGTTTATTGCAAGTATCTTTGATCTGTTTTTTTGTCTTGTAATGTTTATGTGTGTATTTATGTCTTGTATTGCTGGTAAGTAACTTTCTTACACTGAGGTCTGTTTATTGCAAATATCTTTGACTTGTTTTTATGTCTTATAATGTTTATGTGTGTATGTATGTCTTATAATGTTTATGTGTGTATTTATGTCTTGTATTGCTGGTAAGTAACTTTCTTGCACTGAGGTCTGATTATTGTAAATATCTTTGACTTGTTTTTATGTCTTATAGTGTTTATGTGTGTATTTATGTCTTGTATTGCTGGTAAGTAACTTTCTTGCACTGAGGTCTGATTATTGCACATATCTTTGACTTGTTTTTATGTCTTATAATGTTTATGTGTGTATTTATGTCTTTTATTTCTGGTAAGTAACTTTCTTGCACTGAGGTCTTGTTGTTGCAAATATCTTTGACTTGTTTTTATGTCTTATAATGTTTATGTGTGTATTTATGTCTTATATTGCTGTTAAATGTGTAATTATGTCTTGTATTGCTGGTAAGTAACTTTCTTGCACTGAGGTCTGTTTATTGCAAATATCTTTCACTTGTTTTTATGTCTTGTAATGTTTATGTGTGTATTTATGTCTTGTATTGCTGGTAAGTAACTTTCTTACACTGAGGTCTGTTTATTGCAAATATCTTTGACTTGTTTTTATGTCTTATAATGTTTATGTGTGTATTTATGTCTTGTATTGCTGGTAAGTAACTTTCTTGAACTGAGGTCTGTTTATTGCAAATATCTTTGATCTGTTTTTTTGTCTTATAATGTTTATGTGTGTATTTATGTCTTGCATTGCTGGTAAGTAACTTTCTTGCACTTTATTTTGTTGTGGAAAATTTAACAATAACCTACAACACACCCAGTGAGCTTGATTTGAAGTGAGTTTAATAAACACATTGCAATGTGGAGAGAGCATCCCAGTGAAACACTAGGACCTTCTCTGAATTGTGGCCACCGCCCTTACATCTTATATACAGACACACAGACAAAGAACATTCCACAAACTCACATGTTGGCCCCTCTCACAGGGGGGCTATACTTTGTCCCTCACAGAGAGAATTATGACCTTGTTTTCTGCTTGGCCGTTATGTAAGGATTTACATCCCTGATAAGCAGAAGGAGTCCCACTATCTGTTTAACATTTCCCATTACAATGGCCTCACTGTGTTAACATTCCACATGCATGTAAACTAGTGACAGGAGTGAGAAAGTGATATTCGTATAACTAATGTGATATGATTCAATATGTGATTAATACATGAGAAAAGAAATCTGCCACCACAATTTCAAATATTTGTTCAATCTGCAAAGGTGGTCTCTTGTTTTTACATAAGGTATAGCCTGTGGCTAAGGGATCAGAGGTAAGGTAAAAACACATAACAGATGAAAAGTAAATTGAAGAACTCTGTGATCTGTGAATTCATGCTTTTCTCTTTGTCTTTTTGTCTTCAGGTGCTTTACACTTGTCCTCTCCCAGCATTCAGCACTTCAGACACTCAACGTCCAAGACGGAGCTAACACAGAGAGATACTCCACCCAGAAGACAGCCTTACCCCAACCCGATGAGAAGGATGGATGACCAAATGACAAACTGGAGAGTGGTGCTGTGTTCCAGCTATGTAAGTTATCACCTCACATCGGCTACAAACTGTCTTGAAGACTAAATCCTTCCAATAGCTGGTGTAAATCATCGTCCTACAGTACTGTAGGTTTAAGTTTATTTATAGTTATTGTGTGTATATGTTAAGTTTAAAATTGCATTTTAACAACATACTGCAGCTGCCAACAATGAAAATGCTGTATTGTGTTAAAATGACGTCTTTCTCGTGTTATTGCTTTGCAGAGCAGCTGAGAGTGGACAGAGCTGCACAGAGGACCAAAGATCCACTCTGAGCACTTCATACCTGACTGGCCACAGCACCACCCCTCCTCACCCAGGGTGCTGACCCCGTCTGCACAGAGGGAGTTGTGAACATGCACTTCTGTGTCGGTTGGTTTAGGATCCTCCTCACACTCACACTGATGAAGACTGTCACTGGAAGATGTCTCCATTGCATCAGCAGGAAGCATTTGTATTAGAGATGGACCGATCCGATATTACGTATCGGTATCGGTCCGATACTGACCTAAATTACTGGATCGGATATCGGAGAAAAATAAAAAATGTAATCCGACCCATTAAATATCACAAAAGCACCTCACAAAACTTGCAACACGCCGTAACTCACCTCAGAACGTTAGCACGTCGTAGCAGTATGCATCACGCGATAGAGCAGTTGTGGCATGCGGGACCTGTTGGTGGTCTGGATAGCATTTGGAGCTTCGCTAGCAACCCGGCATTTCATCTCTGACAAAGTTATCCCGAGAGAAGTAAAGCAAGTGTGTAAGTCCATCTCTGAATGTTTGTAAAGCATTCCTGCGTTAAGCTTAACAAGCGACTGCCTCTTCTTGCTGCTATTTCAATCATGAAACTGCTTAATGATCAGCTGATCGGCTTTTCTGTCGCGAGTCCGTCTCTCTTGTTTGTTTTTGGCCCAGTTTGCACCAGAAAGAGGAAACCAGCGGCTGAAGAACAGCAGCACGTTTAAGCTTGATAAGCTGTTGTTAGAATTTATTTATTATTACTTTCTACACCAGGATCTTTTTCTACGTAGCTGACGCTGGTAACTGTGCAGGGGCGGATCTAGCAAAGTTTAGCCAGGGGGGCCGATAGGGCATGAACAGGGAAAAGGGGGCACAAAGACATACTTTTCTTTCTTATTCTCATTTAAAATGTCTAGCTTTTAATAAATAATTATCTGAATCTTACACCCAAAGTTTTAATTTGATGTAAAAGGAATAGAAGTCAATTACTGTACATAGTGACTATTAAGTCTAATATATATACCCTAGTAAGCTATAGTACTTTTTACTTTGGGAAGGTACCATCTGTGCAGTCTGCAATTTTGTTGAAGAAAGATGTTGAATCTATTTAATATTTCTTGAAAAATAATTTCACACTGCATCAACTTAAGGTTGATTACGTCGATTAAGCATCATGAGGTGGAGCGTGAGGGGTGGTTCCCTATTTTTTATTCATTTATTTTTGTTGTTGCTGGGAGTTGGAACCCTATTAGTTAGGTTGCTTAATATTTACGCTAAGTACTCTTTAAAATACCAGAATAGGGAGGATGGTGTAGGTTTAAGTTGATTAGATTGATCAGTATTGCTCAACTATGAAATATTTTTTTTGCATACAGGTATAACAGAATAGCTTTAGTGTAGTTGTTCTTTTAAACTTGAGTATGAACTTATACAAAATGCAGCAAGATATTTAAAAAAAACAGTTTTGTTGATTAAAAAACACTATATCGGATTCATATCGGTATCGGCAGATATCCAAATTTATGATATCGGTATCGGTATCGGACATAAAAAAGTGGTATCGTGCCATCTCTAATTTGTATAATATTACAGTTTGTGATGTTTTATACATGGTTTTATTGCTTCACTTCAAAGTAGGAGATATAAAATAAACCAGTTTTCATAATATTTTCTGTGTATTTAGTTGTTTTCTTAATAAGTTATTTAATGGGACATTTTTAGCTAATAACCAGACCTTCTGATACGGATGATATGCGAGTGCTGAAATCTGATAGTGTTTGTAATGTTCCTTTGTTCTCAGGAATGTGGCTTGGGTGGACTTGCATACACACTGAAAATGGTTTCAAGTTTTATTGTCATGTACAGATAAACAGTGTAGCCACATTTACCCATAATGAAATTCTTTGGCTCGTGCTCCTCTGCTTTACATGAGCATATAGAAAGTGTTAAATTAAGAAGAAATTAACAGGAAATATCATTAATAATAATGATAAAGAGAAAAAAGAGAGAAAAATAGTATAAAATATTTAGAGTATTTCAGACAAGTTGGTATTTACAGTTTGTGCAGATCTTGTGCAACGAGCATTTAAGTGGCATTAGTTGAAGTGACAGTGTGTAGAGTCCTGTAATTGTAGTGAGTGTGTAATGGTGTGTATAGAATGTCAGCAGTTCAAAAGCCTGATGGCTTGTGGGTAAAAGCTGTCTCTATGTCTGGTAGTGCGGGTCTGAATGCTCCTGAACTTCCTGCCAGACAGCAGGAATGTGAAAAGTCTGTGGCTGGGGTGGCTAGGATCAGAGAGGATCCGCTGTGTCTTCTTCATGCAGCGCAGTCTGTAGAGATCCTGCATGGCTGGCAGTTCAGTCCTGGTGATGCGCTGTGCTGATCTCACCACCCTCTGCAGAGCTTTGCGGTCCAGAGCATTACAGCTGCCGTACCAGGTGGTGATGCAGCCAGTCAGAATACTCTAAGGTGCTATTGAAGGTGAAGGTGGTATTGTACAGAGAGAACAAAGAGCTCACCTGAAAGTGCACAGATTATTGGCAGTAAGAAGGAGTAACTATAAATTACCATAAATTAACTTTGCACTTCATTTGTACAGTTCTATCACATGCACTTAACCAAGGAGCAACCGAGAGTATATAAAGGCTGCAGAATGTTCCATTTGTCTCTTTATACTTGACCTGTTTCTTCTCACTGACTATGAACTTTCTTGAAGATCAAATCCATCCGTTGGTATGAATCATCATCCTGTGCCAGCAGCACTGTAGATTTAAGTTTATTTGTAGTTATGTGAATGTAAATATGTTGGGTTTAAAAGGGCATTTTAACAACATACTACAGCTACCAACAATGGAAATGCTGTTTTTGTATTAAAATGGCGACTTTCTTGTGTTATTGCTTTGCAGGGCAGTGTCTTTAGCAATCCTGGAACAGCTGAGAGTGGACAGAGCTGCACAGAGGACCAAAGATCCACTCTCAGCACTTGATATCTGACCAGCCCCTGCACCACCCTGCTTCAGCTAACTTCTCATCTTTTTAAGATTAGGCTTAAAACTTTCCTTTTTGCTAAAGCATATAGTTAGGGCTTGTTACGGTCGCTGACCTCTAGTGGCTCTCCCTCTGTGGAAGAGTTTTTTTTCTCCTTTTTCTTGTGTTGCAGGTCTGCCTCATGAGCCACAGCTGAGGTGTGTTCCAGCTCGTCAGCCACGGCATATAGTCTGCCATCCTAAACTGCCACACCGCTGCCACTTCCCCCATTTTTGCCAGAGCTGTGAGCTATAGTGTTTTGGGCAGCAGGCCTGAGTGAGTGAGTGAGTGAGTGAGTGAGTGAGTGAGTGAGTGTGAGCAAGAGAGAGAGAGAGACACCTTAAACTCCGTGAAACTTTGGTTTTCTTTCTTTTATTGTAAGCAAAGGTGTGCCCTTACTGTGTTAATTAGTTCATCGTTGTGGAAGCAGGTAGGGGTTCTCTGCCATTTTTGTTTCAACTGTTTTCTCCTGTTTTGGTTAGACAGGGAGCTCAGCCATTGTATTTTGTTTTGGTTAGAGAGTACTTGGTTTGATTTTTAGCTAAAGGGGGTGTTTTGTTTGTTGTTTTGGCCTTGGAGACCCTGAAGAAGAGAGCTTCCCTGTGTTTATTTTTACTGTAGTAGTTTCGGGCAATAAATCATGTTTAATGACATCTATTCTCCAGTAGTTCATGTTTTCTCTTTCACTTTGTGTTACCCCTCACTCCAGTCAACACTTCGTTTTTAAGTGGGGCGTAACAGGGCTGGACCAGGTGATGCTGAAGCCACCCTTAGTTATGCTGCAATAGACGTAGGCTGCCGGGGATTCCCATGATGCATTGAGTTTTTCCTTTCCAGTCACCAGTTTCTCACTCACTATGTGTTAATAAACCTCTCTGCATTGAATCATATCTGTTATTAATCTGTCTCTCTTCCACAGCATGTCTTTATCCTGTCTTCCTTCTCTCACCCCAACCGGTCGCAGCAGATGGCCCCGCCCCTCCCTGAGCCTGGTTCTGCTGGAGTTTTCTTCTTGTTCAAAGGGAGTTTTTCCTTCCCACTGTCGCCAAAGTGCTTGCTCATAGGGGGTCATATGATTGTTGAGTCTTTCTCGGTATCTATTATTGTATGATCTACTGTACAATACAAAGCGCCTTGAGGTGACTGCTGTTGTGATTTGGAGCTATATAAATAAAATTGAATTGAATTCTCAATATGTGAAAATTTGGTTTCAAGTAAAGGTCAAGCCATTTTATTAGGGAAGAAAATCATAAAATATAGAGTTTATTGCACATCAACAAGGGAAAAAAATACAAGAAACATCTGAAATAAATCATTTTAACAAGTAATATCAATCCTTTCACTATTAAGAAAAACTCACTGCATGTTTAGACCCTGATCGATCAGTTTTTTTGTGAGCTGAGTGAAAGGAATAAACTCATTTGGTAAGACAACATATATAATATAAGTAACATAAACAATAACAGTAACAGAAGCACAGCGGGTAGACATACATAAGGATGCTCATTTTACAGACTTCATGATACAGGCCTACAGCTTGTGGAATAGTGCACTCCATGTTAAAAAAAATGTAAATATTTTCTAATAGCTCTGTGAATGATATATATACACATTTATTTATCTGTACATGTGAGGTTGTGTTGCATTCTGAGGTTCTTCCATAGTTTGGTTTGAAGGCCCTACACAGTGTCTGGTCAGGTGATCATAATCCTCTGCAAAAGTGCCTTTTAAAAAGAAAACAACCCTCTAAGTCAGGGGTGGGGAACTCCAGGCCTCAAGGGCCAGTGTCCTGTAGGTTTTAGATCTCACCCTGGGTCCACAAACCTGAATCAAATGATTATCATTAACAGGCCTCTGGAGAACTTCAAGACATGTTGAGGACATAATTTAGCCATTTAAATCAGCTGTTGGATCAAGAACACATCTAAAACCTACAGGACACCACCCATTGAAGCCTGGAGTTCCCCCACCCCTGCCAAGTCAAGAAAGGCAGTGGCTATAGTATGGTGTCCATTCAGATGGAAGACATGATCTTCTTTATGTCACCCCACAGTTTTAAAATCACAAAGTATTTTTTTTCACGGAATGGCTCTCTTCCACAGTTTTTTCTTTTTGTTCCGTCATCCTCCCCTCACCCCGAACCAACTCAAGGGTTTGCATGATGGATATTTCTTCCTGTTAAAAGGGAGTTTTTCCTTCTCACTGTCACCATTTGATTGTTGGGTTTTCTCTGTATTAACGTGGGGTGTTAACTTACAGTACAAAGTACCTTGAGCCGAATGTTGTTGTGATTTGGCGCTACATCAATAAAAATGAATGAGATCGGCATGTATGTGATTTGATAGAATCTGAGTTGCTTAGATAAAAGTTATAATCATAGACTTAGAAGCAATCAAAGTGCTGCAATGATAGCAAGTGTTGTTCTGTGCAAATGTTTGAGGCACTTGGATCTTTTGATTGTTTTCCATCGCACTGTACCACAAGGAAAGGCTCATGATTAGTCCCAGTTTTCCTCTGGAGCACATCACTGACCCTAAATATTTGACAAAAGTCATAAAGAGCTGTCTCCAGCAGCAAGATAAACAGCCAGTATGGTTTCCACAGAGTCTTAATGTCAACATAACAGAATCATTCAAGGATGATAAGACAGAACTCAGGCTAAACAAACAAGAAGTGGGACAACCTGCCCGTTGAGTACCTTAAGAAATTGTACGTCCATATTTATTGTGCTACAACTTTTCCCAACAGAATTCTGTAAGCATTTTTTTAACATATTAAACTATTCCTTCATTTAATTTAAGATTAATGCAAAACAATGTTTAATTTATCTGAAGCTGAGGTCACTTCTGCAGGTTTAAATGAAAAAATGCCCAGAGGTTTCCCATGTCACATTAGTATAACTGATAATGGAAAAAAATAACCTTTGACTCCTATAAATGTACAACCCTATGAAAATAACATCAAACACAAAGGGAGGAGAAACCAATGAATATTTCTCTGTTGCTGATTTAGAATCTGTGGGAAACACTGTCGCACATGTTTCCAGTCAAATGATTTCTACAAACACGCTGAAGTGTATGGTTCTTCTTTTTATACTCCATTGCTCAGTAAATCTGTGAATATGGCTTTTTCCCAGTAAACATCTGTCACAGAGGCAAAAACACAAAAAATGTTCAAAAAGATTACAAAATATGAGCATATTTATAATTGTATGTTAACTCATAGTAACTCATCCATGTCTTACTGGAACACAAATACCACCTGATATTACAACAAGGTCAGCACACTGTAAAAGTTATTTTAACCCCATATTTAAATTAAATTTTAAAAAAGTAAACATTCCTGTTAAAACTAATAAATTTTTGTAATTAAAAGTAAAAAGAAAATGTAAAAAAAAATAGTCCTTTTAAATTTGATGCCAGCAACACAAAGTCAAGACTGAGGAATATTTATCACGGTTTTCCAGACCTGTTGCTCTATAATCAAATATTCTCTCATGTTCAACAGTGCTCATGTGGTCTGGCAGTGTCTTATTTAAAGGTAGAGTGTGTAAAATCTCACCACCAGATGTCAGTAAATTGCAGTCAACTGAGCTCTGATTACTTATCATCTCAATTCAAGTGTAATAATTCCAGCTACGGTGCCTGCTGGTGGACAAACACTTTTCACTTAGCAATAAATCGGGAATTAAACAATGAATATGTGTTTTGCAGTTTTGCAGTACTTTTTTTGACACACGAATCACCTCTGACCACAGCCGTTCGACATTTAGCTATCAATATGCTGTTTGCTCTGGTAGATGCTGTAAAATTTAGTGAAAGGACTACGATTCGAGCCGATAAGTCAGTGAAGCGAACCTCAGTGAGCTGCTGATAAGCACCGCTGTTTTTACCGTTGTTAGCTGCTGTTAGCTGGCATTATGTTGGACTTTGACACCTAGCAAGTAAACTCTGATACAATGGGATACTCTGAAACAAAGTGTTTATCACAGGGAAAGTGACAAACACTTTCCTAACATTAGCTGGCCTAATGTTAACTTGTAAATGGCAGTTGTTGTTTAGCTGGCTTGTTGGTAACAATAAGTAATTGTGACAATATCGTAAATTAGCATGATTATGCACATTAGAAGTTCTAATTTAGAACCCTAACTTCAGTTCAGGAGATGAGGTTAAGGTAAGAAGGAACAGGATAAGCTAGAAATGAGTGAGGAGAGGTAAAGAAAAAGACAAAATGATAAAAATGTACATGTTCAAATGTTAAATAGTCAGATATAGTTTGAAGGAACTGTAAAATACAAAGTTGTAAGGTGTATTATGTATTTGGCCGGTCTATAGTCATGTACATGAAACACAATTAGGTGGAACGGTGATGTCCAACTCAGCTACTGTACTGTAGATGGTGGGCAACATGGTGCCTTCCACAAACCCACGCATCCTCCTATGTATTTTTAATGGATTCATTTAAAGTTTATAAGAATGCATCAATTTGTTGGGTGGCATAATTACTGACTGATCTATGTATATTTTTGAGTACACTATTTTTCTAATAAATAACATTAAAAACCCACTTACTGTACCTTTAAATAAGCACAGACCTCCCTGAAAATACTGGCTTTGAAAGCATGTGTTGCCCCCAAACTTGCATGTATCAGCCAACAATAATGGTGCTTTCACAGATGTGGAAATCACCCATGATAATGGCTTATTATGGACCAGAAATTCTTTCCCATTTCTGAGAAACTGTTTTCTTGTTTAAATATTTGCTCAAACAGTCTTTCACAATGTGATGAACCCCTGGTCTATGGCCTGTTACCAGTTAGTTAATTAGCTGTGGGAACCAAGTGATTTTCAGCACTACACAACTTTTGCAGTCTTTTAAAGCTAGCATAAAATCCAACTTGAGGGTATATTTTCAATTTGCTGAAAGCATCAGTTTATATATATGTATATGTGTATATTTATTAACCTGTGTGTATCTGGTTTAAATGATGACACATGGGCTTTTATGTAATAAAGTACACTGTAAAAAACATGCATGCTGTTAAAAAAATTATGCAATTCTGCCACTCAACCCGGCAGTTATCAAAGAGAATATTACAGTCAAAGAGAATTACACAGAAAAGTGCCATTTCCTCACCACTCACTCATATCGATTGGCAGAGCGAACAGCCCTTTCCTCCAGAAGATAAATGAGACGTCCTGGAAAAACATGGGGGCATAGTTAGCTTCCCTCATGAGGGCAGATGACAAGAGTTGAGTCCAGATCCAAACGGAAGGCGGGGTATAGCGGCTGAGAGAACGAATAATGGAAAGTGTGCAGGAGCACCATGGAGTCCGAGATGCTGTAAAAGGACAAAGCTCCTTTCTGGCGCTCCAGAAACACGCCGATCCTGGGGGAGGGCGGTGCAGCGACCGTGGTCTTGCGGTTATCGTGCCATGCAGCATATCCAGCATGACTACACCTCAGCCGCCAAGAGTGCTCGTTGCGCCCAAGCAGGCAGGGCTTCCCGCCACCTTTGCGCCCGATCCCACGGTAGGTGACGCCTATGTCAATCCACCCACCTCCTCTCCACTCAACCTCCCAGTAGCTGGCACCACCAAACTGGCCCTCCCTGCACAGGACTTGCGCCACTGAGTCAAAGCGCTGTGGATGAGGCTGGTAGGGCTGTGGCTCCTCGCCACAATGAGCACCCTGGGGCCCCTCCAGGAGAACCAAGGTAGGATGAGCTGTCTCGGGGTCAAAGGTCAGATGGCACGAAACTAGAGCAAGGAAACAGAAAGAAAAAAAAACTAACAGTTAAACACTAAAAAGGCTCTGAATGAAACAGTTGGATTGCAAATGACATTTAGCAATGTCATTTGCAATCCAAGATTTATGACTAAATCCTTAGTCATAAATCACTAAGGATTTATGACTGAAATGTTACAACTCGTCAGGTGGCCATAACACTACAGAACACTTTTCTGTTAAGCAGAGGAGTGGGTGTTTGAGGGTAACTGATGCATAAAACTTTAAATTCTGAAACGTGAAGACAATTTAAACGTTCTATAGAAGTCTGGAAGTAAAGGTGTCTCAGGTCTGACCTTTGTAAACAACTTCCTGATGAGCAATTCATTTCAGTTTCATCTTAAAAATTTTGGGCATTCTGTTTATTAGAAAGGGAGATATTTTCATTAGCTAACAACCTGTGATTGACAAGTCCCTAGCCAATGAGAACAGTTTCACTGTAAGATCCATTGCTTGCTGATCAAATGTGTTTTCAAAACTCCAAGATGGTCATGATGCCATACCAACCAGCTGCATTCTAATTCTCCCCACTCTCCATTTGATTTTCCTCCTCTTATAAAGTCAGAATAAAGTTGGCATCAGGAGAAAACTTGCTATTATCCTCCTAATTTAGCAGAGAACTGAACCAGCTGTTGTCTACTCTGTCAGGTTGTAGAGGTTTTCCCACTGACGTTTAAGCCTTGCAGTATTTCAGTTGACTTTTTGGCACAGTGGACACAAACGACACACAGACACTGACCAAATGAATTATTAAACCCTGACAAGGTGCTGGTAATGCTGTCATTGTGTCAGCAGGCTCAGTCGTGTTGGAACATGGTGCTGATCTTAATGATAGACCAGGAAGTCATAAATACAGTATGATGTCCATCCATCATTAATGAGCATCTAGACTGAGGTTTCAGATTTCCCAGCAGGATTCTTATTATCTGGTCAAGTAGGAGGACGCAGAACAAGCAAAGACTGAGGGAAAAGAGGTGACAAAGCAGAGAAAGATGGGTAATGACAATTAGGGTGCTTGCTCTCAATGGTTGTACCAGGGACTAAAAAAGGCACTAAAAAAGGAAAAAAGCATGCTTCTGAGTCACACTTAAGGGAAAAAAGATGATATACTTACACCTGAGGAAAGCTGCCCTCATCCTCTGATCAGGCGCCTGCAGAGACAGAGACGACAGCGGGAACGACACTGGTGCTGCTTGAACGAGACAAAAAAACAGAAAAGTGCCTGCTGAACAAAACTGTATCAATAAAACATTTTTTATCTTCTTTTGCTTAAGCTGTAGAGGGATGATGAGCAAAATGTTGAATGAATTTTGAATAGCACGTTGGGAACACCACAAAAGTTTTCAAGTTAACAAATGGAAACATTTCTTTGTATTTTAAACCAGCTTAAACAGAAATAGGAAACATGTTTACATGCAGTTTAGTAACTTAGAGGCAGCGTTTTCATGCTGTTGGCCCTTTATCATGATGGCTGACCGTCGCTGTCCAAGGTTCAGCAGTACCAAGAGTGGGTGGCTTGGTTGGAAGGTAGTTATTGAACACATAACTTAACCTTTACTGGCATTTATTAAATTTGTAACGTGTTAATAATGAACACACCATGATTAGGTTGACTCTGGGACTCGCATTTTTGATTTCTGAACAAACAGAATCAGACTGTAACCATGTTAGAGGTTCTGTAAGGCGGTACAATCTAAGAATTTAATGAAAATCGAATTAAGCGTTGCAGGACGGTCTGCACTGCTAAACTCTATACACTACCTTGTACTTATTTAAACTTATGTAATGTTGTGCACTTTAAAAGCCCCTTTAAAAGTACCTTTCTAGTTTTATTGATTCCAAAAGCACAACACATTCACACAGCACTTATTGTACCCTTCAAGCAGGGTTCAAACAGCGCAATCCAACCTATCACCATGCCACCTCGTAGCATGGTGGTGGAATGGTAAGTCATTAAAATCCCCACTGTGATACATTTTCTTTTGTTATGAATCTCATGCAGACCTTCTCTGTAATGCAGTGACACTGGAGATAAGACTTGTAATGTCGCTTTTCTTGAATCATGATCTGGTTACTTGTCGGTAACTTACTGTTGTTGTCATGAGAGTAAGCCTCTTATCACACCTCAGTTCACAGGTACCTGGGCTATAATTGTATTTCTCTGATGCACTGAGTAAAACAAGACAAGTCCCTTGATATTCAAGAGGAGGCAACAGAAATCTCCCAAACTGGGGAGCGCACACCAAAGCAGTGAATTTCAGTTCAGTATTATTCATATAGCACCAATTCACAGCAACAGTCTCCTCCCCACAGTATTACAGAGAGAACCCCCCAATTAAGGCGATCCCCTATGAGGAAACGCTTGGCAACAATGGGAAAGAAAAACTCACTTTTAACAGAAAGAGACGTCCAACAGAACCAGGATCCGGGAGAGGCAGGATCTCATGTCATTTGGATATATCATATTTATTATATTAAATTATAGTCATGTGAAAAGAAACATTTCATATGACACTATGCAGCCTGGTGAAAAACTAAGTGCATGCTTATTGTTTCTATAGGGATGGTGAGTAGCAGCCAGGCGCTGCTAATCAAATCACTTGATTTGCTGATCATCAGCAAATGTGAGCAGATTTTAAAGGCATAGTTAGCATGTTAAAAGTTTATGACAGCACAATTAGAAAAAGTACTGAACAAGACTTTTTATTTGAAAAGGTTTTTGAGAGAAAACCTCTTTTCTCTGAAAAACATGGCAGCACAGTAAAGCTGCATTTGAACAAACTACAAGACTTGTGGATAGATGAGACCACACAGTTTGGCCAAAATGCACAGCACCACATTTGGAGGAAAAAGTCAGAGCATATGAGTACAAACACCCCACACTAACTGCCAGGCATGGGGGTGGAGGTGTGATGATTTGGGCTCATTTTGCAGCCACTGGACCCGAGCACCTCGCAGTCTCCACTTTATACCAAAGTAAACTGAAGTGATGTTCAGCAGCTTCAAAATAAAAGAATCAGGATGTTTTGATGGCCAAGTCGACCTGACTGAAATGCTGTGTAATGAACTGAAGCAACATTGTAAAGAAGAGTGAGCCAAAATTCCTCCAGAAAAATGTGAGAGACTGTTTTTGTACACGAAGTAAGTATTACTACATTACATTATATTACATTATCTTTTTGCCACTTACCCCTGGTTGCATGTTGCCCTGTAGACAGTTGCACTTGCTGAGGTTTGGAGTTCACCGCACTGTGAATTCGACCACCTCCCCAATACAACAGATATGAATGGTATGAATGATATTTGGTTTGAAATAATGTCACAACAAACAACATGCCACTCAGTCAAATTCACAAATTTGGAGAGTTTCCATTAAAAGAAAGAAAGAAAGAAAGAAAGAAAGAAAGAAAGAAAGAAAGAAAGAAAGAAAGAAAGAAAGAAAGAAAGAAAGAAAGAAAGAAAGAAAGAAAGAAAGAAAGAAACATCCCCTCTGAGCACATACAGGGAGTGCAGAATTATTAGGCAAGTTGTATTTTTGAGGAATAATTTTATTATTGAACAACAACCATGTTCTCAATGAACCCAAAAAATTCATTAATATCAAAGCTGAATGTTTTTGGAAGTAGTTTTTAGTTTTAGCTATTTTAGGGGGATATCTGTGTGTGCAGGTGACTATTACTGTGCATAATAATTAGGCAACTTAACAAAAAACAAATATATACCCATTTCAATTATTTATTTTTACCAGTGAAACCAATATAACATCTCCACATTCACAAATATACATTTCTGACATTCAAAAACAAAACAAAAACAAATCAGCGACCAATATAGCCACCTTTCTTTGCAAGGACACTCAAAAGCCTGCCATCCATGGATTCTGTCAGTGTTTTGATCTGTTCACCATCAACATTGCGTGCAGCAGCAACCACAGCCTCCCAGACACTGTTCAGAGAGGTGTACTGTTTTCCCTCCTTGTAAATCTCACATTTGATGATGGACCACAGGTTCTCAATGGGGTTCAGATCAGGTGAACAAGGTGGCCATGTCATTAGTTTTACTTCTTTTATACCCTTTCTTGCCAGCCACGCTGTGGAGTACTTGGACGCGTGTGATGGAGCATTGTCCTGCATGAAAATCATGTTTTTCTTGAAGGATGCAGACTTCTTCCTGCACCACTGCTTGAAGAAGGTGTCTTCCAGAAACTGGCAGTAGGACTGGGAGTTGAGCTTGACTCCATCCTCAACCCGAAAAGGCCCCACAAGCTCATCTTTGATGATACCAGCCCAAGCCAGTACTCCACCTCCACCTTGCTGGCATCTGAGTCGGACTGGAGCTCTCTGCCCTTTACCAATCCAGTCACGGGCCCATCCATCTGACCCATCAAGACTCACTCTCATTTCATCAGTCCATAAAACCTTAGAAAAACCAGTCTTGAGATATTTCTTGGCCCAGTCTTGACGTTTCAGCTTGTGTGTCTTGTTCAGTGGTGGTCGTCTTTCAGCCTTTCTTACCTTGGCCATGTCTCTGAGTATTGCACACCTTGTGCTTTTGGGCACTCCAGTGATGTTGCAGCTCTGAAATATGGCCAAACTGGTGGCAAGTGGCATCTTGGCAGCTGCACGCTTGACTTTTCTCAGTTCATGGGCAGTTATTTTGCGCCTTGGTTTTTCCACACGCTTCTTGCGACCCTGTTGACTATTTTGAATGAAACGCTTGATTGTTCGATGATCACGCTTCAGAAGCTTTGCAATTTTCAGACTGCTGCATCCCTCTGCAAGATATCTCACTATTTTTGACTTTTCTGAGCCTGTCAAGTCCTTCTTTTGACCCATTTTGCCAAAGGAAAGGACAAAGGAGCTTGGAAAGAAAAGCGTCTGGACTTCTTTAAGTTGCTTGAAGACGTTTCACCTCTCATCCGAGAAGCTTCTTCAGTTCTAAGGTCAAATGGTGGAGAGTCCCAGATATAAACCCAGTGGGAGTGACCCCCCACAGAGGGACAAAAGGACCCCCTGATGATCCTCTAATCGCCTGAGCCAAGGTGTGAAACTGGGCGTGGGTCCCAATCAGCCAGAGTTTCGGGTGTGTTCATTGTGAAACCTGGCCCCACCTTATCATGTGAATTCCTGAGGTCAGATGGCCCAGGATGTGAGTGGGCGTTAAGGCGTCTGGGAAGGGATCTCAAAACTGGATTATAGATGGCAGAGAGTTGGTGTCGTAAACCCCCGCCTCTGTTCAAAGATGGTCGCTCACAGTGGACATAGATGGCTTCTTTCACTCCTCTTTCGAACCATCTGTCCTCTCTGTCCAAAATGTGAACATTGGCATCCTCGAAAGAGTGTCCTTTATCCTTAAGATGCAGATGGACTGCTGAGTCTTGTCCTGTGGAGGTGGCTCTTCTGTGTTGTGCCATGCGCTTGTGAAGTGGCTGTTTGGTCTCTCCAATGTAGAGGTCTGAGCATTCCTCGCTGCACTGTACAGCATACACCACATTGTTAAGTCTGTGTTTTGGCGTTTTGTCTTTCGGGTGAACCAGTTTCTGTCTGAGCGTGTTGCTGGGTCTGAAATACACTGGGATGTCATGCTTGGAGAAAACTCTCCTGAGTTTCTCTGATACACCGGCTACATAGGGGATGACAATGTTGTTGCATCTGTCCTTCTTATCCTCCCTCGCTGTCCTAAGAAGGACAGACGCAACAACATTGTCATCCCCATTGTCAAGCTCCTTTGACTACGATGACCTGGATGACTGAGAACCTTCACAGACAAAGGAAAGGACGTTGCCTAATAATTATGCACACCTGATATAGGGTGTTGATGTCATTAGACCACACCCCTTCTCATTACAGAGATGCACATCACCTAATATGCTTAATTGGTAGTAGGCTTTCGAGCCTATACAGCTTGGAGTAAGACAACATGCATGAAGAGGATGATTGTTTTTTTTGTACTTTTTATATTTTACATTTATATTTATTATTGAAACTTGCACCAAGGGAGTGGCACTCCAATTTTGTTGTACTCTGTACAATGACAATAAAGGCTATTCTATTCTATTCTATGTGGACAAAATACTCATTTGCCAAATTATTCTGCACTCCCTGTAAAACCCCCACAAAAAAACAATTTAACCTCCTAGGACCTGGCGTCCACATATGTTGACTACCCATTTTGGGTTGTCTAGACCAAAATACCAAATTTTGCTCCAGAAGGGCCTGATATCCACTGATAAGGACGTTACACTGCCACTGTTCTATCGAAATTTAATGTGAATGTCCTCATATGTGAATCTCATTTTTCTCAGAAACAAAAATAAGGTAAAAAAAAAAAAAAAAAAAAAAATCACGTAATTCTTTGTTTTTACATTCATCAGGTCCTAATCAGCCCAAATAGCAAAGAGAAATTAAAAATGCTGCCATGGAAGAGTTTGGGTCTTAGGAGGTTAAAAAAGCTCTTAGGAAAAAAATATAAAAAATGAATTAATAACAAATCTGCAGTTATGCCGGCAACTTTTTGAGGCTGCAGTTACAGCAGTGCTTTGAGAAAAATGCTATCAGCAACATGGTAACATGCAGTGTCCACTATCTCAGCGTGCTAACATGCTTATAAAAAAGTGAAAGGATGGGACGATAAAATGTCCGAAGTTTGTCCATAAACAGCTGCAACGTATTTAACACACTGAATTTTAATGTAATGGTTTTGCTGCAAGAAAACTGTTTCACACTTTTTACAGCAATGAAATATTTTCTATAATATGGAGACTACTGCAGAAAGTGCTCACACTGATGGATCCACACTACAATCCCTTAATCACATCATGTCTTAATTAGCTCCACTATCTTTGTGCTAACCCCCTAATATAATGTGGATGGTGCTGCTTCAAATGACACCAAAATGAACAGATTAGAATAGAGAGGAGCTCATCCTGGTCCTCTTCAGCATCAATGATTAACAATTCCACTCGGTGTTAAAGGTCATGGAAAACCTGGTAAAAACGGGTCACCCTGAGCTTTGACTGTGCATGTTTGTGTGTGTCGTGTTTGTTGTGCTTACTTTTTACATGCTCTCCACCAGATTTGTAGTTATCATTAACTGGAAGAGAAATAATAACAAAAATAATAATAATAATACAGTGCACATACAGCTCATATATGTATATGAATCCATAAATGGACTTGTGATATGATCCGAATATAGACCATGGGAAGGGATGGGAATCGAGAACCGGTTCTCTACAAAAACCGGTTCCCAGTAGGCCAGTTCCTTGGAATCTTCCTGCCTATCGATTCCTCTTGCACTCTTGCTACGACCAGCTGATTTCAGTTCGTGTGTCTTTGGCGTGGATATGGACATTACATTACAACTTTGGCTCTTAGCAAGCGCCTGCAAAGACAGAATGCCAACGCTAAGCTAACCAAGAGCCCAGATTGACGTTAAAGCTGAGTAAATGCTGACCAAGTCCAGCACTGTGCTAAAATGAGCCATCATTTGCTGTGAAGTCAGCCGCTGGTGAACTTCAACAGGTAACAAACTGATGAGCAGTCAGGCTGCAGCCCCTGTTTCTACCTGTCCACATTTCTAAAGTAGAACTCCTGTGTCGACCGCTCTAAAGTCTCTTTGTGTTGGTTTTCATCTTTGATTTGTGCTGTCAGCTCTGTGTTGACACCAAAATACTAAGAGTCACGTGTGTGCTCATCAGGACAGGGATCTGTGTTGGTGTGTGGGGCTGTAGGTTTATATTGTTGACAGTGTTTCAGGTCATTTTACAAAGTAACATGAAAGGAACGTAATGAGTAGTATAACAAATGTCTTTCTCCTGGGTGTAATTAAGTAACGTGCGTTGTTACTTTTTAGAAAATTGCTCTGTGTAATATCTGCAATAACTTTTTTTATTTACTTTTTTGAGTAATGACGCCAACACTGATCACAACAAAGAGGAGAAATACCTCCAACATGCACAAACATTTGACCACTCGGCATGCTATTAATTCCCATGAATATAATGGTAATGTGATATTCTCATTGAGAGCCATTGAGAATTGATAAGTCATATTGATAATGAATTGCTAAATTCTTATCAATTCCCATCCCTAACTGTGAGTCGGTGTTAGCATCTTTGAAGCTCATCCTGAGTCCAGGTGGTGCTACCTACCTGCGGGGGTGATCTTGTAGACCTCCTCCCTGCAGACCTCCTCTATGTGGCTACGGAGGTGGCCCAGTGCTCTCCTGGCACCACTGAAGGCCTCCGTGGGCAGGCTGAGGGTGCCGGAGTGCCGACCAGTGGCGAAAGGCATGCAGAGCAGCTGGGTGGCCTGAGCCGATGAGAAAAGAGTGGAAACTATACTCCAGGCGCTGCAGATTTGGCCCGCCTTCCCCCCCACCCTCCACCCTCAATTCCTCGTACAATTAAATTTGAAAATAACACTTAGGCAGTTGCCGTCTTTTTCCACTAGCCACTGCTGACTCATTCTCTCCTTTCATCCGTTCTTTCTGCTCATAACTCGTTCACACACTGACTGGATCTTTCTAAGTACCCACTCAGGTGAGTTCTTATGTCCTCCAGGATGCATTAACAGTAATGGGTGAGTATCCAATACAAGAGCTGCTAACGATTTGATTTTTCTGAGTGAGAACAATCGAGAGTAAAAGTGGGCAATGTGCAGGCGTCCTTTAAAGCACATCAGCAACCAATTCTGTTGTAATTGATGAGCCAATAACAGATAATCAATCAGCAGCCGTTTGGATAATTGATGATTTTCTGGAAACAATTGAGAACATCTGATAGCCCCAGTGTCTCAAATGTGAGAATGAAGTCTTTTCTTTCTTTTACTCTGAAGTTAGTTCAATATTTTATCAGTTTGTTCTCACCCGTCATGGAATTACAAAGTTCTACAACTTCACCAATAAACCAAACACTTGCACCTGCACGTTCATGATGCACATGGGATTGTGTCCAGTGACCTACAACGTCTGTTTCAGTTTGCTGTGAAGGACAGGTGATAAGCAAGGACTGTATTGGAGTTGCCAAAAACATGCATACAAGCATGTGAGGGCCTAACAAACTACTGAGTACTACTTTGAGTTGCTGCAATTAAATTTTATCAAAATGGACTAACCTACCTCATTATTTGTTCATTTTGATTTTTGATGTGTCTTTTCATTTCCTTTAAATGATGTGGCATCTTCTAATTCCTAACACATTATTGAATCCACATCAGTAAGAATATCCATCATGAGTTGCTTGCTTCACTGAAATCTGATTTTTTTTTTTTTTTAATTTTGGGAGCAGTGTATGCATCTTATATTAGGCCTTGGTGCAGCTACCCAAATTCGTTTCTGTCTTGTCTGTTTAAGCTCCTTTCCCTGTGTGGCCACCTTCTTTTTAAGCTTTCTTCTTTTTGATTGGTTGAGACTCAGAAACAGAAGGTTTGGTAGGTAATGGGAGGGGCTTCTGTGCTCATAACCAGAGCTGTGTGCCTTAGATCAGCAGTCCCCAACCTTTTTTGCGCCACGGACCGGTTTATGCCCGACAATATTTTCACGGACCGGCCTTTAAGGTGTCGCGGATAAATACAACAAAATAAAACTAGTACCAGTACAGAAAAAAAGAAGATTTATTCATAACACACGTGAAAAGACCCAGGAAAACTGAGTTAATGAAAAAACGATAACAAAATAACGCTGAAAACCGATAAAAACCCTGAAAACCAGACATTTCACACCTGAGCCTCAACTCTCGCGGCCCGGTACCAAACGACTCACGGACCGGTACCGGTCCGAGGCCCGGGGGTTGGGGACCGCTGCCTTAGATGACTATGTTTGATCTCAGTGACATCATAGAGGACCACAAGTAAAGGAAAATATTTCGGGAACTGAACGTTTAGAGCAGTCTGAAATCTTTTTGCCTCACAAAGATCACATGTATTTATGTGTCCCTCATGATTGTCAAGTTTAGCCATGTTTAATGTCAGCATATGGCAGAAAATAAGGAAACATATAACAGGTCTCCTTTAAGTAAGTATATAAGTAAGTGATATTAAAGAATGACTTTTAAGCCGACCTAGTGTCTTTCCATGAACAAACTTATATAATAATGTAACAAACTTCCTTCCCTTTGTAACCAGCAAACTGCATTCATCCTCACCTGTAAGAAATGAGCATTATCCTCAGACTGCAGCAGCTGGCTGATCTCCTCGTCTCGCCTCCTCAGCTCCTCCAGGTCCTTCTCCATCAGCTCTATGTCACTTTCAGCTCTCGCCACGATTGCGCGCTCTTTCGCTTCCAGCCTCGCTCGGGCCTACAGCACACAAGCAGAAGATTTAATTCCCTTACAAAACTGTGAACGTTTCACATTATTCTCCTCAGAGCTGCTACTGTTGCAAATACTGGCAATATTAGAACTTATGCTTCTAGCTCCTGCTACTCACCTCCGCCTTGGTTTTCTCCAGGCATAGTGCCATATCAGCAAACAGAGCCTCACCATCCTCCAGAACAGCAGACGCCGACACCTAAAAGACGCACATTAGAGTAGAACAGAGCATGTATTTAAAGATGGCATAAAGCAGAGAATGCAATCTTCTGGAAAACTCTTTGATGGCATCCTCAACAGCCTTATGATATATTAACAGACATATCTTCATGACATACTTCAAAAAGAAACCCATGTCATTTCGAATGGCCTCACTCTCTACATTAGGAGTGAGAAAAATTCTTATTTCACAGTGTTTAAGACATGCTTATTGTAGTTTCATCCAGGCATACAAACTTTCTTACAATGAACACAATTATATGGGTAATTAACAAGCAGAAAACTTTGGTGACGAAAAATTACGCCAAAAAAACAAATGAGGCTTCGTCCAAGAGTGGATCCACTGAGACTCCCATGTTAAAATATCCACCTTTAGCAGTGACACTGACAGGTCTATGGCCTAGTGCAAACACTTTATTTAACATCTATATCAATTTCACCTTTACTATAACTGTATGGTAAGTGAATTTTTGTGTTACTCACTTGTTTGGAATTTTTTAGGGCGTACTAAGGCGAGGTAGCTTTGACTGATGGCACGCCCAGAAGAAGCTAGCAGCCATCAGTTAGGCGTCACCTTTGGTAATTTGAAAATAGACCTCGTCTATTTTAGTGTTGGTGTCTCCCTGAGTGCTTGGGCATGGTGAGTAAAATTAGTGTTTTATTAGTCTGTTATTTGGCATCAATTAGCATTTATTTGTGACTGTGCATGAAATATGCACGATTTACGGATGCAGTGTGCTAGCATTACTTAGTTCACCCATTATAGTAACTTTTATATCTAATGTTGAGGCTTCATAATGTGGAAATCACAAACCAACAGGTTTGTTATGGACATAAGGTTGCCATCATTGCCCAGCTGTGGTTAGGTCCATCTTTTATACACAGTCTGTAGTATGTAGCCACATATTACACTCGCAGAGCATTGTGGCACTGCACATCAACCCATAAACCACCAACAGTGAAGCCTGGTGGTAGGAACATCATGGTGCGGGGCTGTTTTTCAACATAAGACACTGGCAGACTTCATATAACTGAAGGAAGGATAAATGGAGCAATGTACAGAGACAAGAATCTGCTGCCATCAACCAGGATGCTGAAGATGAAATGATGGTGGACGTTTAAGATCAGAAGACAGCTTGTGTGGAAGAATGGACCAAAATCACGTCGGAGCAGTGCAGTTTTTCTGTACCGGAGGTATCTTGAAGGTGTCATTAGCAACAAAGACTTTTTTAGCAAGTATAAAATACATTTCAGCTAGCATGTTCAATTCTTATTCCCTGTGTCATATCACTTTATTACACAGTACTCAATTTATGGACTCTTTTTTTCTTTATATATGGTGAAAATGTTATCCCAATATATTCACTGCAAAAAATGTTGACCAATTCAGCACTTTAAAGAGAATATTACACTTTATATTTGTTAAATTACAAAACTACATTGTGGATATGTGGGAAGTTCAGATTTCAACCTTTTGGGACAGAACGGAAAATTTTCCCATTTAGTTCTTTGTAGGTTTTATGAGTAAAAATACACTAAATATAAACATTTAACATCCTGCACGTTTAAGTAGATCCATTACCATTTAAATTATTATTTTTAAAAATTAAAATTAAAATTAAAAATATTTTTTAATTTGCTAATATAACAGGCAAACTAACCAGAATCACACGATTACAATTTCAACCTCCAGAGCAACAAGCCAAGATGGCAGGGTATCTGTCTGAGGTTACTGTGAGCGGATAGAGTGACTTTCCAAGAGTGGATGGAAGGAGACGATGCTCGGGGGAGGGAGGAGAAATAGCTTTCCTGGAAGTCTGAAAGGGTGTTAGAGAAACTAGAATACAAATTGGCACTGTACTTGGAACTAACACGATCCCCAGAGGGCAGGATGTTGGTGTGCAGGGGAAAAATTTGCGTGAGTCTTGCCTACATTGCATAATAACAATAACAACATGATGACCTGAGAGAAAATCAAAAACAATTAAAATAACATTTGACTAATTTAAAAGCGAGCGTATGCATGTATTTTTTTTTTTTACAGCTGTAAATAACTTAACGTTAAAACAAAAGAGTTGGTCAGTCACAGTGAACTCAAAATATACAACTGATATATACAGTGGGGCAAAAAAGTATTTAGTCAGCCACCGATTGTGCAAGTTCCCCCACCTAAAATGATGACAGAGGTCAGTAATTTGCACCAGAGGTACACTTCAACTGTGAGAGACAGAATGTGAAAAAAAAATCCATGAATTCACATGGTAGGATTTGTAAAGAATTTATTCGTAAATTAGGCTGGAAAATAAGTATTTGGACACCTCAAACATGGAAAATCTCTGGCTCTCACAGACCTGTAACGTCTTCTGTAAGACGCTTTTCTGTCCCCCACTCGTTACCTGTATGAATGGCACCTGTTTGAACTTATCATCTGTATAAAAGACACCTGTCCACAGCCTCAAACAGTCAGACTCCAAACTCCGCCATGGCCAAGACCAAAGAGCTTTCGAAGGACACCAGGAAAAGTATTGTAGACCTGCACCAGACTGGGAAGAGTGAATCTACAATAGGCAAGCAGCTTGGTGTGAAAAAATCAACTGTGGGAGCAATCATCAGAAAATGGAAGACATACAAGACCACTGATAATCTCCCACGATCTGGGGCTCCACGCAAGATCTCATCCCGTGGGGTCAAAATTATCATGAGAACGGTGAGCAAAGATCCCAGAACCACACGGGGGGACCTGGTGAATGACCTGCAGAGAGCTGGGACCAAAGTAACAAAGGTCACCATCAGTAACACACTACAACGGCAGGGAATCAAATCCCGCAGTGCCAGACGTGTTCCGCTGCTGAAGCCAGTGCATGTCCAGGCCCGTCTGAAGTTTGCCAGAGAGCACATGGATGATACAGCAGAGGATTGGGAGAATGTCATGTGGTCAGATGAAACCAAAGTAGAACTTTTTGGTATAAACTCAACTCGTCGTGTTTGGAGGAAGAAGAATACTGAGTTGCGTCCCAAGAACACCATACCTACTGTGAAGCATGGGGGTGGAAACATCATGCTATGGGGCTGTTTTTCTGCCAAGGGGACAGGACGACTGATCCGTGTTAAGGACAGAATGAATGGGGCCATGTATCGTGAGATTTTGAGCCAAAACCTCCTTCCATCAGTGAGAACTTTGAAGATGAAACGAGGCTGGGTCTTCCAACATGACAATGATCCAAAACACACCGCCCGGGCAACAAAGGAGTGCTCTGTAAGAAGCATTTGAAAGTCCTGGAGTGGCCTAGCCAGTCTCCAGACCTCAACCCCATAGAAAATCTGTGGCGGGAGTTGAAAGTCCGTGTTGCTCGGCGACAGCCCCAAAACATCACTGCTCTCGAGAAGATCTGCATGGAGGAATGGGCCAAAATACCAGCTACTGTGTGTGCAAACCTGGTAAAGACCTATAGTAAACGTTTGACCTCTGTTATTGCCAACAAAGGTTATGTTACAAAGTATTGAGTTGTATTTTTGTTATTGACCAAATACTTATTTTCCACCCTGATTTACGAATAAATTCTTTACAAATCCTACCATGTGGATTCATGGATTTTTTTTTTCACATTCTGTCTCTCACAGTTGAAGTGTACCTCTGGTGCAAATTACTGACCTCTGTCATCATTTTAGGTGGGGGAACTTGCACAATCGGTGGCTGACTAAATACTTTTTTGCCCCACTGTAATATATATATATATATATATATATATATATATATATATATATATATATATATATATATATATATATATATATATATATATATATATATATATATATATATATCCTGTTTCTTTAAAAACAGGACACATTAAAAATACTGAATGTCAAACAAGTAGCTGGAATTGAAAAAAAAAGACATTAAATTATTATTAGTAATTTCAAAACCCACATAATTCTCAGTTAAAGCAGACTCAGTGTCATTATAGAACATATGAATCATTAGTTTACAGGATTTTGTAAAAACAAACAAACAAAAATTGTGGATTTTTATACAAAAGTCTGAACAGAAAGAAGTAAAGGAGAGCACCAAGTTATTTCACAGTGTCTGTTTCAGCATCTTTCCAATGGTTTCCTGTCTCCCTTTGAATTGATTGACTCTTAATGGCTTTCCAACTTTCTCTCTCTACACTCATTTCAAGGTCAGTTTCATGAAATATTACAGTGTTAAAAACACAAAGAGGACTGAGCAGGTTTCCATCTCACACTACGCTCTGCAACACGGTGGTGTGAAAAAAATGAGTCGAGCCAATGAAAACTGTAGCATTTTTGGGATGATTCACATCATGGATGTGCAGCCAACAGAGCAGCAGCTTTTCAAAACTATGCCATGGAGAACTAGAGCAGTTCTGAAGGTAAAAGTGGGTCCAGCCTGTTACAGGCAAGGTGTCCTTAATAAAGTGTCCAGTGAGTGTAAGTTGCATAGATTTCAAACAGATGTCAGCATTAATTTTATATTCGACTGGTTGCTCCAGCAAATTCAGCCCAGGAGCTGATGTGCCAGTGGAAGTCACACTTGCTGTGAAGCATGGTGATGGAAATGTCATGCTTTGGAGTTCATTGCCATGTCAACGGATGGAGAGCTAGAAAACTATCGGCATCATATCAAACTGCTTGAAGAAAGCTTGAAGGCATGTCTGAAATTTGAAATTGAGACTATAGTGGAACTTTCAACAATGGTAATGGTCCTAGGCATGTTAGATCATCCAAAGGTGGGAACAGGAGAGCTGAAGCCCACTAAAATGAAGACATTTATCACAGAAGAGTGGTCAAAAGTTTCAGCAAGCCCGCGTTAGAGGCTGATGGATTAGTTTGTTTCTGTTAATTAGTGCAATACACCACAAGTACTAGACATCTATGGACATTAGGTTACATCTGGTCGGCCAGTCATTAACTTTAAAAAGACGTCCTGTTACAATTACATTTACTACTTGAAAAGTCATCTTTTAAGGATATTAATAGCCCAATTACCATGATACATACATTTACCTATACCCAATGAGCAGTTTTCTACTGATCTGTGACACAGGTGTGTCTATGAGTTTGTCCTTTCTGTAAGAGAAGCTGAGGTATTGGGTGACAACAGCTAACATTTTCCAGGTAAGTTCCTGGAGTACCAGTTAATTTCCCAGTACCAAGAACTACCCACAGGCCACAGAATCATCAGGACATACTGGGTGTGTTTGTGTTTTTGTCACCTTGAGAGACTCCAAGTTTTGTTGAAACTCCTGCAGCTCTCTCTCTCCGGTCCGTATCCTCCCCTGGACCATCCTCTGAGACTCCTGGAGCTGGAGCTGACAGACAAACAGAGAAACAGATGGAGGCGGACAGACAAACAATTAGAGAATAAGACATCCATTCAGATATTTGGCATGAGCATTTTTACTGCATTCGGGGGAATTACTGTCCATGTGGTGAAAGCTCGTAAAATATCTCATATATAACACAGCTGTTATACAAGTGCCTTATCTTTTAAAAGACTGATAACTGTTCATAAGCAACATCATTAATAAGTGCTAAACTGAGAGGTAATTACTAACTAATTATTAGTTGGCTTGCAAACCACCATTGAAAATTATCTGGATGGTTACTGTAAATTGCAGCTTTGGAAATTGCTACTAAAATACTCCACAGTACACCCACAAACATCATATGGATGGCTATGATAAAGGTGAAACTGATATTAATAATGGTTGTTTTCAGTGCGGTTGGGTTGGGTTTGGGAACCAACAAACTATACTGTTAGGATTTTCCTAAACCTAACAAATCAAATTATTTGCAGACATAATGAAAGGACATGTATGCTCATTATGCTCAGGTTTAACTTTAAATTATGGATGCATTGATGCAGCTTATTTTAAAATGCAAAAAAAGAAGAAGAAGATTTTATTGTAGTTGCTATCCACAAAGTTGGAAAGCATTAAGAGAAGCTGTGAGCACCGTCTGCAAGCAAAGGTCTAACTTAATGATTAAATCTGAAGCCAGGACAAATAGTGCAGCTATTATTTCTGATGGTGTTTGGCACAGAACAGAGTGTGTTTTATCTTCTCTGTCCAGGTACTGAGACATAATTTTGCATGATTTAACTTCTGTGGCATCACCTCAGCCAACTGCTGCTGTAAGGCGTCCTTACAGTGCAATAGTTATAAATCTAAATCTATTTAGTTAATCGATTTCACTCTTGTTTGGACTCTTCCTACATACTAAAGTCGTACTTAGCAGCTTATTATCTGCAGTAAATTTTGTGGGGATTCTGTAAGTTCAGTTCAACACTACTAAGTTTATTTTTAAGAAAAGAGAAGAAGAAAGTATTTCCTGTTTGTTTGATGAACAATGTTTTTCTTTTTAGAAGTGAACAGAAATTTTATGTGGCTCTTTCCCACTGAGGGTCCCCCCCCCCCCCACACACACACACACTTTTCGGGGTATCCTGACTTAATGTGAGAGTCTTAACTCTGTGCTGTATTATACGATACTCAGAGTTTCTCTCAGCAGTACCTGTCTCCTAGCTCTCTGCGCTTCCACACTGGGCGCTTCCTCCTGGTCGGCCTGGCACAGCAGGCAGTACCCGCTCCACTCCACCGCAGCCCCTGCCTCGGAGCCGCTCCCCTCGGGCTCCAGCCCCAGGCGGTGCTGAGCGCACAGCTTCTCCGCCACACATTCTACCGCTGGCACCAACTTGTGGCGTCGCAAAGTACCGACCTCACGGTGCGGCAGGACGTGAAGCTTGCAGAAAGACGCCAGGCACACCAGGCACGACTTGTCCGCCCTCAGTTTACTCTCCGCCGTGCAGAAGTCGCAGGGAACTTCCCCGACTCCCCCCAGGTAGACCTCCGGCGCTGTGTCAATCTCATTCAGCTTGAGTTTGCCGAGAACCTCGGCGAGCACAGTGTTCCTCCGCAGCACCGGCCGAGGGCTGAACGTGTCCCGGCACTGAGGGCAGCTGAACTGACCCGAGTCCACCCGGTCCCAGTAGCTGTTGATGCATGCCATGCAGTAGGTGTGTCCACAGGGGATAGACACCGGGTCCTTCAAGATGTCCAGGCAGATGGGACACCTGAACTGGCTCTCCGTCACCGAGATATTCGCCTGAGCCATCTCAGCGGTCGGCTCCGTCCACTTCCCCGGATCGGCTCTGAGCTGCCCGATCACTCCGTTCCTGATATTAACACAAGCATTTCCTGACTTCCACGTTATTGTGAAGAGGCGTGGTAAGCAGACAGGAATAGCCTTCCGCAATGTCATACCTCCCATTAGTTTACGCGCCACCCTCGTGCCCTGATTATTGTCTTACAGGCATGTATGCATTAAGGTGGACAGGAAACTCTACAGCTAACTTACACCAAGGAGCCCTACTCTAAAAAACTATCACAGATTTAACACCGTCTGTGAAGCTGTTTTAAGAAATAAGTGTGTTCAAAGTATATTTAGCACCATCTTGCTCCAGTACAGAACATGACTTCACTGTGCCGGTTGGTTGGTTTCTGCTGAAAGACTTAAATTGGTCTATGTTAACTCAGTGGAAAATACTCAGGATCTGCTTTTACTGTTTGTTTCTTTAGCAGTAGGCCTATACTGGCTGCACTGAAATGGGAAAAATGCACCTGTTAGCCGTAATACTTCAGTTTGTCAACATTTTATAAATGAGGACAGTGTGGAGGAGAACCCGTTTGAGTCAGGGGAAGCTATGGTTCAAGAAAGTCCTCTACAAACCCTAACATTAGGGCTAACAGCTGGATTTTCCTATTACTGTGCAGCTATCCAGCACTTAAAACAACAACAACATAAAACTAAAACAAAATGTACATGCTTAGACTTCCTTTTTGTTTTAGTTTCCTTCTTTTACACTGAGTTATCATTTGTTTCAGTAGTTTGCTAACATAAACTTATACAAGTCTATCAGCAGCAACCATGATGGTCTGTTCTGTGCTGGCACTGCTAACATGCTCTAAAAACCTTAAACACTTATTTTTGAAACCCAACTTCACAGTTAAATCTATGACAGTTTTTTGGAGTAGGGCTGTATGGTGTAAATTAGTATTAATACATGGAGTTTTTTATTGTCACTCAAAATCACACAGATGCAGAATAGCAAACTTTTACTGGGTAAAGTGCCATTTATCAAAGGATGCCAGAAACCTTTGAAATAAAATCAATGTCTTTACGTCACTTCCACAGTAGCAATAGACATTCGCTTTAAATATGGCCCCTATCAATACTGTTCTTGGGCTGTAATTAACCTAAACTGATGATTGTGATTCAGGATGACCTTCTTTTATGTTAAGGATCAGTTTGACCCATTCCAGTTTTTGTGTTGACCAAAGTACTGGTCATCCTTTCTTTTTCGTTTCTTGTTCTTTCAAATTGTACCAACGTCGGCTTTTCCTGGAAGAACTGGGCAAAAGTCTTGTCACTTCCAAGATCCAGAGGCGAGTCAGACTAGCTCGATCCCCAGTAGCTGCAGCTGTCATTGAAAAAGTCAAGTCTGCACCCTCTAACCAATCTGCGATGGATCCTGTGTGGTGGTAAGACTACACACCTTTCCCGCTGGGTTCACAAGTTCGATTCCCACCCGGTCCTGGCTAGACCCCCATGCTTAATACCAACTCCTGGAATGGCGAGGCTATGTCTGCGGCTCGGACACAAGAGTTTTGCTACATGTTGTACTCTGTATAATTGTGTATGTGACAAATAAAGGTTGTTTGTTGTTAGATACAGGTGTGGGCCACTTCTGATCTATGTAAGATTTGCCAGTGGTGTATTAATCAAGCTGTGTAAAGCCCAAAGTATCACAGACTAAGCAAAATGTGTTTGCCAACTTGGTTTGGTTTTTTTAAGCTTACCTTTGTAAACTCTAAAGTTAATAAATGTTACTCATTTCTAATTTTTCTGAAATATTATATATAAACAGTATAAACCTCTAAAATTTTAACATCTGTTAAAATATTTTTTAACTTGTAAAAAAGGTTATTTTTCTGTGAGGCCTTTTAAAAAGAGAAGCTTTAACTAAAATATAGATCAACAGCCATCAGTGAATTTCAGTTGTTCAGTCGTTGAATGTGGTGGCAGTGACATCTACTGGCAACACTCTGCACATCCACGAGGCTTATGCAAAGACAGAATAGTTTTATTAACACTACAGCTTGTGGCGGACAAGCTAACACGTGAGGTTAGGAAGGGGTCTCTATAGACTATCATGTTCACACCGGATACTGCGGTCTACAGTGAAAGTGGGAAGCAGGTGAAAGAAAACCTGGGGATGTGGAGGTATGCTCTGGAGAGAAGAGAAATGAAATTCAATCGAAGCAACAGAGAATAAGTGTGTGAATAAAAGAGAGGGAGGTGTGATAGTGAAGGTATGTGAGGTTAAATACCTGGAGACAACCATCCAAAGCAACAGATAGTGCAGAGGAGAGGTGAGGAAGAGGCTGCAGGCAGGGTGGAGGTGGTGGAGATGAGTGTCAGGGGGGATTTGTGACAGAAGCATAACAGCACAAGGGAAGGTTTACAAACTGATAGTTGGGTCTGATGTGATGTATTGTTTGGAGATAGTGGCACTGACTAAAGGACAGGAAGCTGAGCGGGAGATGGGCAGAACTGGAATGACACCACTGGATTGCCTGCTCCTCTTTGACAACCCTCAGTATGCAGAAGTGCGCACAGCCCTGAAATGGTTATTAGAAGGTTTAGTAGCGCCCTCTGCTGACATAGTGCTATATCACAGACTCACTGCTTATTTTTCACAGAAATTCACTAAATCTTCTCTTTTTAAAAACATTTCTTAATACCTTAATATGGTAATGCAAATTACAAATGGTAATAGATGTGTGGCACTGATCTTACACATCTGTCAGGCACCATGTATTGAAGTCAGTGCCAGATAATAAAATGAACATATTTACTATCTGAGAGCATATTTATATCTGAGTGTGCATTTGAATAGAATAGAATAGAATTCAACTTTATTGTCATTGCACATGCACAGGTACAGGGCAACGAAATGCAGTTTGCAACCATCCAGAAGTGCTTTAGCCATAATTTAGATATATTACAAAATATATATTAGCAATAATATAGGTATATAGGTATATTACAGAAATGGGTCTATTATGGGTATGTTTCAATGTACACGGTATGAAGGTATGTTATGAATATGCTATAACTATAAGTTATAACATATTTATTTGTTTCCATAAGTTACACAATAGATGGATAATACCTGAGTTATAGTGAAAGTGCACATGACTTTTACATGCTTCGTTATTGTAATGTATCATGATTAAATCCAGAAACAGTGTGGCTTTATTGTGTCATTGTAAAAAAAAAAGAAGACGGTGGTAGTTAGTTGAATGTTGTCTGCAATGTGACTGTTTTTTAATTTTGAACTGAATGTCAGCAGCAGTTCAGCAGCAGACTGAAGGTTAAGAGAGAGGGTTTTTCAGGTACTTAAGCTCTGCACACACACACACACACACACACACACACACACACACACACACACACACACACACACACACACACACACACACACACACACACACACACACACACACACAGAGAGGTCAGGTCATTTTACCTGCCTCTAGTGTTAAGTGGTTCCCTTTGCAGGGTTTTGTTTGTCAGTGGGACCTTAGATTAGCGCTGTAAGCTAGTTAAAAGCACTGATATGTGGGGAAGTTCTGGCTATCCACATTAGGACAGAAATAGCTGCCTTAGTAAAGCTTCCTCTTCAGTGATGTGCTGTCATTTTCCAATTTTTATTTATCCTTCATTTGTTTCAGTAGCTGTTAAACAACCATTAAAATCTTCGTATTTAAAAACCTGAATTTCGAATCTGATGTCCAGATTAATTAAAATGTAAAATTAATGCCTGGCCTCTAAAGACTCTTTCTTAGTTCTTTAAACTTTCTCATCTGCATGTTTGTGATTTTTTTTCTCCAATCTGAATTCTTGAGTTCAGTCCAAGTCAGTGTCTGACTCTGAGCTCAGAGCAGGCAGAGAGACAAAGCCCTGAAAGAGGGTCTGGTCCCTTGACTCCCCTGGCTCTTTGTTCAAAGTGGGGCCGCGATGTACTTACTTAGAAAGAGCACTTTTCAGCTAGGCCGTAAGGCGATCCTGGGTCTTTCCTGGCCAGGGTGTGCCTTGGGCGTCTCTGGTTTACCTGCGGGACCAGGAGGAGTGGGTTGGGGGGGTGGGCTGGTCCTCTCTGCGTCGGGTAGCAGTGGGGAAAAGGAAAACAGGTGGTCAGTAGAAGAGGGGAGCGAGAGAGAGAGGCTGAGAGAAGGGAGGGGGGTTGGAGGGATGGATGTAAGGTGAGAACGCTGAGAAAGGACAAATAAACAAAGGTGGCGATGAGGGTCTGAGGTGAATTAATTGTATCAACCTTTCCCTCTTTGGCGACAGTCTCCAGAGAGAGCAGCCCAGGAAACAGCACACTATCAGCTTAGACCCAGAGATTGATGGTTCCTCTCCAAAAACAAAAGTGAACATCTTGTTTTGTTTTGTTTCGATTCTGCTTCAGAAAAATATAGGACATGGCCCAAAAAAGATCAGGTGAAGAAGATTCACAACAGATAAAAAATTATTTCAAATAAAGCTTTATCCTTCAAATGTATCAAATGTTTGAATTAGATTAGATTAGTTGCAGCAAAAGCTTAGAGATACATGGACAGTAAATGAGATTCTTTGCAAATCTGCTTCTAGTTTCTGAAAATGTGTTTGTTTTTCATGCAGCTAAAACACAACCAAGCCCTAACCCTAAATAATAGTTGGAAATGAGGAATGCTAAGAGCTTTTTTTGGTGTAATACTATTCCTGCCTTTTGAATCACACAGTTAAGTTAATATACTCTCTGATCTAAGGCAAACAAAATGGTCAAAAATGGCATCTTCATCCCTTTAAAAGGAAATCTACGACACAGTTAACTCTACAACCGGTGAGGAAAACTGATTACATCATGCGTCAGCTGTATACAGAGTGATATGACAAGTAAACATTTATTGTCAGCAGTGAACTGTCTTCACAGTTGGGATTGCCATAAAAACTGCTTCAGAAGTCCATAACACGCTCAGCATCAGCTGGGTTAATTCTTAAACCAGGTAACTTAAATTCATTTTACATCGTGGGGCCACATACAGCCTGTTTAGTGTGCTGGAGTAGTGAAACTGCTCTAGTGTGAAAGGAACTTCAACTACACATTTAGTTGAGATGCTTTAATATGAGAAAAAGATGTGATGGTATAACAGTATTTTGTTTTTTCACACACTAAATAAATGTAGTGATGTAGTAACTGAAAGAAATGTGTCAACATAAGACTTTAGGTGTAAACTGTAAAATATAAATGTGGAAAATTACAGAAAACATAGCTCTGTAGCTCATGGTCATAGTGTGCTTAAAGCAGAAAGTTTGAGTTAATTCACAGAAAATGTCCTTTTTTAAGAATAAAATCTTTTTTTTTAAATTTTGTTTTACCATGGACCAATCGTAAAAAACAAAAGCATTTTGTGGTGGAGATGGGGGATATAGGAGAGGTGGAGGAAGAACTCAGCCTGGATGTTTATTGTTTTGCGTAGTCTGAAGGATGAGTGGATGACGGGGTGGGTGCAGTTTTCTTTGTGGTAGGGTCGGGTGGGCTGTCCCGGGCTCTGTGGGGCCGGGCGGCGCTGCTGAACTGGGCCACGGATGGGCATGGGCCCCCTTTCCCTGGTGGGTTGCAGAGTATGGGGGTGTCTACTGGGGTCAGCGGGGGAGCTGGCACAGCTTCTCTCCACCCCAGGAAAAAGGGTAACACTACCTGGGTCTGAGTGCATGTTTCCCCCTCCAGGAGCAAGGGTACCTAGACCTGGGGCTTAGAGTACGCTTGGGGAGTGTGATTGTCATGGATCGCTGTGTGGCAGGCAGGATGAGGACCCAAAGTGCAAAACTCACAGACTCAAGGGATGAACTCAGAAATCACAGCTTTAATGCTGGAGAGGCAGATCGCAGGAAATACAAAACCAAACTGGGAACAACAAACTAAGTACTCGCAGAGAGACACAGGGAGATCCACACAGCATGAGGGAGAACGCGACACAGAACTGAGGGAGACGCAGACATAAATACACAGAGGGTTAACGAGGGAAGTGGGAGCACATGGGGAACACAGGTGACACTGATAATCATAACGAGACAGGGCGGAGTGAACATAACATGACGTATACAGGCGCGGGAGTCACAAAGTAAAACAGGAAGTACACGGGGGTTCAGACAGGAGGGGAGAGAGAGAGCACAGGAAGAACATAGCCATAACGGGCAGGGGAAACATGGAATAAACACAAAGAGAGACGAGGGCTCATAAATACACAGAGGGGCACACAGGGGGTAAGAGTCACGAAGGGAAAACACTTAGGGAACAACACAACAGGACAACTTAGGAAACATGGCCTAAATAAGGAACGAAATACAAAAAATACAAGAAACTAAGAATACTGGACCCACATGGCCCAGGACCATGACAGTGATTGTGTGTACAGTGTCTCTTTATGTCTGTCTCCACGTTGGGTGACAGCTGAATAATTGCATATGAGAGCATGAGGGTGGGAATGGATGTTTGTATCTGTGTGTGCCTGTTTGTCTGTGTCTATATGTCAGGTCGGGTATCAGACGGCACCTCTCAGGCCCTCCATGGTATGGAGGCCTATCTCCCCCCACCACTCCCCTGCCAGTGGCAGACACCCTCAGACATGGGTGGTTCTTTGTGTCCGGGAATGGGCGTCCAGGTACGCACCGGCTCACTCCTGGTTGCTGCTTGTCAGGGCCTGGAGCCTGGGGCTCGCTCGGGCCCCTTCGGGGGTGGGGTACCCTCGGCCTGGGGCTTGGTCACTCAGGCACAGCTGGCTGCTGGCAGAGCTCACGGGCGCGTCACTGCAACCCCCCCTGGCTTCTGCTTCGCGGCTGCTGGGTGAACCCTCATCTGGGGCTCTCCTCAGCTCTTTCTGGGACAGTGGCACAGCTGCCCCTCTGTTGGTCTTCCTTGGTCTCTGGTGCTCTGGGGGCCTCTGGATGTCTGGAGTCTTGATCTCCTCCATACCTGCTTCATGCCCTGGAGGACGGGGCTGTGGCTCCCCACACCCTCTAGCAGATCATTACATGAAGGAACCTTTTAAATACAAGCGTGCTCATGCTCACAGGTGTACACACGGGTGCTCACACACACAAACTACACCCTTTTTGGCTCCTACCTCAAAGCACACTGTGTGCTGTCGATCTTACGTGCTGCACAATAATGTTTAACATTTAGTATTTACTGTTATATTCTCATAGATCATCGTGATGTTGTTTATTATGTTGCTCTTTTTTTTCTTTGCTCGTTTTCTCTTTTTTCTTTGTCAACAGGTGATCCAGGTGATTAATATATGTATTTTTTTGTCTGTTTGTTTTGTTTGTTGTTTGGTTTTTTTGCCCTTTATCACTTTCTTATTCGCCGCTGTTTTCCTTTCCCTCTTTCTTTCTCCCTTTTCTTTTCCCCAGTCATGTCTGTCCCATATTTAGCAAGTGAAAATAAAATAAAATAAACAATAAAAGGTGAATCAAATAGACCAATACGGCAAGGCTGGGATGGTCCATTTGGTAAAGTAAATCCGTTGGGCATCTTTCTTTGCCTTTAGACAATAATTCTGATGACAAAAGAACCAAACGGGACAGGCAAACCCCCCCCCCCAAAAAACCCAAATATTTATAGCCAATTAAAAAGAAGAAAAGGGCACATTTGTTCGTTTTCTCTGTTGCTTCATTTCTTTGGTGTACTATGAATGGATGGAAAAGCTGTAAAAAATGATTTCTCTCTCTCTCTCTCTCTCTGGTGAGTGTCAGCACCACAACGAACATCCAAGAATACATTGGGAAGATGGCCCCAACTGACCGAGTGCTCAGTGAATACCTCAGGCAGCAGAAACCCAAGAAAGAGGAGGGAGACGAGGAACCATCATGGAAGGACAGGCCCCTGCACGGTATGTACCACCGGCAGATAGAGGAGGTGGCTGATATCCAGAAATCCTACCAGTGGCTGGACAAAGCTGGACTGAAAGACAGCACAGAGGCACTAATCATGGCAGCACAAGAACAAGCTCTGAGTACAAGATCCATAGAGGCTGGGGTCTATCACACCAGGCAAGACCCCAGGTGCAGGCTGTGTAAAGATGCCCCAGAGACAATCCAGCACATAACAGCAGGGTGCAAGATGCTAGCAGGCAAGGCATACATGGAACGCCATAACCAAGTGGCCGGCATAGTGTACAGGAACATCTGTGCCGAGTATAACCTGGAAGTCCCGAGGTCAAAATGGGAGATGCCCCCAAGGGTGGTGGAGAATGACCGAGCTAAGATCCTGTGGGACTTCCAGATACAGACGGACAAAATGGTGGTGGCTAACCAACCGGACATAGTGGTGGTAGACAAACAGAAGAAGATGGCCGTAGTGATCGATGTAGCGGTTCCGAATGACAGCAATATCAGGAAGAAGGAACACGAGAAGCTGGAGAAATACCAAGGGCTCAGAGAAGAGCTCGAGAGGATGTGGAGGGTGAAGGTAACGGTGGTCCCCGTGGTAATCGGAGCACTAGGTGCGGTGACTCCCAAGATAGGCGAGTGGCTCCAGCAGATCCCGGGAACAACATCGGAGATCTCTGTCCAGAAGAGCGCAGTCCTGGGAACAGCTAAGATACTGCGCAGGACCCTCAAGCTCCCAGGCCTCTGGTAGAGGACCCGAGCTTGAAGGATAAACCGCCCGCAGGGGCGTGCTGGGTGTTTTTTATATATTTACTTATATATTTACTTATATATTTACTTATATATTTACTTATTACTTGCAGTTACTGAAGTTACAAAAAAAAGAACAAAAAACCCCTGCTTACTATTTACCATTTAAAATAAAAACAGACAAGTTGTCACGGTCTGGCTGGCAGACCGTGGGGATGTGGGGAAGGAGGAGGACCCAGGCGCGGTGCTCTATGTATAAACAGTGTGTTTATTTACAGAGTGGAACAAAAACAACAATAAATCCCCGTGTTCTCCCAGACTCCCGTGTCGTGTCTCTGCGTGAATAGTTCGTGTCTCTGTGCTCTCCGCTCCCGTGTCAGCACCCCCCGGTGCTCGCTGCTCTTCGTGCCTTCCACGCTCCTCCTGCGGGAAACAATAGACGCAGCCGTCAGGACACAAATAACCGCGGGCATACACTTACACACATTAACTCAATTCAATGGGACGACTAACGTGGAGTCTCAAGGAAATGATCCCGCGTCGGTGGGAGCTCCAACTCTCTCCTAAGTAGCTCCCCCGACGAGGCCTGATCAGCAGCAGGTGTGTGACTTCGGGTGTGGCCAGTCCTTCCGCAGGGCCACACCCCTCAGGCCTGCAGGTGGCTGAGCTCCATCCTCCAAGCATACCCGCAGACACACACACACACACACACACACACACACACACACACACACACACACACACACACTCACATCTACAAGCATGGAGAAGAGCAGCAGCAACACCAAAATACATATAATAATAATCATATAATTCATAACTGCTCAGGGATCCTGGGTTGCTCAGACCCAGGACCCTGACACAAGTATGAAATAGACAACAGAAATATCTGTCAGCATATGCAGGTCCAGTTTAGAACAGAGCATCTTCAAAGCTGCGCTGTTTTAAAGTGGACCTGTGATTTTAATAAAGCAGGATATTGTATACAGTGGATAAGAGACGGTGAAATAACGGCATTGTTAGCAGAAGAAAGAGTCCCATCTCCTCTGTGTTTGTTGTAATCCAGTCTTCTCTGTTTGGTGTTGTGGTTGCTTCTCAAACTATGTTTCCCTTCCTTTCAAACTGTTGGTCCTTCCTGCTTTTATGAAAATATGGCAGTAAATATGATTGAGTTGTGATTCCTCTGAAGGCTCCTTTTGGCCATGTATTGCCAGTTATTGTAGCGCACATCAGAGCTGTTTACTGCACGTTACAAAGCCATACTGATGTTTTGAGTTAGGAGGACTCAGTTAACACAATGTGGACATAGCTCTTTCAAAGTGGGTCTCCTCAATGTCAGAGGTAGTAGACCGGAATGGCTTGGTTGACCAGGAGTTGTTGTGGTTCAGGACGTTAGGCCATCTGATCAGCAGGTTGGTGGTTTGAGTCCTGGCTGCTTCAGTCTGCATGCTAAAATGATTTGTTGGAGAAGTTCCTTGGACTGGCAACGTTAGTTAGAAAGTACTTAGACAAAACATAACTTTTTCAAATTAGATATATTGTATAAAGTACTTTGAGTCCTCAAGGGGAGTAGAAAAGTGCTCTGTATTTTATTTTGAAAGACTCACCCCTGTTCTTGAAGCACAGCTTCCTGCTGTGTTCTATAATAGATGCAGATCATTGTTCTTTTGTGAATGTCAGTCCTGACAGTCTTGCCTACTGTTTGCTGACAGGAAGCTCATTTTCATACACATATAGAGACTTTCTGAAGAGTCTGAATGTTTGTAAATGACAAAAAGCTATGTTGTCATTTTAAGGAATTAAAAAAAAAACTTTAAACTTTCTTTTCCACTTTGCTGTTATTTGCGTTGCCTTAAAATATAAACTTTTTTTTTTGCATTTTGAAGTACACCTACAAGAGAAACAGGGGTTCAAAAAGCAAAGTAAATGTCAAGTATATATGTCGTGATATCCTGCTGTGTCTTGTACCCCTGATATGACGCATGTTTAAGCTGCTATGCAGATCCTCACCGGATGTGCTTTATTTTGACAGCGGCGGGAGGAAATATTATTACCTGGTTCCTTGTAGCTTGACAGTGGCGACAGCGCAGAGCTGCAAGTGGAAAGTCAAATACATCTTTGCGCTTCTGGCTTTTTGCACAAAATGAGAGGAAATGCGAGTTTTTGCCTATGTGATCACAGCAGACACGAGTTTAGACCCTGATCGTGTGTGTGACTGACACGACTCTGAAACTGAAGCTGCACTTGTGAGAATTATCAGTTAATTGGGCCATTCAGGAACTGTAAAAAAGGAGGAAGACGAAGAAGTGATGGAGGACCCGTTACGAAATTAACCCAGAACTTAAAAAAATGACGTTGATTTTAAATAAGGCGGCTAAGAGCACGTTTTAAATGACCTACAACATTTAACTGAGATTCTTTTTTTTAATTTATTTTGCTTTACCATGCGTAACAGATGGATACGCCGGAGGTTGCTTGTCTTAATTTTCACCTTCTTCATCATTCTCTACGTGGATTTTCAGCTTCGAACCAGCAGCCTTCCCAAAGTTATAGTGGTTCACCATCCATCACCCGGTGCGATCCACCACCGGACCATCCAGCAGGCTACCTTCCTGGTCAGGGACGCGCAGAACCCGGCGAAAAGTACCAGAAGCAGCGGGGATACAGCATTGGCCGATGGAGGTCGCTCGGTGCCCGAGGACGCACATGTCAGCCAGCCCGAACTGAAGGTGGAGGACGTCTACATAGCTGTGAAAACCACCGGGAGGTTCCACAAGACGCGCCTCGCGCTTCTTTTGGAGACCTGGATCTCCAGAACCAAAGCGCACGTGAGTGTGATGTCTGTTTCCTGAAACATCTTACTCTTCTCATCACACAGCAGCTCCTGATTCAAGCAAACCACCAGATTTTTAAAAAAGATTTAAACTCTCTCCTATATTTAGTAGAACATTCGTTTAAAAATATTTACGCAATCACAGGAAGCTGTTGATTTAACCGAACCCGTGAACAAAACAGATAAAAGAGGAACTCCAATGCATTTATTAATCCTATAATGGTATGACAGAATGAAACTGATATAACACGTAAAGCTCAAGAGTTTAATTTCTTAGAAATATTTCAGGCAAAACAAAGAAGAAAAAAGTAAACATGTGATCTGTCAAACCATGTGCCATGACTCTAAAGATGAAGTGAAAACACTCACTTCCTTTCTGCTCTGGTGCTGCAGGTCTGATGGCTCATTAAAGTTAAATTTAGTTTCTTTTGTTGATCACTTCATGCTAGTCTTGTCCCACTAGCATGAAGAAAAACACCCCAAACAAACAGAGAGTAACATAAAGAAATCAGTTCTGTTTTGGTTTTACAGTCTGCACGTCTCACTTCACGACTATGTAAGGGTCTATTTTTAAATATTGGCATAGAGTGTCAAACCTGTTAGAAAGCCTGATCTGTGAGGTATTCAGCTTAAAAGTCTTTTGCTACAGCTCATCCAACATTTTGAACATACAACAGTGGTGGTACTTGTGGTGCAGAATTTCAAAGGGGTTTGGGACATTTTTTTTCACCCTTTTCCTTCATCTGGGTAATTTCTGTTACTATACTTAGAAAACTAGTTACTGGCATGTATACAATACAATATATTTATTTTTTCAGGAACATATCTATCTTATACTTCAGTGGCATCAGCCTAAAGATGTTTGAGTTGTCTTTACCTGACCTTTAAAATCAGACTTCCTTTAGGTTCTGGAAACAACCCAAGTTACTCTGAGTCGCTTGTATCGGCTTAGAGGTTTTCATTGACCACTGTGCCTGTTTGTGTGTCAGTGCTGTCAAATATGCAAGTCAGTGAGCAGTTTCACTATTTAAAATTTCAGGATTCTTCTATTTAAATACACACATACAGTGTACAGAGTGTACATACAGAGTTCATTTCCTTTTTGACACCAGATGAAAGAGCTGAGGAAGCACATTTCTGTTAGCTTCTTTTCTTTTCACATCTCAGAGCGCTGAAAGACATTTTTAAAGACGCCTTGGTTTATACTCTTCCTCTTTCTCTTTGCAAACACAAAACAAAATGTTGCTTTAGCGTTTGTCGATGGTAGTGCCTGCACACAGTCACACACACACACACACACACACACACACACACACACACACACACACACACACACACACACACACACACACACACACACACACACACACACACACACACACAGGCCCTATATTTATTTATCTATCTCTCTCTATATATGTATATCTATAGCTACACAATGACACAAAGATGCAACTACACACCCAGTGGTAGATGAAAACATACAGACGCATACACAGGAAGCTGCGCAGGCAGGCTGTCTCAGCCGAGGGGAAGCAGCCGCCGTGTAGTGACTCTGTTAACAATACTAAAACGGAAGCTGGTCATAGAAAAGGAAGTGTAGGGCTGATTGCAGAACAGAATGAACCCCATACCCACATATGCTTACACACACACACACACGCACACACACACACACACACACACACACACACACACACACACACACACACACACACACACACACACACACACACACACACACCTGGGGTGAAAAGTCAACCAGCTTGGCAGCAGCTTCCACAAAATATTGAAGCTAATCTGCTTAGACCTGACAGCAGCTGGCAACAGCTTGTTGGAAGCCCTAAAACAGTAAATACATTGTGATAATCCCTAATATGATCTTGGCCTCAGTCTAGCTTCGGATCTTCAAAAATTTCTATCACATCTTTCAGCACCAACAACAGAAATGATCTCAGAGGTGGAAACAGATATAAGTGGATGGAGAAATGGCTAACATCTTTAATGACCAATTTAGACATTTGGAGTAAAGGTTTTATGCTAAAAGTTAGAATTTTGGCCTCACGGTGGCGCAAGAGGACAAGTGAGGAGGATTTCAATCATTAAAATGTTTTGTTCCTGTGTACTCTATGGCTATGTATCCAGTAGAAGCTGAGATATTTCACATTCAGAGTGGAAAGTTTGATCTGGAGTGATGCACAGAGAAGAATTATCTCATTAAAAATTTAAAGCAAACTGTCAAAAAAGTTTTCGAATAGTTGTTACACTGTAAAATGAGCAATCTAGAAAGGTGGAGTTTTTCAGGAGTATAAATGTTGAAGAAAATATATCATCAAAGCACAAGTGTTATGGTACTAAATTTCCAGCTTTTAATATATATCTCAGTATATGAAGGATTATGAAACAAGAATGCCCCTAACTACTGAGCAGCATGCATTGTAGTATAAACCAAAAACAGGAGAGCATCTCATTTTAAAAGCTACAACAAATCATCATCTCAAGTCCCAAACTTGGAGATTGTCAAAAGAAGAAGTGATGCAACACAGTGGTAAACATGCCCCTGTCTCTTTATTTTATAAATGTTTAAATCACATTTTAAACCATTTTAATCCAACAGAAATGAGGATTTTTAACATTTGATATGTTTGACTTCTGTTATTTCTATTAAACATTGAGTGCCTTTTTTGTAGCGCATTATTCAGACACACGGTCATAAAAAATAATTAACTATGCTGTAATAGATACAAAGTGCTACACTGTGTGTTGTTTCTTGACAGTTGCCATCTTATAGACTAGTTTTAGTAAATCATTGGTATTTCACCTTACAACTCTAAATTGTTAATGGAGATTCAGTGTTTTATACCTGAAACTAAGTTCACTGATAAAGCTATCAGATCTGTGGTTCAGGTTATATATTGTGCACTTTTTAACTGCAATTTATTCTTGGTTTTGTTATTTCGGTTAGTCAGCATGCGAGAATGTGTGACCCTGTGCCTGGTTTCACAATTTCAGATTTTTTCTTACTCCCCAAAAACTGCCATTGGTATCAGCGTCAGTTTGGCCATAACAATTATAGAATGATTTTGCCCCCTTCTACTCTCAACAAATTTCCCATTCAAGCTTCTCAGAGTGCCACAGTTGAACAGACTGAGCATCCAAATGTCCGATTCAGAAGCCAGATTATCATCATCATACTACAAAGGAATCACTGAAATATTGATCAGAGCCCTTATTAAGATATATTGCAGTCATTTTGTGTTATGGGGTGGTACAAATCTTACTTAATAGCCCTTTAAGAGTGTGAAAAACAAGTTCAGATTTATGCATTCCCACCTGACCTCAGTGAAACGTCCCTGCAAACTCTGTTTACGAGCCGCTCCAGCTCCACGCTCTGTCGTTTTCGTTCCTCGTCCCAGGCTGACTGATTTCAGTGCAGGTGCTTTAGTTTGAGTTATGGCCAGAGGTGGAGAAACTAATTGTAATGGCAAAATTTTCTCTGGAGGATTTAGTGGCGTAGGTGGTGGTGGTTGTCGTGATGATAGCGGGGGGGAGGATTGATCCTGGTATCTCATTACTCCTCCTTCTCCTGCTTCAGTGATGGAGAGATGACAGGAAGGGATGAAAAAAGGTTAAAAAAGGCCTTTGGGAGAACTAGTGAGGGGGGGGGATAGAGCTCCAGCTGTATTAAAATGACCAAAGTAATGATTTAGAGGCTGTTTGATGTCACTTCAAGGGAGAACGGGAGAGCGAGCGAGAGGAATAGAGAATATTATAATTTGATTGATGGACTGGGATGCTATAATAAAACAGTGTACTTAAGAATAGATGAAGCCTTTCTCTTTGAATGCAGCAGAGAGGATATTATGGAAACTCACTTTAATGTAAATACAGAGAAAAATACACATAATCACAGCTAGTAAAACGGTCAGACAGTGAGCCTGCCATTTTTAAACACATGAATTTGCACAGTTACCTCAAATTAACACTAGTATGGCATTTCCCTGGAAGCTTACACAATTTTATAGACTGAAAGTTAACTTACTGGATTAATTTTGGAGCTCTCGTTCACATTTTACACTTCCTTCACAACTCCCTGCCTTCACTAACTAGAAGTGGGACTTACCAGACATCATCCGATATGATCATAATACAATATTATTCCGATTTTGTAACATTTTTGCTAATTAATTACATTATAACAAGCAATTATTATTATTACAATGGTGTATGTTCATATTAACTGCTTCATACTGCTTGGTTTCACTGCTTTCTGCTATTGGCCATATACTGTGTGTACATGTATTAGTGCAACTGCAATCTACATAGTGCTGCACCTCCACGAGAGAGCGTGGTAGAGGAATGATGGAAGCAGTAACAGTGTTGAACAAGAGAAGCCTGCACACCCTAAGCAACAGAATAAATACTGAAGAGTGCAGTGTTTTCAGTGTCTGACGTCTTTCTGTAGGAGTGACAACGGTTAAAAGACAAAAAGGAAACAAAAAGGCAAATGAGGCTCCTGGTGAAATAATGGAGGTGCTGAATATAGTTTCCCCAGAGACACTCACTGTGGCTCAACCAAAAGCAGAGCAAAAGAAAAGTTGCAACTTTGCTTATATCTGAGCATTTCTGCATTGTGGTGTTTTGTAAAATTGTAAATAATGAGGAAAAGAAGGAAAGAAAAAACAGGTTACATATTGGTGCAGTGGGTGGCACCATCAATTACAATGAGAATGTCAGGCCCTTTCCAGCTGGGGCCTTTCTGGGTGGAGTTTTGCATGTTCTCCCCGTGCCTGTGTGGGTTCTCTGTAAGTACTCCAGCTTCCTCTCACAGTCCAAAGACATGCATGCTAGGCTAATAGCTGATTTTACATTGACTGGTCAATCTCTATGTGACAGCCCTGAGACAGCCGAGCTGTGACAATAAAGCTGACATTTTCACACCACTAGATGTCAGTATTGCTCTTCTATCTATCTATCTATCTATCTATCTATCTATCTATCTATCTATCTATCTATCTATCTATCTATCTATCTATCTATCTATCTATCTATCTATCTATCTATCTATCTATCTATCTATCTATATAGTGATATGGGGGTCTGCCAAAGAAGAAACTGACTCAGCCATATCGTGCTGCTCTGACCACTCTGGATCATGATGCTGTGTGTGTATGTGTGTGTACAATGACTCATTGTTTTAGCTCACAGCAGGGAACCTTGTTTTTGTCACGTCGCATTGCTCCATCACATTGATCCCATTGATCCTTGTGAGTATATGATGTGTTTGTGTTCTTGCTCTCTAATGAGAGTACTTTCAGGATGATGTGTTACAGATGTTGAGAAGAAGACAGATAACCAATCGAAGCTCCTGTTTTTAATTCCTTATCTTCTTTTATATTTCCTTTTTTCTTTTGTATAGACGTTCATTTTCACAGACACAGAGGATGTGGACCTAACTTCAGAAGGTAAGCAGCAATCTTGAATCTCATTCACACAAAAATTTAGATTTAAATCAGAATATTTATATATGTGGGCGCATGCAAATGTGTCTTCCATTCCTTATATGGGATGTTTCTCAGATAATGCTGGCGCACACAACCTTAAATATGTAAGCTCATTCTCTGTTTCAAGATGACAATGCCACAGTGTACAAATGCAACACCACAGACATCAGGAAGACTTCTAATACTGGCGTGCACACAGGAATGAGATGAAGTGACCCATAACTCTTACCCAAGGCTACAGGATAACTAGGCAGCTGCCTTAGGCATCCCCTGTTGAAATATTTTGTTATTGCTCCTGCACTGCTCTTTAAAGTCTGCCACTAACACCCGCTATCAACACCACTGCTCATACTGCAGCAATAAACATGTGACACAAAGGGGAGACTGCAGGCAGGCAGTTAAAGGACTCTCCAACAATCTGCAACGAAAATTTACATTAAAATCAGACATTTTGATATTAATCGAGCAGCAATAAATCCAGATGTGCCCAGATGTTGTGAGAGTCACCAAAAATGAATGCAACATAACCTCACAGGAGCTGAAGTTGTGTTTTTGGAAGTCTTTTTTTCCCCTAAGAGTATTAGGAAGGATGAATATGAGCATGCCCATACAGAGAGAGGCGCATACATTTACTCATGTGGCACGACAGCAGTAACTTCATCAATTATTTAGTTACAAACACTAAAACCCCCAAACCATAGCCACAGCCCTGGCTTAACCAACTCTGTAAATGCTTGTTGTGACTGCAACAGTGCTTCGATTTCCAGCTGGCCTCTCATTTCTAGTCTGTTTTGCCGAGTAAAAATGACAACTGGGCAGACTGCAAGCCAGACCTCATCACCCTACATCAGTGACTGTTTTTTACAAATGCTCCTGTGGGTAAATTGAAGGGAATCCTTTCAATCTGGGTCCTAAATATCGTGGAGTGTCTTAAATAGATAAGTTAAGTGGAGGCTGAGCTGTCTACTCATGCTGTTAGCTTGTTAGTTTTTTCCTTCTTCTGTTCACCCCTGTTATATTGTTTCCGCACTCTCTATCACACACATCTCTATCTTTATATTTTCTCTCCATTTCTAATATCACTTGTCAATCACAAACAGGGTTGATCATGGCTGATGGTAAAATAATGTACCATGCAGAATGGTATAATCATCAATACACCCAACCATGTGCAACTGCTTTGAAACAGATGGCATCCAGTAGTATCTCTTTCTCATCTCTCTCTGTCTGTCTCTGTCACCAGGTTATAACATGGTGGTAACAGACTGCCAGTCTGATCACAGTCAGCAGGCTCTGTCCTGCAAGATGTCTGCAGAGTACGACGGTTTCATGGCCTCAAACAAGAGGTGAGCCTGATTACGGTCTGTCTAACACCCTCTCTGCACCGGCTTTAAAGATCAGATTAAGATTGCAAACTTTAATGATCACCGTGGGGAAATCAGACCGTTACAGCAGCACTTAGTGCGGCAAGAAATCAAAGAAGTAAATTATGTTCCAGGGTTACAGAGGCATAAACAGAGGTGAGGATTATTACAGTCACACTTATTACAACAGTAATCTTTGAGGAGTTTAAAAGACTGGAATTTATTTAAGCATAACCTGTGCATTAATCGATCATCTTAACTACCTTTTCTGTGCGGTGCTGTCCAACTTGTAAAGGTATGAAGAACAGCCTTTTATGTTTTTATTTTTTATGCATTTGTAATAAAATGAATATAATTAAAAATATTATTAATATTAGGTTCGGAGGACAGACTTGTTTAGAAATTCTTGGAATTCTTTGAAAGAGGAGGAATTTCTTTGCCTTTTTCTGGTTCCTTCATTTCCTCTTCCATCTGCTGTTTTAAATGAATGAGTCTGTCCATCCATTCATCTGTGGCTTTTTCCTCTGCACCAAAATTCTCCTTCAGGGTTCTAATTGATTGTAGGAGCCTGGAAGTTTCTCCTGCGCTCCTGGCTACTTTCATTTTCCATGTCCTTTTGTGCCTGAAGTACTGATGTGGTCTGTCTGTGCTCAGCCAGGAGACGGCACTGGTCCTCCTCTCAAATATCATCTTTGGTCCTGTAGCATTCTGTGAATGTGGGCCAGTACAGCGTTACACCTGCTGTGATAAGTCTGTCTGAGCCTTCCTCTTAGTGTTTTTAACACTAAGATTGTCTTTGAGTTGTTTAATTTATTTGGGACAAATCTGCATCTGTGGGAGTTCTGTGCAAACGATACTTTTTTTCTTCCCACTGTCACCAAGTTTTAGCTCCATATGGGATTGTCTGAATGTTGGGGCTGTATTATTGTAGGGTCTTTAGTTTACAATATAAAGCACCTGGGGTGATTGTTGTGACTTGACACTATGTAAACAAAAATTAACTGAATTGAACTGAATCAGTGACTTATGAAGAATGTGGAACAGGAGCATATAATAATATCAAGGACATAAGAGTATCTGCATAGGGAATGAAATGTCTGCCTTATTTAAGGAGACAGAACTGTTTAAAGAGCTTCTTGCAACACAAAATGATGAGGCAGAACAGGAGACTAGGACAAAGGACACACTTTGAAAATGCAGAGTGGCACATAAACACATAGACAGTGAAAGGAGTTATGTGAAGAAGAAATACACAGTGAGAAGCCCCCAGCAGCCCAGGCCTATTGTAGCATAACTAAGGGAGGGTTCAGGGTCACCTGATCCAACCCTAACTATATGCTTTATCAAAAAGGAAAGTTTAAAGCCTAATCTTAAGAGCACAGAGGGTTTCTGCCTCACAGAAGGTATCAAGCTAGATTCTCTAATCCAGGGGTAGGCAACTCCAGGCCTCGAGTGCCAGTGTCCTGCAGGTTTTAGATATCACCCTGGGTCAACACACCTGAATCAAATGATTAGTTTGTTACCAGGCCTCTGGAGAGCTTCAAGACATGTTGAGGAGGTAATTTAAACACATAAATCAGCTGTGTTGGATCAAGGACACATCTAAAACCTGAAGAACACCTGCTTTCGAGGCCTGGAGTTGTTTCATCTCCTCTGTTAAATACTCTACCAAGACATCAGGTGACATAGATTAGACAAACATAATAACTTTTTTTCTTCTTCACCGTATTGGTGAGAAAGGACAGCCGGTGCACTCTTGTAGTGTGTTATTTCACATTGATTTTCTCACAGTTTTGAAGTAGTTACTTTTAACTAGCACCCTGTTTGCCCAAATGGCATCTAGGTAATTGGGACTAAGTAGGTCTTGACATATCCTGACATACAGCAATTTATGTCTTGTGGTTTGATAATTGGAGGCTCTGGCTTGGGTACTGTAACAGTCAATTTACGCACAGTTGTTTGGCAGTATTCTAGCAACTGCAGTAGGTGGGAAGCCCAAACAGCATGCTGATGCTTGATGACGTGAAGACTCCAGCGACACTTAAAGTATTAGGAAACAGCTTTATTAAGTGACCAATGCGTTTCAGCCTTCATCAGGGTCATTGCAAAATGTCAAACAGTTTGCGTTTAAATAAAAAACAGGAAACAGAAAAAAATCCAAGTGGACCAATCACACCTTCAGGAAATATACAAGCTGACCAGTTAACATTTAACAAGGTGGTATTGGCTGATTTGTTAATTGGTTAAGCCGCAGCCCAAATAGGTTCTGGGCTGAACCACTACAGATTAAAACGGGGAGAAAATAAATAAATAAATGAAAACATTCCCATCATGTCTTAATGTAAGACATACTCAAAATTACACAGAAAAATGCAAATAATCTGGTGACAGTTGCAGAGAAGAGGACATTAAAGAAACTGTTGGACATTATGAACAATGCTGGGCATCCTCTGCACACGGCCATAAACAACCAGAGGAGTCTGTTCAGTGACAGGTTGCTTCTCCCAAAGTCAAGGACCAACAGACTTAAAAACTCCTTTGTCCCACACGCCATCAGACTGTTTAACTCCTTGCTGAAGGGGAGAGGGAGGGGAAACCGGGGGACAAAGGAGGGGGGAACAACCAGTCAGATTCTACGTTTCTCTGACTCGTGTCCTTAGCAGTACACATGGCACAAGTTTGAAGGGGATGTTGAGATCGATGGAAAACCAGCAAACAGATATACAGAAATTGCTTAATTAGTTAGATAAATGTATGACTGCATTCTGTAATAGCTAACATCATTAGATGGATGTGCAGTCAATAGCTGCCAAACTAATTATTCACCCACTATCACTTCTCAGATAAATTAACCGTGCCCTGGTTGCTTCAGTTTGAGGCTTGAGTCTGACAGCGTTGAGCCTCCTCTGTGTTCACTGAGCTTATTTGAACCACACCTTTCAGTCACTGTCAGCTATCCATAACACCTTTCAACTGGGGCAAAACTAAAATAATGCAATCTGCTCTTAATGGGCCCAGAATGAAGATGATGTATGATCCCCTACACTCTTGTCTGCATCTTTTCCAATTTCATGCCTTGTCTCGAACACTGCATTAGCACACAGTGCAGGCTACCCTTGTGTCATTGTTGTATTTATTAGCTCTTTGTGCGTTATGTAATCACAGAAGAAGAAGAAGCAGGAAAAAAACAGGATTAAAATATTTCCAAGAAACTGAAAAGTTTGTTTATTAGGGACTTGAATATGCACGAGACAACGCTGCTTGATGCTGCTGTACAATATAAAGTATTGACAATCCTTTGATACTGATCTATGGAAAAATGAATGAAACTTAACAGCTTGTGTTTGGGGTGGGAGTGAATGGGGGGGCGTTCATTATTAGAATGGCAGTGAAAATGTTTTCAAATTGGTTCCAAGGCACACTTACAAACCTCCCCAGTTTCACTCAAGTCCCACTCAAGAGGGAAGTGAGGATGTTTGGTTTGGAAGTAAGCCTTTTCTGTTGTTGGGCAGCAATTAGGATGGCAGAGGAAACAAGGCAGCACTTCAGTTTGGTACCAGCAGCTTTGTAATTTGGACTCTGATGTTGCAGTGCAAGCCTGTTTGGTTTGGAATGAGGCTCTGACATCATGTCCAGTCATTAAGATGGCAGAGAAAAAAATCAAACAGCTCGATTACTCACAGAGCAATTCAAGCTGTGAGGACAAAAACAAATGTAGATGAAAAAAGCTTCAAAATGGGAGAAGATCTTAAATCTTCTCCCATTAAAATGCCCAAATTCAACATTTCTTTGCTAGCTTTTCCAGAGCTCTTGTGACAGTATCACATAGAATGATCTGCCAAGATAACCAAGAGTTATCATTACACATACAACCTTATCTCTTATCACGTGACCTTAACAACTACCATTAACTGAAGAAGTTAACTAGAAGTTGAAGTAAGTTATTACAGATGTACCTCATCATGTTCTTCTTCCACAAAAAGATTAAGTTCCCTCTGAAAGGGACACGATATCTTGCTTCACAGGCGTTCTTGAGCCACAATGACATCCTTCTCATGAAGAACACTGTCTGAATGAGTGGGGATAGAGCCATAACTTTAATTCTAATACTAATTGGGACACAAAAATATTTCAAGTAAATCTGATGAAAAACATTCCTTAAATAAGTTTGTGACTCTGCCTAAAAGTAGGGATTGAAAAGGCCCCCCCCCCCCTATAAGTCCTACTTTATTAATGCCTCAGTTAAGACTGCAGACACAATCAGTGTCTCTGGTTTTCTACCAGAGCCCTGAACAAACTCCATGCTAAGCCATGTTATGGATATAATAAGCCAAGAAATGTGATAAGTACCCCTACCTACATCTTTGCTTCATTAAGAATGTGCCTGCGAGTGCATAGCCGTGAATGTCAACGACATGCAGGCATCAGCAAAGCAACGTGATTGGCTCTGAAAGATTGGATGCTGATTTGCTGTCTGGGGTCAATTTCTGTTTTTCCATGTCTGTCTCATAAATTTGTCTCTGTTTATGTACAGCATTTCAGTCAGGTTGAGGTCTGGACCTTGACATTTTCAGCCACTCTGCTGTGTATTTACTAGTGTGCTAGAGATCATTGTCCTGTTCTACGAACCAATTTTGTGTGTCTGTTGGATATAAGAACACATATGGGTCTAGAATACATTGGTGTAGAGAGGAATTCATGGTCGACTCCAAGGTCCTAGGTAATGTGGCTGCAAAACAAGCCTAAATCATCACCCCTCCACCATCGTGCTTGGCAACCCCTTGCAACCCTTCCAAACAAGCCATCGGTTGTTTGTGCTGTCGTGATCTTTAACATTGAACGTGGTACCTGAGGCCTGTGGCATCTGAGCTGTAGTGCTTGTTTTTTTTTTTTGCTATATTTCTGAGAATTGCATTTTTTGACCTTGGGATAAATTTACTGAAACATTGACTCCAGGGAAGACTGGCAGCTGTGCTGCATGTTTTCTGTTTGTGAATTATTTTTCTCACTGCACAAATGATGGACTTCAAATTGTTTGTATTGTCTGCTCCACACCAGCGAACTGCCAAACCTTCTGCTTCTATAGAGGTGCTCGTACTCGCTGAGGATCAATTAATCAAGTGCACTTGATCAGCAGCACCTGACTGCTGCTTACTGCTTTAATTCCTAAGTACTTACTACTTAGTTTCTCATTGCACAGCACAGAGTCCCATAAAAACTCTTTTTCACATGCTGTACCTTGTAAACTGTGATATGAATAGTTTACAGACTGCTGTGACTCCAGGTGTCTTTTCTCTCTGTTCTCTCACCTGATCTCATGAATTTAACAGTCACATTTACAAGTTGGTGAGACTGTTAAAAGACTACACGCTGAGTCAAGCTCTGGGTCTGTGTTTGTTGGTTACTCGAGGTAAAGCCTATCAGTGATGTCTATAAACACAAACAGCAGGATACGAGCACATACAAATGCTTTTCAGTCTCTGTTGTAAATCTTGTGGTTAAGTGGCTGTCAGTTCTCTATTTAGATGAAGTATCTGGCACTATGTGCCAACATAACCTTTTTCTTTTCAATGTCTGTAATGAAGATAGGCTTGCAAGGGCTTCAGGATATTTATATGACCAAAGGTCAACTATTTTTCACATGGAGTCCTAAAATATCAAACTTAAAAGAAAATCTCATATTTTTGCTGTGGCATCCAACCACAAGTAAATACATGCATATGGGTAACTAGATGACTTGGGGTTACAGCATTGATCACACTTGGTTTGAGGAATTTCATCCCGCTTCCGTTTCTCCTCTTCCAGTCAGTGTAAGGTATCGCCATTTCAAGTACAGATGCACGATGCATTACTTAGGTAAGACTTTTTTCATTTCTCTGTTGCAAGAGTGGAAGCAACAAAGAAGAAAATTAGTCTTCAGATTTTTTTTCCGCCTGATTGCAAATGTCAACAGGAGAAATGGAGCGAAGCTGAGAAAACTATTATTATAAACCCAGCACCACGGTTACATTTTAAATGAATATTTTTCCTTTTCTTTCACCGATCGCTCCTCAGGTGGTTTTGTCATGTGGACGATGATAACTACGTCAACCCAGAAGCTCTCCTCTCGCTGCTGTCAGCCTTCCCCCAGGAAGGTGACATCTACGTGGGCAAGCCGAGCCTGGACAAGCCCATCACTGCTCATGAACTGCTGGAGGGCAACGCAACGGTACGATACCACTCATGAGTATTTTAGGTTTCTTGGCAGAGTCAACCTTAGCACTAGGACTTGGCTGAGCTTTGCAAAGTACATGCTGAAGTCGTGATCTAGTGAGGAGCATATAACTGCACCCTGAAGAAAAAAAATCTCTTAAATATGCAAAAAGGGACGAAAACATGAAGGTTTTGGTTACAGTTCCACGTTCAGTACATCTCATTTTAAAGACGGAAACTGACACCCACTCAAAAAATACTCTTTGTAGCACAGCATAATGCAACTCTAAACTCAATTTTATTAATGTGGAATGATCATTGATTAGAGCAGGATGGCCGTCCGCAGATTTAATTTTTCCAGTGAGCCTCCTGAGATTCTTTATCTTTCTCCATCTTGGTTTCCTTCTCTCCTCCTTTGTTTTCAATGTTTTCTTATTTGCTGTTATGTCACTTGCTTGTTGTTATTAAATCAACCCTACTGTTTCTCCGGTTTGTGCTCTCTCACTCCATGGATTCTTTTTTCGTTCCTTCTGTCCTTGTTTCACGGTGTCCCTTTTTCGCTCTGTTTTGCGGTGATAGTGAACAGCTTCTTTCTGGAAAGGTTAATTGCTTCGACTAATACCCACAGAGTGCTCGACTCTTTAATGCGTTCTCCACCAGAAATATTTTCACAGTTTTGATCCTTACTGGAAACGGTTACAGGACCAATTTCAAGAAATCACATGTTAACATGTTTAATTGGGTCAGGCTTATTGCTATTTGGATGTAACAAAGGGTTTCTGCTAGTGTGTAAAAGCCCAAACTGGGCCCCCTGCTAGTAATACCAGCAGCTTTCTCTTCATATTTATTTGTTGTACTTAAAAAAATCATTTTAGACACGAGCTATAACCATTAGTATAATTAATGATACCATCCTACTGTTTCCATTAACTGGCTTTACTCATATGGAAGAGTCTCACAAAAACTAAAGGAAAGTTAAAAAAGGGAGTAAAGAACCAGGAAAATGTTATGACCTTTTAGGGTTTTAGCTGTTCAGCTGGAATCTGTCCACTCATGAACACGAATGAAACAAAACAAAATCATTTATAGCTGTATGTGAACAAGGTCAGCTGTGATTCAGTGCTTTTCTGCTTGTGTTCACGTCTTACATCTGACGCCGTGTGCATATTGTCCCCCATGCTGGAAGTTACATATCTGCAAACACTCACAAACTAGTAGTGAGTGTGATGAACCCAGAAATAGAGAATGTTTGTATTCAGAGTAAAAGTGCACAGCGCTGAGGCTTTCAGACAAGCCGGCATCTTGCAGGCAATCTACTAGCAATCAAATCAATGGCATGGATGTTTTCATTGGGGGTGGCTGTAGCTCAGGAGGAGCTAACCCCAAGTTGCTCTCCGATGCATCCATCGGAGTGTGAATGTACTTAGATAGCACTGAGTATAGATAAAGTGCTTGTAAGAATGGGTGTGATTGGGTGAATGTGGCATGTTGTGTAGAGCACTTTGGAGCTTTGGAGCGTCTGGGAGAGTAGAAAAGTGCTGTAGAAGAATCAGTCCATTTACCATTCATTGCAGCACCTCGTACCTCTGAAACCATTTTACCTTGCGGCTGCCAGCAACTGCCAGCAATCACTTACTAACCAGTTTAGGAATAGACATTTGTCCCAGTCTCTAAGCCTGTGTTACTGGAGCCTTATGGTGTTTTTGAATTTGAATTTATTTATTTAAAAGGGACAGTGCAGTTTAACATAGTCCAAGTACAAAAATACGAAACTGATGTAACGCACATAAGTTTATAGCTATTGCTAATTTTCAACAATTGTCCCTTGTTGGGTTTACAATCAAAATCGATACATTTTACAATAAAACATACATTTTCATAAAACCAAATTACATCAATCAATCAATCAATCAATCTTTATTTATAAAGCACTTTTCATACAGAGAAAATGTAGCACAAAGTGCTTTACATAGTTAAAAGCAGCCCACCCCACCCTCCAACTCACTCCCCACACTCTCAATACACATATATCCCCCCACCCACACACACATACACACACGCGCACACTTAAAGAGTAAAAATTGGGCTGGGCTCGCATGAGCCAAGTGAGGAAACACTATAACAGGGAGCCGTCTGCACCGGGAGCCGGTCACAGACCGCAGCCTCCAGGCTGGGCACACAGCAGGAGGGAGGCAAAGGAGCCCCCCAGCCAGTCTGAGAGGACCCCAGAGACCCAGCAGCCACGGTCAATAACAGCCCCGGTGCAGAGAGCGCCCTCCGAGGAAACACTGGAGATATGACGCAATACAATATATATAGGGTAAAATGATAAAATAAATAAGAACAGGATACAATATAAATATAAATAGAATAAGAAGATTAAAAAACGAATAAGAATAAAATCAAACAAATATTAGGTAAATCCTAAATTAATAATAGAATAACAGGATAGAATAAATAAGCATAAAATAAATAAACGCTAAGTAAAAGCTAAATTAAAAAGGTGGGTCTTGAGCCTGTTCTTAAAAACATGTACGTTCTCTGCGGCCCTGAGCTCCTCCGGCAGGCTGTTCCACAGACGAGGACCATACCACTGAAACGCTGCCTCTCCGTGAGTATGTGTCCTGACTTTAGGGACAATCAAAAGGCCAGTACCAGAGGACCTCAGGGTCCGCGAGGGTTCGTATGGTAAAAGCAGATCTGAGAGATAAGAAGGCCCAAGACCATTAAGACATTTAAAAACCAATAAAAGAACTTTAAAATCGATCCTGAAACACACGGGGAGCCAGTGCAGCGATTCTAAAACCGGTGTAATGTGGGCCCGCCCTCTGGTCTTCGTCAGCACACGAGCTGCCGAGTTTTGCAAGAGTTGTAAAGTTGAAATATTCTTCTTAGGAAGACCAGAGAGCAGAGCATTACAGTAATCAATGCGACTGGTAATAAAAGCATGCATCAGCATCTCCGTGTTGGCCCGAGAGAGAATAGGGCGGACTCTGGCTATATTTTTTAGATGATAAAATCCAATTTTAGTTACATGTTTAATATGTGGGATAAAACCAAGCTCAGAGTCAAAAATAACACCCAGGTTTTTCACTTGTAGCGAAGGACATAGTGAAAATGCCTCTAATTTAGGCAAGAGTTTCTCTCTCTGAGCCTCAGGACCGACAATTAAAACTTCAGTTTTGTCCTGGTTAAGTTGTAAAAAGTTTTCTGCCATCCAAGATCTTATATCCAAGATACAGTTAAAAAGGGCATCCATTTGTCTGGTGTCATCAGGAGACACGGAGATGTACAGCTGCGTGTCATCAGCGTAACTGTGGAAGTTCACTCCATGCCTCCTGATGACACCGCCGAGAGGGAGCATATACAAATTAAAAAGTACAGGGCCTAGAACCGACCCTTGAGGCACACCACATGTCATTTTATGGATCTTAGAGGAGCATGTATCCATACTCACCATAAAAGTTCTGTCAGAGAGATAGGAAGTGAACCAGCTGTGTACAGCACCAGAGAGGCCCACCATGTGTTTCAGTCTGTTTAAAAGAATAGCGTGGTCTAATGTATCAAAGGCTGCGCTTAGATCCAGTAGCACCAGGACTGAGAGCTTTTGGGAGTCCCAGTTACATCTAAGATCATTTAAAACCTTTAGGAGAGCCGTCTCTGTGCTGTGGTTCACCCTAAATCCAGACTGGAATATCTCCAGGATCTGTCTATCATTGAGAAAATCCGTAATCTGAGTAAAAACAAGTTTTTCTAAGACTTTACTTAAAAATGGTAAGTTGGATACAGGTCTGTAGTTATTAAAATCATTACAATCCAAATTGCTCTTCTTCAGAAGGGGCCTCACCACCGCCGTTTTAAAGGCAGCAGGGAAGACACCCAACTGAAGAGAGCAATTCATCATGCATAAAAGCTCAGCCTCAAAAAATCCATAAAGTGTTTTAAAGAGTGAAGAAGGAATTGGATCTAAAAGACATGTGGTGGGTCTCACTGTGGAGAAAACCTTCTGAAAGTTCTCAGCATTAACCAGGACAAAGCTGTCCAGTGTCTCCTCAGGTACAATCGAGCCCTCAGATGTGTTTACAATCATATCGCGATTAGATAAAATATCAGATCTGATGGCGCTGATCTTTCCCCTGAAGTGGTCTGCAAACTGCTCACAGAGCGAGTCTGTGGGGGTTCTTTGGGAGCTGTTAAAATCAGGGTTAAATAAATGATCTATGGTGGAAAAGAGGACCTTGGGATTATTTTTGTTAATACTGATTATTTTGGCGAAGTATGAATTTCTTGACTTCCTTAATGTATTATTGTACACTTTAAGTTGCTCGCAAAATATTTGATGGTTGATAGTATTTTTATTTTTCCTCCATCTCCTTTCTGCTGCCCTGCAATTTCTTTTGAGTTTTTTGACTTCTTCGTTTCTCCAGGGTGATGCATGTTTTACGTTAATCTTTTTGGTGGTGAGTGGAGCAACGGAGTCAAGGCTTTTCTTCAGTTTGCTGTTGAAATAACTAAAAATCAAATCGCAGGATGCAGGTAAAATCACAGGGGGGCATTCGTCTAAAACCCTGGTAAAATTTGCAGCCACTTCAGAGGTTAGATAGCGCCTCCTCACAGTTCGCACCGAGGTCTCCCGCTGAATAAAACCGGTGATGTTAAAAAACACACAGTAGTGGTCAGAGACAGCCAAGTCAACAACAGAGGACACGCTGGTGGACAGCCCATGGGTGATGACCAGGTCCAGAGTGTGTCCTCTGTTGTGAGTCGGCTGCGTGACATGCTGGGTAAAATCCAAACAGTGAAGGATGTTTAAGAATTCTTTTGTTGCAGGGTCAGAAGGATTATCTATGTGCAGGTTAAAATCACCGGTTAAAATTATCATGTTATATTTTGAATGTATGTTTGTTAAAAATTCTGAGAATTCCTTGATAAAAGCAGCGCTGTCTTTAGGTGGTCTATAAACTGTGACAGATAAAACTGGAGGGCTGCTGAAAACAATAGCATGGAATTCAAAAGTGGTAAAATGATCAAATAAAATTTGTTTGGTGGTGAGTGTGTTGTTGGCTAAAGATGCAGTCCCACCACCTCTCTTACCACTTCTAATAGAAAAAGAGAAATTAAAATTTGGTGGGGAGGCCTCAGTGAGAACAACTGGTGCATCCGAACCCAGCCATGTTTCAGTTAAAAATAAACAGTCAAGTTTATTATCTATAATTAAATCATTAATAATAAAAGACTTGTTCGACAGAGAGCGTACATTTAAAAGTGCCATACTGATTGAGACTGGTGGATTTTTGACAATAGAGTTGGATGGATGTTGATATTTTGGAAGAGGCCGGAGGTTATTAATATTTTTGGAGTTACTGGATTTATGATAATTCTGTTGCTCTCTGTTTGTGATTATGACGGGTATTGTGTTGACTGTGGGAGAGAGAGGTCCGAGTCCAGAGTTTTGTGTATTACTGTTAAAAGTGGAACAAATATAGGAGCTGGGACCAGGGGAACATCAGTCAGTGGCAGACGGATCAGCAGGTAATGTCAGTTTGGGGTAGTGACAGGGCGATGTGCGGGAGTGCTGTACGCCAAATGCCAAATTGGCGGACAGCAAACGGCGTCCCCAGGCGTTGAGGTGGAGCCCGTCTGCCCCAAAAAGATGCCTCCTCTCCCAGAAGGCATCAAAGTTGTTAATAAAACCCACGCCGTGGGAGACACAGGCGGAGGAAAGCCAGGTGTTAAGGCTGAGCAGCCGGCTGAAACGGCCTATCCCTCTGCCACAGGTGGGGGTGGGCCCACCTGTGGTTTATAATTAATAAACAATAAATTAAAATTAAATTAAAATTATCATCAATCCAATGACTACATCTCGGATTTCCCTTTAACCAGATTTGAACCTTTAATGTAAAAGATCTGATGTCTGTAATCAATTTGATTTCGGCTGGAAGTGTGTTCCACAGATGGCAAGCCTTTATGGAAAAAGCTGACTGACCAAATGTAGATCTGCAATATGATATCTTGCAGTTGCTTGCCACGTCCCTGGAGCTGGACAGAAGAGACAAGTGTACGACGGTATCTTCTGTGTGGTGACACCTATTGTTCAGGGGAGTGCTGCGGCGGCTTCCTGCGCCTTAACGGCGGGCTTAGATAGATGCGACTGCCTGCTGATGTTACAGCGCTGCATGAAATGACTGCTGTAACTGGCGCTTCGCTTACAGTTCAATTCAATTCAATTTTATTTATATAGTGCCAAATCACAACAAAAGTCGCCTCAAGGCGCTTCATAGATACAGAGAAAAACCCAACAATCATATGACCCCCTATGAGCAAGCACTTTCCTTCCTGTATGCCTTCCTTCATACAGGAAGGATGATCTGATGTCACATTAATTTTCACGTGGTTAGTGAAAACACGAGTGTAAAACCTGAATATATATACACATATATGTTTCTCTTCATGCTGGTGTCTTCGCTCTGTATTCCTCCACATAAGCTGTCCCACTGTTCCCTTAGAGCCAACACACAATTAGCAATTAATGCTATAGCAGGTAGTTAGCACTACAGGAACCAAGTACGACATTCAGTCCTCAAATTTCAGCTGAATTAATGACTAATTCAGTTCAGTTATTAGACTCAATGTCAAAAGGTGACAGAGTTCAGATCACTGTGATGCATCAGCACATTAAACATAAGTTTGTCCTGTGTGCTCAGTGAGGGGAACTTAGAGAAGACATCTAGAAAGGTCATCGTGACATATCTCTTACCATGATCATTACCATGGCAACATTTTATTTTTATGGTACATAAAGCTGCTGCTCCACATCGAAAGGAGCCAGCTGAGGTGGTTCGGGCATCTGACAAGGATGCCCCCTGGGCGCCTCCTGGGTGAGGTGTTCCAGGCATGTCCCACCGGGAGGAGGCCCCGGGGCAGACCCAGGACACGCTGGAGAGATTATATCTCTCGGCTGGCCTGGGAACGCCTTGGTATTCCCCCGGACAAGCTGGAGGAGGTGGCTGGGGAGAGGGAGGTCTGGGCCTCTTTGCTTAGGCTGCTGCCCCCGCGACCCGACCCCGGACAAAGCGGATGACGATGGATGGATGGATGGATGGATGGTACATAAAGTAAGTTGTTAGCATTATGCATGTCAGTGGTGCTGATTATAGAATGAGTAACAAATCCTAGAGATGAGATGAAAAAATATTGCTGCTGTAAAGGTAAGAGGATGGGTCACCACAGAATGAAGATTTCCAATATCAAGAGGGAAAACTAAAAATGAGATGAATGAAAGCAGCCAGGGTTTTCCCTCCTGCTCACACAGCAGAGAGAGCAGCTGATGTCAGAGGACACCGTCCCTGTCAAGAACTGCTGGAGTCTGTCGATCACATGTAATTTACACAAGGAGCTTATGGAAAAAAACTCTTTTCTGATGGTCATTTTCCTTTTTCCCTCCTTTCCTTCGTTTGTCTATCCATCATGCTTCTCTTCTTTCTCTTCTTTTTGATCTTTGGCTTTGCTAGTCTTCTGCAGGCACCATTAAACAGTAAAACAAAGCTGAAGCTGCTCCTATCGGTTTTATGTCAAGTTTCACCCAAGTCAGGTTAACTGCTGCCATTCAAAATCCATACCATCCATTCTGTTTTCTTCATTTTCACTCTCCACTGCTGCAGGGGCTCCCCCTGAGGTCAGCAGCATCTTCTTCTGAATACACATGTCCTCGTGTGTGTGCATGAGTGTGTGCGGCGCACGTGCGCCTACATTGGTATGCATGTGTGTTATTGAGTTTACAGAATTAATGCTGCTATTGAGTTAAAGAGCATCCTGACTCCAGCATGCTCTCTGAATAGGGTGTCGTGCTCTGTCTCTCTCTGCTTCCCTCTTGCACTTTACAGTCTCTCTCATTCGTTTCTTGAAATGACTCTCTCCGTCTCCCTCGTGTCACATTCTCTGCTCTGATTGCAGCCATTTGCAGGGAAGAATAGATCTTTATTAATCTTTGCTTTGCTTTTTCTCTCTCTTCCCTTCTTCCTTCCTTCTTTCTGTTCCCTTTAGTGAAAACAAAAAAAAAAAGGCGATGTCAGGCTCCTCTCTGTCTCCTCATCTCATTTTCTTACATCTTGCTGCCTAGTTTTTTTCCGATTTCCTGTCACTATAGTGAAACGGGAAGGATAATGATCGGAGGAAGGAGGAAAAGAAAGGAATGGAGTGGGAAGGAATGGGAAGTAAAAAGGAAGGGGAAGAGATAAAAAAAAACAGAGGAATAGTAAAAAGGAAGAGAAGTTTATTTGAAGAGATGTACAGGAAAGAGGAAATTAAAGTAAAGTAAAGGAAGGAAGGACAAGTACATTTTTCACATGTTAAATTTTACAAGAAAATTAGTGAACAGGAGGTAAAAAGAGAAGAATGAAGAACAGAAAGGGAAAGAAATCTTCCAAGCTCCCGATTAGTTGTGCAATTACAGCTCGCTCTATGAGTTAAATTCTTTATCTGCCTGCTGTGACAAACAGGAAAACAAGGCAGCACATTTACCCCGGCAAAATATCAACTGAGCAATTTAAGCAACAGGAGAAGGAAAAACACAATAGTTGCTTGAGAAATGGCTCAAAGTTAGAAGATAAAGATGTACTATTCATAACAGACTGGAAACCAGAGCAGTTAATACGCGCCTGAAAGAGAAACCGTGAACACTTAGGTTCAGTCATAGAGGCCCTTTTCCTCTTCTGATTTCCTCTGATATAGCAGAGGTATTGTGTGTCTGTGAAATGGTGGCAAATATTTATAACATTCAGTGTGAGCTTGTGTTGTATTTTTTGTGTTCTGTATTCCCAGATGAGTATATGTGTGTATGTCTGTTGGTGTGAGTCTCTATATGTGTGTAACAAAAGTAAACACAATTTAAAAGAGTTAATACAACCAAAGCTTTTAAAGGCTTTAGCTCTTTATTGGGCCATAAATAATATTTGGTACCTTAAATGGACGTCAAAATCCCCCCCCCCATAAATCACTGAGAGGTGGTACAACTACTGTACATGGATTTCTTCCAGCCAATCAGCAAATATCAGGTGTGTGACAGATAGTGGCAACAGTGTGTCTAATCAATCAGTGATGATCTGGAGAATTGTAATTTTCAGTGTTCTTCCAGAATTCATGAAATCGGGTCCTTCGCACTTACCTGCTCCTACAGTTGGGCTCATAATGCCCAAACTGATAAGTCGATAAGAGCGAAGGATTATATAGTTCAAAAGTTGCTTTAGATGTTGAGTTAGATGTTGTTTGTGTTGGATTTCTAGAAAGTATAGATTAGTGAAATTTGTGGCATAATAATGATGTCACCATATTTACTTTTCACAACGTTCACCTAAAAAACGTTCACTACTGATGGTTACTTTGTAGTTTTTAGCACCAGGTGAGCCACATTGTGTTCTAAAACACACCCTATTATAAACATAGGACAGTAGTATTCATAGTAAAATGGATTTTGTCAAAGCTTCATACAGACAGTTATCCAATGATAAAAATTTAACCCACTTTTACACATTTCACCTTTTTTTTCTGGCTAGAAACTGTGAGATATTCGATTTTGTTTGCTTTATGACATCATAGCAGGTTTATAATAAATAAATGGCATTTATTGGGGTTTATTGTCAGTCTTACTACTGCTAAAATTAAGATAGTAATTCAGTATTGTAATTTATTTAGTTTCGATTGAATTACCTACATGCAATTATAAGGGGCACCCACACCAGGTGCAATGCTATTTTTTATATATATATATTTTTTTTATTTCTATGCCAATATATGTTTTTTCAGTAGATGTACACTTCACTGTTTTCCTTCAGAGTTGGCTGGATAATGACTAAAATGACAATGACCAGCATTATCTTAGTGGACATCATTACTATGTTACAGCAGCTTTACCAAGTACAGTGAAGCAGGTTCCTGTGACAGCGCTGCGCTTTCATTTTGTGTTATATTTGTGAAAACTGACAATGTGTGTTTTTTCCCTATAGTCTATGTATACACACTGTTTAGAAAAATGCGAACCCCAAGCAGTGAGTGTTGATCTTAAAAAAAGTTTGAAAAAAGTCACACAAGTAAAAAGAAAAGTTCTGCAACATGCTCAAATAACACTCGGTAACAACGACTGCCATATAAAGGGTTAAGTCGGTAGATGTCTAATGGAAATGTATCTGTATATTTTTAAATAGTTCATTCAAAGCACAGAAAATGTGTTTTAAACAGCTTTTTGAGGAAACAGCATCTACTGTGAGTCTGAAGCGGCTAAAAGGAGTTTTTCCTTGGAAACATTTGAGTGACATTTCACAGCCAGAGTTGCACCCTCTGCAGAGCACTAATATTTCACATAGTACTTTACAATGGTTAATAAGCACATTTTACCACAGCATGAATAGTGCAGCGCTTCAGTGACTGTTCTGTCTACTGTACTGTCACAACATGTTGCAGCAAAAGTCGAGGTGGAGTTTTTGTTTCCTTTATGGTTTGAAACTGTGGTATATCTCCACTGGAACCGCATTTTTACTCATACGACACCCAGTCCAGTCTTTGTTAGTTTGTGATTATTTTTATACGGTATCTCTTAATAATTTCTGTGTGTTGTCTATCAGAGGGAGGTGCAGTTCTGGTTTGCAACAGGTGGAGCAGGCTTCTGCCTGAGTCGAAGACTGGCAGAGAAGATGGCTCCATGGGCCAGGTATTTACAATTTGTGTGTGTGTGTGTGTGTGTGTGTGTGTGTGTGTGTGTGCTTTATAGGGACGATGATGATAAGACAGTGAGGAAAAAAAACACAAGCACACAGACAATTGCATCTATGTAATGCTGATATGAATTCAAACCAAACATGTTTGGGGCTTTTACACATTTTTTCACTGGTTTTAAACATTTGTTTGTAAAAATGGCTTCTTGTTTAATAAGTGTGCAGATTTTCTAGTTTTAGACGACCTCCTGTTCTTTACATTGTTGTAGGGAACTTGCATTAATGCTCAATGATATAAACTTGTTTTAACATATCTCATCAGTTTTAATGGAAAAAGCACCAAACGTTAAACTAATTAAATCATAAATGCTAACACAAGTAAACCTCTGGTTTGAAAAAGCAAAGCAGATTCTAAAATGCCTTAAATGTGCACTCTTTTTAACGGTCAGCAGGGGGCGACTTCTCTGGTTGTGCGTCCCTTTATAGACAAATATAGAAAAATGACCCCACCTGCCAAGAGACAATCAATTTAGAGCAGGGTCGCACATTAACAGATGATGTTCAGTAACTGACAGACTCCGATGTAAGACTGTAAACATCGTGATCTGTAGCATTCTTGCATTAAAATAAACTACATCCCTTCAAGAGACAGAACAACTGGAAATGACAAAGGTTTATTTCTATACTCTCAGACTGGTGGTGTCAACAGGTCAACAGTACCAGCACAATTTTACTCTGATTTGTTTAGTTAAAAAAAAAAGAAAAGGATTTGCAGATCTCATGTGGGAATCTTTTATGTGTGTATCTGCGATCTATATCTCACATATTGTGATGCACCTGTGGTTATGTTTTAGAGCACAGCTCAGACGAGCTCATGAAAAATGGATGCGCTGTCCATGGTCCTGAATTTGTAACGGTTTCATTGGAGTATAGTGAAAATTTATTGGAGAAAACATTGTTTTTGAAGTTTATTAATGGAAATGCATCGATCAGAATAAAAGCAATCAGCACCGTGATCAAAAAACAAACAAACATCAAAATACACTTCCTTTGCCTGATGTCCATCTAAGACCTGATTTTTTTTTTTAGCTCCAAAGCCAACTTCATCGCTCCGTTTGCTCTGTTCTTGTGTCATTTTGCTCTGTACACCACGGGGTCAACTGAAATTCCTACACACGCTCTTAAACCTCTGCATTGCCTCATCAGTTCACTTAATGCTGTCAAATCAAACACAAAGCACAAGAGATACTTTTTCATTGCTACATCAGCAGAGTTAGAGTAAATTGCTCGTTGCGAATCTTAATAAATCTCCTCTTACTTTTTACTGCTCCAAATACCAACAGGACTGGTTTTCCACCAAAATTATTTATTGCTGTGTTTATGGTCTCAGTGGCTAATTTGATTACGACAACTACAACATGATTTTCATTCTGTAAATTATCTTGTAGCAATTTGTTAATCTTTTGACTGACAAAATTGGTGCTGTATCTGTTTTGACTTTTTGGTTTCTCAGTCTGTCTCTGAAACTTTGTATTTGTACTTCTCTCAAAGAGCTGGAACTAATAGCTTCCCAGGGCTACAGGTAGAGCTAGAGAACCAATCTAAAATAGTTCTTTGGAAAAGGTCAGCAGTAAAATATGCACAGTAAACAGTCAATGGGCCCAACCACATGTTTTCAGATAAAGGTTGGACAGTTTATGGTGCTAAATTTCTCCCACAGTAAATGTGGATGTATTGCACACTCTGTTATGTGAGAAAATATTGAGAAAGGCTCTTTTTCCCTGTGTATGTCAGTGGCTCCCAGTTCATGAGAACTTCAGCTAAGATCCGTCTTCCTGATGACTGCACTGTGGGCTTTATTGTGGAAAAGCGACTGGGAATCTCCATGGTCCACTGTCCTTTATTCCACTCACACCTGGAAAACCTGCTGCTCATCAGCCAGAGAAGCATACCACAGCAGGTAGTAGCAGGCGGTTTTATACACAGGTGTCCAAGCAAATGCACTTCTTCCTACTCTCATGTGTTTTCTAATCTGCAGGTGACACTGAGCTATGGGATATTCGAGAATAAGATGAACAGCATCGAGGTAAAAGGGAGCTTCTCGAAGGAGGACGATCCCTCCAGGTTTGTTTCTCGCAATATTCATTCGTAAATGAGGGGTACTAAGAAATGTGTCCTTGCTGACATTATTGTGTTTAGTGTTCCACTGGCTCCCTTTGCACATAAATGACATAACATTAAAAAAACATATGTCGCTTTTAAAGACTAATGGATCAAACTCTAATTATTGTAGGATTTTCATGCGGCTTGGTTTTAAAGGCTTATTGGATGCCAAAACCACTACACGACAGGTTATAATACTCACATAGTCTAAAATGATCATGAGTGCAACTGCGATACTACATAATGACCAAAAACTGAGCATAAAAATCCAGGTCCAGGCACTGGAGATAGAGTGGATCATGTAAGAAGAGCTCTGTATCTCTGTGTGCTTGTGCTTTTTTCTCAGCGTGAATACAGTGTCTCTAGGCATTTTATTGCTTTTTCAAAGTACCTGAGTTCTCTTCTTTCATTTTTTGGTTGCATTTTCCCCCCCGTATTTAGTAGAAGTAATTTTTAACTACACAAAGCAATTTTGAATATGTGTTTGGCCAATTTAGCAGGGTTGTGTCACAGTAATGTTAAGGTTTGTTTTGCAGGACAATGCCTCACTCCTTGAGCAGAGCATTACATTTTAACCTCTGTCCTATGAATGCCAAGTACGTGTTTTACAAACAGCGCTCCCCTCAGAGTCTGCAAAAGTTACTGCACCCCACAATATGACCCTACTGATGTGTGAAAACAGCATAAAACATGAGCGTTACTAAGACCATTCAACAGATGAATGCTGTATGATTATGCAGTGTAGTGCTGCATAATGTCTAGCAGCTTCTCCCCGTGCATTCTTTTTGCTCTTGGACTCACTAAAAGTTCAGTATCTTGCCCGAGGAGGCAATCAGGGATCAACTTGCCGGCCTTCCTGAGCCACTGGATGCGTCACTTATTCAGACACATGGGAACAGGTTAAACGGAAGCAGATGGGGGTTTGATGTGAAGGTCACAAAAGAATCACAGGTCAAGGACACGCGTTATGAATTATGGTTCCCAGGGACAACTACAAACCCTGTGGTCCAGCAATGTTTCGTTACAGAAAGAGCAGCCCAGATTTAGAAGTAAAAGTGCCTCTAATCTAAAAGCACAGGAGCACTAGTATCAGGGAAGACTCGACTCTGTGCTGCAGTTGCCTTAAAATCTGACTGAAGTGTATCAAAGCAGTAATGGGCCTCATTTTGACCTGATGGCGATATCTAGCAGAGGGAATCATGAAAAGCTCCAGGATTTAGGACATCAAATGCACATAACAAATGACACGTCATTTGTTTAGCCTTCAGGTTATTATTTACCTTATCATACCAAATTGCCAAGGGGAGACATAATGTCTGTCTACAAAATGCTCACAATTAAATATACCAAAAAATATCGATATTGTGTGATATTGGACAATATCGATATTGTTACTGAGAATGGAAAAACGACTTTCTCCACCGCAAAAAACCCCTAAACAATTAATAAAATAAGATAAATATGTAAAAAATACTGTAAGTGTTTTATAATTATTATAATTTTAGGCTTATGCATTTATTGTGCGTCTTCAGTGATAAAGCTCTTGTTTACTAAAGGTATTTGCTGTAGAAATCTCCAGCTCCAATCTCCAGTTTTCAGTTTTGTCTCTCATGATCTTACGTTAAGGCATGACAGCCCTCTGGCTCCAGTTGATCTTGTTCTATCTTCACTCCAAGATAAAAGCAATTTGATGTAACACAATGGAACAACAGATGTGTTTGTCTTTTCCGGTTTCCTTCATCCTCAGCTGTAAGAACATATCACCACAAATGCTTCACAGTGGCATTTCCATTTGCTCCCATCCTCTGGTTTAGTGCACGGTTGTGTTTGCCCTCCCTTCAGCCTGAGAGGAGTAGGTCACAGGTTCATCTGTCTGTACAAAGGCTTGAACTGTATATAATGGAAAAATGGTGTTTTTCCTGCCAACTGTTAACAGACAAACTAATGGTTCATTCACACAAGTTTGAACTTGTATGTTAGGTAATTTATATATATAATATCAATATATTCTGGCAATGTTTCCTTGCAACTAAGAAACATTTCAATTCTGCTGGTTACCATGGCTTTATTTTGGTTATTGGTTATTTATTTAGCTTATATTCCAATATAAAAGCAGGGTTGCTGATCTCCTAAGTCATTTTGCGGTTAACTCACTTCTCTCTGTGTTGGAATTTCTTTTGTTTCAAATCTTTGAGGTTCAGGCTGCACTCTGAATATAAGCAGCTAATGCAATTTTCTGTTTAATATGAATTTCTTTGTATGCACATGGCAACAGATCTGCAGGTCTTGCTGATTCGTTGCCGTTAATTGCCATATTATCACAAACAGATTGCATGTAATTTCCAGCTTAACAATATTCAGTTGCAGACTGATAAATAAACTGACTCCATCTTACTTCTGTTTTATCGCCGTCCTGACACACCAGAATTGTTCTGCAGACTTGGTCCCTGCTTCGGAGCAACCATTTCAAAGACATGCAGGGTCATTGCAAACAGTCACAATAATTTTGGTCCTGCTGTCCAGCTGTGGTCTCCAAACCCTGTTCTCCCTTGTGCGACTCTAGCTCAAAGGGGCCAGAACATAATCTCTTTTCTGGAAGTAAAAATAAATAATAGGAAAATATGAAATTATTAATGGATAATTGCACAAGATATTCATCAGATGCCCTCTAGTTGACATTCTGCAGTTGCTGTTAGATGAAAGTACAGAGCCACAGATAAGTGTTTACACATGCAAATCAACAGACGACCCAGCGCACCGTGCATACTATAAATACCCAGTTTTCACCTTTATAACATTAATGAGCAGCACTGTAGATTTAACTTTGTCAAGTGGGGCTGACTTTCATGAGCCTGCTTTTTCTTAAAAATGTTTATATACATCTTAGCCAGAATACAGTTTTGACTTTCAATAAGGAATTAACTATGTTAGTGTAATATTTATTTATTAATTTTATTTATTAATCTCAGCACTTTAGGACCCACTGCTTTATCACACTGTGAATGAGGAGCATAACATTTAAGAAACACAGATGCTCTGCTGTAATCTTTGCTGCTGTAGATATTTGTGCAGGCCATTTTTGGTATTTAATAGATAGATTTCAGAAGTTCCCATTCCCAGAAAAGAATGATAAAAGTAAGGATAATAATTCACACACGTTCTTTTCCAGGTGATTTGTTTATTGTCACCAGTGGTGAGTTGATACCTATTAAATCATTCAGCTTTGTGCACACACAGGGAAATGTGTGGAAGGAGCCAATAAGATTCAGTGCCTTACTAAAAATAATAATTCCAATAGGTGTCACCCAGTCCTTTAGAGAAAAAGCCTTCCCCCCCCACCATCATTAACAATAGCTGTTAACCACCTCTGAGTTATTAATCATGACTTATGTGTTCTGCAGGTTTAAGACTGTCCACTGCATCCTGTATCCCCTCACCAGCTGGTGTCCATGAGTACCCCCTAAAGACGACCACATCCAAGCACCTGAGACAAAGCTGGTATCCAGCTGAATGTAATATTTTACCTTTACCTGCAGAAAAATGGACCGATTCATTTTGGTGGAGCAATTCTGGATGCAGAAGGAATAACGGTGACTCAGACTTATCTGTGTTCCACAACGCCTCACCTACCACTGATCAACACAGACTGTAAAAGAGGGATCTAGACATCATCTGTTTTTGGACTTCCATTCCGAAGACATGATTTAATGTTTGGCCATTGTTGTGTTCGTCTTTTAGAGCCACAAGAGAAGAGGGTGAAATTCAGAAATTAGGCGCTAATGTAGCAAGCTTAGTTAGCAAGGCTGGTCCACTGAGTCTATAGGAATTTCTTTTACTTATGTATTAATCACATTATTTTATTGTATGATGCCTTGGTGCCACTGGATTTTTAAACATGTTTCACACTCATACTATAAGACAAATGGTGGGGGTCTAGTAAGGAAGTTGAGGGAAGCAGACAACTCCACAGGAAGAATCTTTTGTAAACATTGGGAGGGAGCAAGGGAGTGTGAACCTTAAAGTGTGAAACAGCTGTGTACTGCCTTTTGTTCTTGAAGAAGGTATTTAACTGAGAGCCATGTTAGGCTCAGGAGACTCTGCTGACCGTCTGCCCCGCGATCATGCAGGCTCGCCACAAGCTTGGGTTTTTATGTTCTTTGAGTTTTTGATTAAAGAATGTTAGCTACCGCTCACCGCTCATCTGCAGGCTTTATTTAATGGAAAACTTCCACAACAGAGTCTATAGCTGAGCTGCATAGACGCAGATACTGGTTATCTAGTGTTAAGTAACATACAGATGAAATACTAAATTTTCCCTCAGCAAAAATGTCTTGGATTTATTGAACCACAAAGCATCTTACATCTAAGATAACTGCAATTAAAATGCTACAAGAGGCACTATTGCCACAAATACAGGTGAAGGGTCTAGGTCATCGAATCAAATTAGCTGATGTGAAGTCTTGGAGACAGCTAGTTGCATAGCTGTCAGTTATTAATGAGTGGATGCTCCTGATAGGACAAATGTTAAGCCTTAAAAAAATTTAAATGATGAGCTAGATAAAAATTCCACTGCAAAGCAGTTTTTATAAATGGGAAAAGAAACTCTAGGCACAAAAACTGCCCTTGTTCAAGGCTGTAAACCTGTTTATGTGGTATTTTAACACGGGAGTCTGCACGATTTTCGAGCCAGTTTTTCAGCTTCTTTTTGCACAGCGCAGTGGTTTCATTTTCAGATGTCATCTGCTGACAGCACCAGCTGTTATGCACTCAAAACATTGGCTTTAGAAAAATGTATGAAATACGAAATTTATTTTTCTACTTTAAATCTGTGTTATGTTCAAATGAAATTGTTACAAGAAATGAAAGGAATTTTATGTGACAAATGAGCACTTAAGATTATTGTGGATTTTGGTTGTTGTGTGTGCTGAGATCTTTTGTCATTTTGCTGGCAAGTGGGAAAAATTAAAATGTTAAAGACTCACTGTGCAAAGTTGAAATTGTGTTTACCTGTTTTTCTAATTTCTTTGTTATCACTGGAGGTTAACGATGATTAAAATGGCAAACTTTACCTGGAAGACCTAAACTAACCTCAGGTGCTGCTGATGCTCTGTGACTTCATGAAGGAGGCTCTGTCCTTGTTCCTGTGAAGTCTGCACAGAATGAACCATCTTGACCCACATCTTCCTACTCTTACTTCCCCCCCCCCCCACCCCCACCCCTCCATCTGTCCCTTCCCTCTATGTGTTTGCTCAGTCTTCTCCACAGTTGTTTTTCTCCTTGAAAACTGTAAGAAAAATGAGTAAAATAACTTCCTACCCAATCGGTCTGGGTCACTTTTCTCTGCTTTAGATTTACAAAACAACAAGAAACTGCTTGAAGTATGAAAAAGATCACAACTGACACGGCTGCCAAGAAAGAGAAGCTCACATTTGCAAGCAAATCTCTTCAAGCTGGACAGATCAGGGGTTGAATGCAAATGTCGCTATGATATACACACAACCAAATGTTGTTGGAATAAAAGCCAGAGGCCATACATGCAGTACCTGCAGAGAGATGACACCGCGCCGCTGGCTGCCCGCGGGTTGCTTGTTTGCTGTGAATGGAGATGTGATGAATACAGATATGCCGTTGAAAGTGTCTGGGACTGACCTTCTGTGAAGTGGATGGAAAAGTGTGACTGTGTGACTTTAACACATCTCCAGGAGAACGCTGAGACCAATCTGTTTCAAGTAAACAACCTGAGCATTTCAATGCAGACTGAAAGTTCTCTCCGAATGTAAAATCAATTTCCCACAGTGGCTACAGAATGAGGGATTTTTCTTTTTATGCTCTTCAGAGCGGTTGTGGTTTATTAAATGAGAACAAAGATGATGAATAGTTTTTAGAATATGTGTGACCAGTAACCCTTGACTGAGTTAGTGGTATAGTCATGCGGTGAAGGTGATCTGAATGGTTGGTTGGGGAGACATAGGTCACAACCCAATGAGACAGCTGGTTCTCTCTGTATTTGAAAAACCTACAGCATCACGAGAGAGTCCATCCTGCGAAGATTAAAGCAGTGCACTTGTGGCCAAACTACTGTGGCTTTGCTATTAGGTGTGAAAGCTACATTTAACTTAAAATGCTGGTATGAATTAGTTATGACACAATACAAATACACGCTCATTACATATACTGTTTGATTGTTAGCAAAGGTTGCAGCTGTTCCATTCTATAACTCACTGACCAGAATGACTGAATTTAGTCAGTGATTGATGGTGAGAGGACCAATGCTAGAGGAGTACATCTGCATGTCTGTGCCTTTAATTACACAGCATTGTTATCACTATGGTATAATACATAAAATCATATATAATCATATTTGATTCACAAAGTATTTTTATTGTAATAAAAAATGAATAAGAAAGTTTATTTGAAAATAATGAAGTTTAGAATCGGTCATTTCATATTAGAGCATAGCATGCATACCATAGCATAGCATATCATAGAATAGTATACCATTCCATTGCGTATCATAGAATAGTATACCATAATATAGCATAGCATCGCATCACATCGCACAGCATCGCACAACATGCATATCATAGCATAGAATAGTATACTATAGCATAGCACAGCATATCAGTTAAAATATGCTTCTATGGTGAATCCACAGTAAAGAATAAATCAAAACAAAAACAATTTATAAGGAATAAAATGGAGGCAAGATCAGCATGTCACAGATATGCAGCCTATAATAACATTTATAGCAGTATATAAGTAAGTCTTTAGTGATCAATACAATGATCAATAAGAAGAAGATACTGCGAGTCAGAATTCTCCACTACTTGGATCATTCCACTACAGAGTAGCCCCTAATAGCACATGCTCCGCCATCTTTTGTCTTTAACTATGAGGTGTGACCTGTTAGCAAGTTCCTGTCAGAGGATCTCACACTGAGCCCCAGTTGGTACATGGATAACAGTTCCAGTATGTCTTCTGAAACCAGGCCATTAGGGACTTTAAAAGTAATTATCAAAGATGATTTCTTAAACAAATCGAGAGCATGGGCAGAGTCATTACAAGTGACTTAATATGTTCACTTTTCTAGGTTCTTCTGAAAAGTCTTGCTGCTGCATTTTGAACAATTTGAACACTATTCACTGACTTCTGATAGATATCTCTTATAAGATCAGTACAGTAACTCAGCAAAAATAAAAGCATGAATCACAGTCTGAATTCATTCAGTATAATAGCAACATCAGGGAAACTTTACATTTTTTAAAACATTTTTTTATTAACAGTAAATCAGTAAATTATCACGGCTGCACAGCAGTCGTGTGGTGTATTGAAAAAAGGATCCAAAATGCAGGTACCGGCTGGGGTGCGAGTGAGTGTTTATTTACAGCGGTGAGAAGGTGACGAAACAGGAAGAGCAGAGCGGGGAGTAAACAAACCTAAACTGGGAAAACTAAAGAACAAAACTTAAACCAGACACTCACGGGAGGAGGAGCGAAATGCACAAAGAGAGATGGCAGAGAGACGCAGAATGAATACCAGGTAACAGAATAATGCAGACTGACATGGAACTAAACAGACGACGCGACAGAGAGCACAGGAAAACACAGGGCTTAAATACACGGGGAGTAATCAGGGAATGGGCCACAGGAGGGAGACACAGCTGGGAGCAATAAGGCTAACGAGACAGGGGAGAGGTAAAACTGAACACACTGACATGAGACATGAACTTTCAGAATAAAACAGGAAACTAACAGACACAGAGAACCAGACCGGACACTGAACTTGACAGGCAGACTCATGAGCAGACACAATAACACCATGGACAGACAGAGGGAACACAGAGAAGTGGAAGCAGGCAGGCAAAGAACAGAAACCTAACAAATGGCAAAATCACAACAGAATACACACTCTGAATGAACAAAAGCACAAGGAACACAAAACACTGAGTCCTCAGACTCAGGACCATGACATAAATAAACTCTGGTTTTCATGAAGTGTAAACATGGGCTACTGCAGTATAGTATATGGACATTACTGCCAATAATTCATGTCTTTCCTAACAATAAGAACACGATCTCTTCATCAGCCTGTTTATTTCTTAGGATTTGAAGCATGTATTTACATTAAATGTCATCTGAGGCCAGAAGACTCCACAAAGTACAAATCGGAGTGTTACGTCATTATGAAATGAGCCCTTCAAAAATAACTTTGTGAAAGGATGTCACCTTTCTTTGCATAAACCCTCTTTAGATGAGCTCCCACTTTTAATTGATGTGGTTATAATTACATCAATTGATACACTTGAAAGGTAATTACATTTGTTTATGCTTCACAATACGATTAGCTTAGACTTAACACAGTTACAACCCCCAGTAATGAGTGGTACAGCCATATGTGCACCAATATGTTTTAAGGCTCCACTTTTAATACACTGACTAAACAGCCTGATTCTCTATTCAATACAGAGACTATAGAGTCAAATACACCAGCTGAGGCACAAAGGACTAAAGGAATAAAATAGTTAACAATCGAGCAATTTACCGTAGTATTTGTAGCAGTCTTAGATCAGGCCAAGATTATTATCTTCCTTATTTTAATGTATAGGTTGGGACTATCAGAGGTGACAAAGTCAGGAAGTGGGATTTGGAAACCTGAGTGTAGCCTTCATGCTCCTTCTCTTTGACTGTGCTCTGACTCTGTCCACTTGTACCATAGATTTATGGCTTCCACTGTCCATAAACGGGACTAACTGTGGTAGTATGGGGACCAGGTCAATTGGAGGCAGAGTGTTGGAGCTGTCACAAGAACACTGTGTTTCATCCACTCTGTCCATCACATTAAAACAGAGGGGCCTTGTAAAAGACACCGAGGCAGACAGGATTCATGGGAATAATGAAATGATGGAGGCGGCGGTGGGTCGATAAGAGGAGTGACAGGCGGGCAGATTTCAGCTGAAAACACAGGCACTAATATAGAGAATGCAGAAATGATTAATTAAATGAACAAGACTGAATATTTTATTGTTTCACTGCATTAATTGTTTCCAGACAAATATCCCACTTGCGGGCTAATAGAGCTGTGCAGAATTTGGCTGACAGGTTACAACTTAAAAAGTTCATGAAAAGTATGTCCTACAGGACAAATGGTCCAGCTTCTGACTACTAAAAACTAAATCATTCTCCAACGATTATTAAAGGCTGAAGTTCTTGCTGGGGACATGTGCATGTGTGCACAAAAGGAGATTTTGTGACTACAGAAGTAAATCATACTATATAGGCTATATAAACAACAGAGAGAATGAACTGTCTCTTCACTCAGTTCCTTGGATGGGCTCACTCACTGATACTCAGTTCCATTGTCTTTTACTGTAGTTTACAGTGGCAGTCCTTGTTCTGTCCTGAAGCCTGAGTGAATTCACTGTAGTGACACAGAAATCAGCTCACAGGGGAAAAGCTGCAAACCAAGACAGTGAAGTTATGGCTTTGTCCCACCACAGCATGACAACACTGACAGGATCAGAGAAAACAGGTTGGCGGTTGAACCTCGGCTTTGGCGGCTGCAAGCTTGTTAAAATAAGGGTGTTAGGACTGTCTGCTAGTAAATCAATCAGGTCCTTGTCTTAGGGGAAACACTGCATACACTGCTCGCAATGACAATGACAATTTTAATCATATAGCAGAATTCATTATATGTAAACTCAATGTGCTCAACACGGAAATTAAAAACATAAAAACCTATGTAAGTTTACAGTATATGTGGAATATATGCACAGATGTAACTGATCTCAGGTCAGCAGGCAGCTTGTTCATAAGAACAGGACCAGAGTAAGTGAAAAAATCCTGAGCAATACTCAGATCTGATTCTAGGAACATTTAAAAGATCTCCACCTGATGACCTCAGAGACCAGGAAATAGGAAATATTAGTTATTTAAATTACACGTACAAGAACACAGGTCACAACAGAGCAGAACATTATTTGCATTATTCTACATTTATGCTCATTATTTTTTATCTTTGAGTGTTTACATTTTATTTATCAGTTTATGCATGCATGTATAACAAATATAACAAATATAAAGCATATAAATTGTACACCATATTGGTGTAGGGTTGTTTCTAACTGCGTTAGAGCCCTTAACACCAATTAACAGAAATGGCATGCTGTACAATGATGCTTTGGACAATAATGTTTTGAACCCCACTGATGCTATCATGGTTGTAAGTGTGGTGGAAAGCTTTCTGGAAAGATCCAGTCAGATAATTCTGACACTTTTGGGCATCCAGTATCAACATCAATATTAACACTTACTTAAGAAGCCATCTGTGTCCACTGTGAGCGACCATCTTTGAACAGAGGCGGTGGTTTACGACAGCAACTGTCTGCCATCTATAATCCAGTTTTGAGTTCCCTCCCCAGACGCCTTAACGCCCACTCACATCCTGGGCCTCAGGATGTGAGCTCAGGAATTCGCATGATAAGGTGGGGCCAGGTTTCACAATGAGCTCACCCAAAACCCTAGCTGATTGGGACCCACACCCAGTTTCACACCTTGGCTCAGGTGATTAGAGGATCATCAGGGGGTCCTTTTGTCCCTCTGTGGGGGGGATACTCCCACTAGGTTTAAATCTGGGACTCTCCACCATTTGACCTTAGAACTGAAGAAGCTTCTCGGATGAGAGGTGAAACGTCTTCAAGCAACTAAAGAAGTCCAGACGCTTTTCTTTGCGTGGCGCTGGGGGTTGGGACGCGCATCTGTAACCGGAAGGTCGCCGGTTTTATCCCCGGGCTCTCTGCCCTGGTCGTTGTGTCCGTGGGCAAGACACTTTACCCTGCCGCCTACTGGTGTTGGCCGATGGCGTGATATGGCAGCCTCGCTTCTGTCAGTCTGCCCCACGGCAGCTGTGGCTACAACTGTAGCTGCCTCCACCAGTGTGTGAATGAATAATGGAATTGTAAAGCGCTTTGGGTGCCTTGAAAAGCGCTATATAAATCCAATCCATTATTATTATAAATTAGATGAAGTGAATTCTTGCCTCTTCCAAAAAAAACAACAAGAAAAAAACCAAACTTAAAATAGAGAGTCAGCTCTGCTTTTATTGATGGCAATATCAGATATTAGTAATTTTGCAAATTTGCCGTCTGTGTGCTGCCTCTGCCTTTCAACTGCTTGAATTTCTCGCTCCGTCTGTCATTTATTTATTCGTGTTTGTCTTGTGTCCCCAGCCTCCCCTCTCTAGTGATTTCTCGACATTACTCTTTTTATTTCTCCATTTTGTCGCTTCAATTTTTGTTTCATCTATTTCCATCTCTGCTTTTCAGCATCAGCTGTTTTGTCACTCACCATTTTGCTGCCTCAATCTTTTCATATTTCTGCTTTAGTGTTTCTCCTATCCTGCATGAGTGGAATTTAATGGAAAGACATCAGGCATAGCGGGTATGACTGCCACCGCTTCTGTTTGTTTTGTGCGACAGAGGACAGATGCACCGAAGTGGACAAAGTTGACGGACTTGACGGACTGACAAGGGCCGTGACAGTTTTCACTATAGTATGGTGCAAAAGTCTAGAGTCACCCCTCATTTGTTTTTGTTGTTGGGAAATACAATATAGAAAGCAAAAACAGAGTTTATAGATCTAACGAGCTTGAAAGTTAATATTTGGTGTGAACATCTTTATTCGTCAACACAGCCTGAGCATTTCCTTAAGTAGCTTTAGGAATAGTTCTCAAGGGATGTTGGCTGCTTTTACTTTGTTCCCTGTCAAAATGATCCCACATTACTTTGATAATGTTGAGGCTCTGTGGAGGTCAATCCATGACTGATAGTGTTAAACCTTTCTATCCAGGTATGCTTTGACTGCACTGGCATTTGATCCATGTATTTCATGGTGAATAAAAATCTCAGGGTGCTTTACTGCATTCATAAGCTTCTTTGACACCACTGGTTGAAAAATGAAACCTCAAACCACGACAAAGCCTCCACTGTGTTTTACAGATGTCCGTTTACAGTTTTTGTACCTCTCTCGTGACCTACATACACAATGGCAATAATTCAAACGAAAAACTCAAATATGGATTCACCACTGCATCAGACCTAAACGGCAAACCTGAGCCTTTTCTCCCCGTTTCCTTCTTTAGCAAATATTTCTTAACAGGTAGATTGACTGGATGTATCAGATGCATTTCTACTAGTGGTGTCAGCGTTAATCTTGTTAAAATGACTGTTAATGCGGTTATGGCTTTAGGTCATTTTAACGAGATTAACGCTGACGGCACGAATTTCTATATATCCTATGTCAGTTCTTTGTTGGATTTCTTTTGGTTTCTTAGGGCAGGACCTACATTTACTGTTGCAGTAGATGTTTGATTTAGCTAGCTTTTTTTTCATTCTGCAATTGTCCACTTGTTTTTTAGGGACACCCAGCACACAATGCCAAGAAAAGTTTTTTGGTGATGGGTCTGTGGGAATCAACCTGCTGTAAAATGTTCATTTTCATAGCTACTAAAGTGTGCTATCTTTGGAACGTTTCACAGATTCAACCAAAGAAATGTAAAAAAATGAGAATGTAATATGGCAGCCCAGAAACCCCCCCAAAGCAAAACAAAGTAAGAAATAAAGAATAAATGAGACAAAAGAACCCCCGCAACACTTTTAAAACTTTAATCTCAATTGCTAACGTAAATGCTAATGCTGCACCCTGTCGTGGTCTGGGTGGTTTTCCACAGCATCAGCTCCTCCCCACTGGGTGGAGTCTTTGTTGTTCCTCACCTGATGGCAATCGGACCAGCAGTATTTATGACCGGCGCACTCAACTGGTCTTCGCCAGATTATCTGCCAACTTTAGTCAGTTCTCGGCCTCACGTCCGTTCCTTGGTGACTAATCGTGTGTATTAACCGTATCTCTGTTTTTTTCGTCAGCCTCTGAAAACCACCTACCAAGCTCTCCTGGATACCAGTTTGCTGCCACCGGTAATCCCTCTCCGTTTTGGAGCTGCCATTTTCTCCTGCCTGCCTCCCTGCCTTGCATGCAGCACCCACCTGGACCTCTCCTGCCTCCCCCCTCCATGCAACCCCCACCTGCAAGCTTGTAAGACAGCTCAGTGTACTATTTTTTAGATTCACTCGCAACCCTCTGTGGGATTCCCCTGACTGCTCTGTCCTCTGTTTCAGTGCCCGGGCCCGCCACAGTTTTCCCTGCCCAGTACCTGCACCCAGTTATCCCTGCCATCTAGTTTTCACCACAGTATTTTTCTCTCGCCTCAGACATCTAGTTTATGTTCATTGATTCTAGTCTGCACTTTCTGTTAGCCTCTGAGCATTGTAAAAATAAAGTCTCTTTTCGTTACACCTCACCCCTGGCCTCCGGTTTTGAATCTGCGCTTGAGTCCATCCCATGTCCACGGGCCACTGCGCCTGACAGTATAATCTGGCCAGTATATGGACTCAGCGGATCAAATCCGGACTGCCGTCTCGAAACAGGGCGCCATTCTTGGTACTCACGAGGACGCGCTCCAGTTTCTCCTGGCGAAGGTTAACTCACTCACTGACGAGCAAGAGAAGATGCAATCCGCGGTTCAGAACCTTCAGTCAGCCACTGCCCCTGAACCCGAACCCATTCCCAGTACGTCGGCACCGGTACCCGCGCCGCCGCCGCCTCAGCCCGCTGCGGATTCTGAGCCTCTGCAGACGCCGATGTTCCGCGATGCCGCCTCCCCGGAGCCGGAACCCTTTTCTGGCGGCCGGGGGGGATGCAGCGGTTTCCTCCTTCAGTGCGAGCTAGCGTTCGGTCGCTCACCCCGCTCGTTTGTTTCTGATACTGTGCGGATTTCTTATTTAGTCGGGAAACTGCGCGATCGCGCCCTTACATGGGCAGAGGCTTATCTAGCTAGACATCCGTTACCGACTTGTCATTATGATGACTTTTTGAGAGAGTTTAAGAAAACTTTTGCTCACCCGACCTCTGAATGCAGTTCGGCGCGGAGGCTGTTGCATCTTCGCCAGGGACGGCGGAGCATTGCGGACTTCCTAATCGATTTCCGCATCGCCGCCGCCGAGGCGGGCTGGTCTGATCGGGCTCTGCATGGGGTGTATTTGCACTCTCTCAACGATGAGATGAAGGACCACCTGGCCTCCCGGGATGAGCCCGCTACTTTTGAGGAGTTGGTTTCCCTCACACTTCGCATTGACAGCAGGTTGCGGGAGAGAGAGTGGGAGAGGGACTACAGTTCCCGTCGGTCCTTGCGGCGGTCATCTCCGGTCGTTTCTCCCCCGCCACCGCTTCCGGTTCAGCCGTCCACTCCCATTGCTGGCACCGGGGGTGGTGAACCGGAACCGGAACCCATGCAGATCGGGCGTTACCAGCTGACGGTGGAGGAGAGAGAGAGGCGCCGCCGTTCACGTTCTTGCTTTTATTGTGGCTCCGGTGAGCATTTGATTTCTTCCTGCCCTAAGAAGGGAAAAGAGACCGCCCGCCGGTAGGTCCGGGGATATGGGTGGGCGGTACCAGGGTTAACGCCAAGCCCCGATTTTTGCTTTCTGTGACACTCTTACTCGGTCAGGGAGCCCACGTCTCATCAGCGCTGGTTGATTCAGGGGCCGAGCAGAGTTTGATCGACAGGGGATTTGCTGAACAGCTTCAGATCCCTCTTTTTGAGTTAACTCCGTCTATTCCAGTTAGGGCATTAAACGATCAGGTCTTTTCTTACATTACTCATCGCACTGCACCGGTTACCTTGATCACTTCCGGCAACCACAGAGAAACACTGATCTTTTACACCTCACAATCCCCTGACACGCCCATAATTTTAGGTTTCCCATGGCTAAGACATCATAATCCTCACCTGGATTGGGTGGGACAGAGGGTCGTGAGTTGGAGCCCATATTGTCATGCCAACTGTCTCGTCTCAGCTGCCCCACCTGGGGCCACTGAGCCCTCTAGCAAGGAGAACTGCACCCCTGACCTCTCTGCGGTTCCACCCGAATATCATGACATATCAGAAGTTTTTAACAAAGATAAGGCACTGTCCCTACCACCCCATCGCCCTTACGATTGTGCCATTACCTTGTTTTCCGGCTCCACGTTACCTTCCAGCCGTCTCTACAACTTGTCACGCCCTGAACGGGCTGCCATGGAAAAATACATCGGAGACTCACTGGCGGCTGGACTCATCAGACCATCGACTTCCCCCGTGGGTGCTGGCTTCTTCTTCGTGGGTAAGAAGGATGGCACACTCCGTCCATGCATCGACTTTCGGCCCCTTAATGACATCACAGTTAAAAACAAATACCCATTACCACTCATCAGCTCCGCTTTTGAGCCCCTCCATGGGGCCACCATTTTTACCAAACTGGATCTCAGGAACGCATATCACCTAGTCAGAATCAGGGAGGGGGATGAGTGGAAGACTGCGTTTAACACACACTTAGGACATTTCGAGTATTTAGTCATGCCATTTGGCCTCACTAATGCACCTGCAGTTTTCCAAACCCTAGTGAATGATGTCCTTAGGGATTTTCTGGATCGTTTTGTCTTCGTTTACCTCGATGACATCCTGATTTTTTCCAAGGACCTCAAGGAACACAGAATCCATGTCCGGGCCGTACTCCAGCGGTTGTTGGAGAACAAATTATATGTCAAAGCCGAGAAATGCGAATTCCATGCACCATCTGTGTCATTCCTGGGTTACATTCTTGCAGGGGGGCAGGTGAAGACAGATCCGGCTAAAGTGAAGGCAGTAGCGGAGTGGCCACTACCTACCTCACGAAAACACTTACAAGGGTTTTTGGGCTTCGCGAACTTCTACCGCCGCTTCATCAGGAATTACAGTCAAGTAGCCGCTCCCCTAACTCGTCTAACTTCCTCTAAGCTTCCTTACCATTGGAGTCCAGAGGCCGACGCCGCCTTCTCCCGGTTGAAAGAACTGTTTACCTCTGCGCCGGTCTTAATCCATCCCGATCATAGTAAACCTTTTGTCGTGGAAGTAGACGCGTCAGGCGTTGGGGTCGGGGCGGTGTTGTCCCAGCGTTCAGGTTCATCTGCTAAGCTTCAGCCCTGCGCCTTTTTCTCCCGCCGCCTCTCACCTGCGGAGAGGAATTATGACGTTGGAGACAGGGAGTTGCTTGCTGTAAAGCTAGCGCTGGAGGAATGGCGGCATTTACTTGAGGGAGCAGAGCATCCATTCACTATTTGGACTGACCATAAGAACTTAACCTATTTACGCACAGCCAAAAGGCTCAACTCGCGCCAAGCTCGATGGTCCCTATTCTTTACTCGATTTAACTTTTCCATCTCTTACCGACCAGGCACCCGCAACACCAAGCCGGATGCTCTGTCCCGCCAGTTCGACCCTGTGTGTGACCCGTCTGATGCACCCACCATCTTGCCGGCAGGAGTCAGGATCGGTTCTGTCGCCTGGGACGTGGAGGAGGACATCCGCCGTGCGCTGGAGACTGAGCCAGACCCCGGCACGGGCCCTCCGAACCGACGCTATGTCCCCACCGTGGCCCGCCCTAAGGTGATCGATTGGGTCCACAAGGGCAAATTTTCTTGCCATCCGGGTGGGGGGAGAACAGGCTCACTCCTTAAAAGGTATTTCTGGTGGGAGACTATTGATAAAGACGTCAAAGAATATGTAGCTGCCTGTCCTGTCTGCGCACGTAACAAATCGAGCTCACTACGCCCAGCTGGACTTTTACGACCCCTCACTATACCTCATCGCCCCTGGTCTCACATTGCGTTGGATTTTGTCACTGGCCTTCCCGTCTCCTCAGGTAAAACCACGATTCTCACTGTGGTGGATAGATTCTCCAAAGCTGCACACTTCATTGCCCTAAACAAACTCCCCACTGCAACGGAGACAGCCAAGATTATGACTGAGCAGGTCTTCAGACTCCACGGCATACCTTGCGAGATCGTGTCAGATAGGGGCCCTCAGTTCATTTCGCGAGTGTGGAGGTCGTTCTGCACCGCTCTCGGGGCTAAACCCTGCTTGAGCTCAGGATTTCATCCACAGACGAATGGGCAGGCCGAAGGGCTCAACCAGGAACTGGAGGCCACCCTCCGTTGTGTCTCTGCCTCCAACCCCGCCTCATGGTCCTCGTTGCTGCCGTGGGCAGAATACGCTCACAATTCGCTTACGTCTTCTGCTACTGGCCTCTCGCCTTTCGAGGCCTCCATAGGTTACCAGCCGCCTCTCTTCCCCGACCAGGAGGCCAACCTCGAGGTTCCCTCGGTCCAACACCATCTCCGACGTTGTCAGCGGGCGTGGAGGTTGACCCGTCGGTCGTTGTGCCGGTCCGTTGCTCGCCAGTGCCTGTACGCGGACCGTCGCCGCAGGGCAGCCCCTGCCTACTCCCCTGGGCAGAAAGTGTGGTTGTCTGCTAAGGACGTTCCCCTCAAGGTGGCATCCCGTAAGCCGTAAGCTGTAAGTTTCATTGGACCCTTCGAGGTGGAGCGGGTCCTCAGCCCTTCTGCGCTGCGGTTGAAGCTGCCTTCCTCGCTGCGCATTCACCCGACCTTCCACGTCTCCCAGGTCAAGCCGGTGGTCGTGAGTCCGTTGTGCCCTCCTTCCGCTCCCCCTCCTCCCGCCCGGCTCGTGGATGGGCATCCTGCCTTCGCGGTCCGGCGCATTCTGGACGTCCGTCGGCGGGGACGGGTCCGGCAGTTCTTGGTGGACTGGGAGGGTTATGGGCCTGAGGAGCGGTCCTGGGTGTCTCGTTCCTTGATTTTGGATCCTGCTTTGCTTTCTGCTTTTTACGGGGCTCGACGCGGGCCGCGGGTGGCTCGGTCGCCGGGGGTCGACCCTTGATGGGGGGGTAGTGTCGTGGTCTGGGTGGTTTTCCACAGCATCAGCTCCTCCCCACTGGGTGGAGTCTTTGTTGTTCCTCACCTGATGGCAATCGGACCAGCAGTATTTATGACCGGCGCACTCAACTGGTCTTCGCCAGATTATCTGCCAACTTTAGTCAGTTCTCGGCCTCACGTCCGTTCCTTGGTGACTAATCGTGTGTATTAACCGTATCTCTGTTTTTTTCGTCAGCCTCTGAAAACCACCTACCAAGCTCTCCTGGATACCAGTTTGCTGCCACCGGTAATCCCTCTCCGTTTTGGAGCTGCCATTTTCTCCTGCCTGCCTCCCTGCCTTGCATGCAGCACCCACCTGGACCTCTCCTGCCTCCCCCCTCCACGCAACCCCCACCTGCAAGCTTGTAAGACAGCTCAGTGTACTATTTTTTAGATTCACTCGCAACCCTCTGTGGGATTCCCCTGACTGCTCTGTCCTCTGTTTCAGTGCCCGGGCCCGCCACAGTTTTCCCTGCCCAGTACCTGCACCCAGTTATCCCTGCCATCTAGTTTTCACCACAGTATTTTTCTCTCGCCTCAGACATCTAGTTTATGTTCATTGATTCTAGTCTGCACTTTCTGTTAGCCTCTGAGCATTGTAAAAATAAAGTCTCTTTTCGTTACACCTCACCCCTGGCCTCCGGTTTTGAATCTGCGCTTGAGTCCATCCCATGTCCACGGGCCACTGCGCCTGACACACCCTCAAAGAGACATGACTGCATTCTTGTTTTGACAACTTTATTACCCTCACATCAGTTTTAGAGTTTACATGAAGCACAGCTAACATATGTTCTCTCTTCTTACTCGTGAGTTTCTACTAATCACGTTCTTGCACGTACTCGCTGATGACATCATGACCCAGTCTTAACTAACTTTTTGGCAATAGTAAAACTAGAATAAGTCACAGCAAATGCCCCAAATAAAAATAAATTTAATTAGTATAATCCTTGCTAAAACCTTAGATCTTTTCCAGAGATGAATGAAATAAAAAATATTCTAAACACTTTTAGATCGCAACACTAACTTGACATTCACTAAGCTAATTAATCCAGTGCTGTATACATAATACTAAATACTACCCAGCTCCATAACTTGAACTTGTTTAAGCTGTCCAGCATTCCCATATAAGTGGAATGATTATTGTAATTTAATTTACTGATTCTTCAGAATATGCATTATAGTACCAGATCAACAGCAAATCAAGTTCCCACATGTTCCCACACACCCACTGTCAAAGTCATTCTTAAACAAATGACATTACTTCCAGTTTTTCAATTTAAATGAGCAGATTTTACCCATGAAAATAATCTTCTCTAGTCATTAATGTTGATAATGTGTTTTCTAAATGTGAAATATTGCTATTGCATCAGTAGCTTGTAAGACAGATGTTCAAACTAGATATGGAAAACATCTTGTGTGTGTAATGATGTCATTTGAAATGTTGCATCTGAAACCTCCCCCATCTCCAACCCTGAGCCATGTTCTTTCAGGGTGTTCTTCCTGTTAAAGATTTTTTTTCCTTCCCACTGTTGCCAAGTGCCTGCTTGTGTGACTGTTGAGTTTTCTCTGTATTACTGTAGGGTCTTTGCCTTACAAAATAAAGCACCTTGAAGCTGCTGTTGCTTTGATTTGGTGCTATATAAATAAAATTGAGTTGAACCGAACTGAAAATACTTGCAAAATATAATTCTGGTTACACTCTCTCTACATATGCTCAGCACTAAGCCTCAGTACAGCAGCTTTATTGACATGTGCATGCATTAACATAACAGTCTTGTGAAAGAAAAAGGGATGTGTGTTCTACTTTGAAGTGCAGCTTCACGTCACTTTCTGATGAGTGAATATCTCCATGGCCTCAGCAAAAAGGAAACAAAGGGTGCAGCATGTGAAATCTTGACTTTATTATGTATGAACCTCCCAATTAATCAATGGTGGCAGATATTCCAGGCCGCTGATCCCTGGTCATGTGACTTCCCAGTAAAGATTAGAATTATTTCTTTAGTGTCAGCAACAAACACTTCACTTTTATTGAGCTACAACGCAGATAAATCTTCCCATATACGTTAAAAGAAGAAAAAGATATGATTCAACTGACCAGTAAACTGGGCTTTTACCAACTAGGGAAACAATTCCACATTACTTTTACACACTTTGAATTACAGGTCTATAATTCTCACAGCACATTTGGTTTTGAAAAATGGTCACGGCAGGAAGCTGAAGGGGCAACTTACAGTAAACCACTTTCCAAAGCAGGGACATTTCAAGCATCTGCAGTACAACACGCATCAAAATAAAAACTCCATGTTCTTTTTATGTGATCAACACAAAAGGACACTTCTTTGACAGGAACATAAAAGGGATTATGGGAAGATGTAGGAGGACACAGTGAGAGATTAAAAGGCAGATAGCTGCTGTGACCCACTTCCAAACCAGACAAACAGGGATAAAGATGAACCCTTTTGCACACTCTCTAGTGTTGTAATCAAGAAAAAGTGACACAAATAGTATCTAAAATTGACATATGGAATTGCTGTACTGGATTGCCAATTTTAGGAAGTTACTAGATTTGTTGGACACAGGACTCCTCATGCTGACAATGGAAAGGAGCTGAGGGAGGGAGTTTCAGACACTGCTGCCTGAAATACTTTTAAGCCATACTGACAAATTTCTGAGGTCAGACTGACCCATTTTGGGGTAGGCCTGCTTTCAGATCCTCTGAGAGGATCTTTGTGGGTCACGTTTTTTGGCAGTTCCTAGCTTTGAATTGGGGCACAACTTCTGCACAACTTACTAACGGTGAGTTTAACAGTAATCGTCCTCCATTTGGACAAAACTCTCATGTTAATGTAGCAAAAGTTTTCAACATTGCTGCTTTGCCTTGGCTTACAGATAGAGAAGACTTTGAAGGCCTTTTACAAAGCACTGATTAGAGATAAGAAGGAACACCTGCACGGAAGTTGAAAAGACAGAAGATGAAGGTAAAGGTGGAGGCAGGGACGGTGGTGGGTTGTCTCTGAGACAGATGGTGAGGGGTGCCAGGAGAATTCTTCTCCCATTATGAAAACCCCACGAAGCAACAAAACTCCAGCTGTGAACGGCACCAAGCCTACCTCAAGCAGCCACCAAGAGGCAGCAGCCTGCCAACAAACCTCCTCTAATGAATAAAGAAAAAGAGGGCTTGATTCAGAGGCACAGGGAATGTAAATGGTAGCACACGTGGCCTCTTTCTGGTGCCTGAAAGAGGCTCATACGTGCTTGTCAGCATTACCAAATGGTCACGGTGAGTTCCTGTGTGATCGGTGGATTGGATAGATTTAGAGCCTGATTGCCAGTGACAGGTGGGAAATAGAGGGAGTAGATTTCTAGAGATTTCTCAGGCTGCTCTGAATGAAATGAGGGAGCGGAGGGGTGGCGAGGTGGAGAGTGGCAGACAGAGCCATGCAGAAACATGGAAAATGGATACAAAGGCAGCAATTATAAGTCACAGCAATGTAAAGCAGGAAAAAGAGAAACATGATAAAAAGAGAGTTCAGAGAATAAAGATAAATGTCTACAAAGAAAGACACATTCTGGGTTTTCAAAGTACTTTGGAATCTGACAGTAGAATTACTCTTTACCCCACAAGATGTCAGGCTGCCTAGTCCATTTGGTAAAACCTGAACTGTCATGCTGTATTTTTATTGTGTGTATTTATACTGTATGTGTCCTCTTCGGAACCCATTTGCCACTGAGAGACAGGCAAGTATTCAGCGAGTCAATTTCAGATTTCATTTCAGCTCAAATTAATCCGGGAACAGGAGAGTCGAATACAAAACACTCAGATTCTGCTGGATTTTCGAGGATTAGCCTCTCTGCTTGTGTTTTGCTCCAGCAGGTGCTACCTGAGTGGTGCAGTAAATTGGAATTGAAGTTCTTTTGTACTGCGGGCAGCTCAAAATTAGACTGACAAAAACTTCCTTAAAAATCATTTAGCTTGAGCACTTACAGTCAGTTCTTTCTGTGTTTAAGAATATATTGATATAGATGTTCCAAAGAGTCTGAAAATACTAAATGTGTTAATGTTTGCTAAGTTTGTAGAATAACAAAGAAAGTAGACACTCTTTATTCTAACCTTTTTTGACATTTGAACTTTTCTGATCTTTTTTTTTTTAAATGTTTATTTATAACATTTTAAGTTCAATGTTACATAACATCACACCAGACAAAGGACATAAGATTCAAAAATAATAACATTTAAGCACAGAAAAAAAGAAAACAAAAACCAAACACACAAAAAAAGACCCAAACAGGAAAACAGGAAAGAAAAGAAAAAATACACCAGTTAGCCAGTACAAATCAAAAGTTCAAAAGAAACACCAGTGTCCAAAGAAGATGATCTTTTGTGTGAGGTCAGACAGGGCAACAGAGAGTTCCCCAAGTCCAAAAGATGGGGGGAACAAGACCAGGAAGGAATCAGGGTCCGGCAGAAGTGCAGACACAAACACAAAGTGCAGTCAAATGGGTTAAATTTTATGTTGAATCCCCGTTAATATGATTGAGAAAGTCGAGCCCATCTGCCAGTGGCATAAACATGGACTTGTCCCAATTAATTGTGAAACCAGAGAGTTTTCCAAATTTGTTAATGAGATGAAGGCAAAGAGAGCCTGGCATCAGACAGTGTTAGAGCCACATCATCTGCATATAGAGGTATAGTAGATTTGACAGGACCACAGGATATAACCAGAATATCAGAGCTGCTTCTAACTGCAATAGCCAGAGGCTCCATAGCTAAAGCAAAGAGCAGTGGAGATAAACAGCAACCCTGCCTAGTCCCCCGGTGAACTAGAAATGGATGTGATCTATTAAAATTTGTCAGTACCGATGATCTTGGCCGTGCATAAAGCATACGTTCCAAATTTGTAAAATTACTACCAAAGCCAAATTTCTCAAGCGTAGCAAACAGGTTTTTCCACTCAATTTGATCAAAAGCTTGTTGTGCATCTAATGAAATAACAGCTGAATTTGGAGAGTTTGTTCCATACAGTACATTCAACAGATGACGGGTATTAGAGAAAGCAAATCTGTCTGGGATAAACCCAGTTTGATCTTGTTGAATTAAAGTGCCCAAAAATTTATTAAGGCGTGAAGACAAGACTTTTGCAATGATTTTTTGATCACAGTTTAATAAACTAAGTGGGCGATATGAAGTCACATTGGTGGGGTCTCTGTCCTTCTTAGGGAGAAGACAAACGTGGGCATCATATATGCTATCAGGGAAAGAGCCCCGTGCAATAGAGCAGTTCACCATTCTGAGTAAAAGTGGAGTGATTATATCAATATGGGCTTTATAAAATTCTATGTTGAACCCATCCGGTCTGCAGGCTTTACCGCTAGGGAAAGAAAGGATAGCAGCTTTGACTTCTGTGATACTAAAGTCGGCTTCAAGCGCTTGGGTGGCAGATTCTGTGAGGGTTGGGATGCTCAGAGAGTTAAAAAAGCTAAAAAGCTCAGAGTCAGTGGCATTTGATTTAGAAGAGTACAGTTGGCTAAAAAATTCAATGAATCTGTCATTAATCAGCTTAGGATCAGTAATTAATTCAGAGGAGGCAGAGGAGGCAATTTTATGTATGGTCCGATGGCCTTGCAAATCTTTAATTGTCTGGCAATTGTCTGGCAAGTAATTTATCTCCAAACTCAAAGTGTCTTTGTTTCAATTTAATAATATCGCTTCCGACTTGGGTTCCCAAAATATGATTGTATTCAAGTTTTAGTTTTAGAATAGCATTAGATATGTCCTCTGTGTTAGATTGGTGAAGTCCTCTAATGTTGATCATTCAGACTCAATTTGGGACAGACAATTTAATCTAGTTTTTTTTCGAAAATGTTTGAAAGGAGATGATCTTGCCACGCAATACTGCCTTAAATGATTCCCAAAGAGTGGAATCAGAGACCTCACCGTTGTCGTTGTGTTTTAAGAAATCTGAAATCTCAGTGGAAACATAAGTGGAAAAAGTTTTGTCTGACAGAAGGGTAGAATTGAATTTCCAATTGAAACTTCGAGGCTGTAAATTAAAATCTATTTTCATGGTAAGTGGGGCATGGTCAGAAATCAAGATTTGATGATAAGCAGAGCTGACAATAGTAGGTAATAGTCTAGAATCTGTAACAAAGTAATCTATTCTGGTAAAGCTACAATGTACAGGTGAAAAAAAGGAATATTGCCTATCGTTTGGATGCTGAATCCTCCAAACGTCTACCATGTTGTGTGATTTTACCAAGTTGTTCAAAACTGTCATGGATCTAGTAGCGGGGGCTATTTTTGTAGATGATCTATCCAAAACAGGATCAAAATGGCAGTTAAAATTGCCACCAATTATTATATTAGACATATTATAATCAGAAATTAGGTCAAATATTTTGGAAAAGAAGTCAGGACAGTCAAAATTAGGGGCATAGTGTCATGCGGCGGCTGTGTGAAGGCAAGAGAGGACCCAAATGCACGGCTCTAGACACACGGGGATGAACTCAAAGGGCGGTCTTTATTAACAGGAACATAAGAAGTCATATAAAACTATACTGGGAGCAACTAAAAGCTGAGGCGCTGGGAAGACACGGAAAATGCACACAACCTAGAGGGACGACGCAACACAGAACAAAGGGACACTCTGACATAAATACACAGAAGGTAACGAGGGAAGTGGGAACACACGGGGAACACAGCTGAAGACAATTACTCATGGCCGAGCAGGGAGGACACGAAACTGACGATACTGACACCAAGATGTGGACCTTAAACACAACACAGTACACAGAGATGAGCACGGAGAGAGAGAGGCAGAGAGAGAGGCAGAGAAGAAGGATGAATACGAGGGGATGAGGAGAACACAGAACACATAGGATGGGAACACGGTACCAGAGCAAACACCACAATAAAAACATGGACACAGGGGGAATCCAAATACCAAACCAAACAATCCAATGGACATAAGAAACAAAATACAAAACTACAGAAAAACTAAGAACACTGGGTCAAAATGACCCAGGACCATGACACATAGATATTTAGCAAAACCAGTGGAAAAGAGTTAATGGACCCAGAGACCAAAACAAAACTCCCACCCGGATCAGTAACGACGGATCCAAATATAAATGGAGTGGTATAAGTATAGCAACACCTCTGGCCTTAGATGTGAAAGTGGACTAGTAGACCTGCGACACCCAATTTACTCTTAAACATCTCTGTTTATTGGAGTGAATATGAGTTTCCTGAAGAAAAATTATATCAGAAGATAAATGCTTCAAATGTGACATAACCTTCCCACGTTTCAAAGTGCTGCCTAAGCCCTTGCAATTCCATGGACTGGTGAAAAATTATACAAAGGACTGGCATAAAAACAGTTAAAACAAAATTAACAACAAGAACACTGAACCCCACTGCCAAAAAGAAAAAGGCCACAAAAAAAAGCAAGAAGAACAAAAAAAAGAACAAAAAGAACAAGAACCACTGCAGCGGCTTAATAAAGTTGTCTTTCCCCAACACATCCAGCAGCAAAGATGAAACAAAGTCCGCTGGCTTACCACCTTCAGCACCTTCCTTCACTCCAACAATCCTGATGTTGGCCCGACGCGAGTGCGCCTCCATCTGGCCTAGCTGGTATAACGCAGGTTATCGGTGGCCGCCATTAGTTCCTTGCATGTAGCTTCAAGCATACAAACACGGCTGTCCATTGTAGTAAGCGACTCATCGATAACATCTAGACGCTGTTCGGGTGACCGGATATCTGCCTGGAGCTTAGACAGAGTTGACTCAATTGTGTCAAGGCGGCTCTCCATAGAGTTTTTAGGCTAGCGATAGCTGCTGAATATGGCGTTGGTGCTCGCAGAGATTTCAGCTACTGCTTTCTGGCAGTGTGTTGGGTCTTTTTTAGGCGGCATGTGGTCTAGTCTTTATCGTAGTCAATGCAGAGCAGTAGTGCTGTTGACCAGTTAATTAAAGAAGCAGGGTGTCGTGTTAATTGTTGGAAAATAAGAAGAAACGTGCGGAGCTGAACTTGAAGTTTTTCCAGTTGCATTGAAGGTGTTTTAGTCTGGCACTTGATAGGCTCCTTTTCCTTAGTTCTGCTGTCATGCTCATCTCAAAGCAGCTACAGTGGGCTTAGGACACAAGATAACAGAAGATGCAGAACTCTGTCACTCTCGCACTGATTCAAAGAGCCCTCACAGGGCTTGGAGGTTTGTTCTGTCTTGTTGTCAAGAAAATATTTTTCCCACTTCACCATATGCTATGGTGTAGTTACCTTTGTCTCAAACTCCATATATGGCCCACAGCAAAGCTCCCTAACCATCACACCCCCATCTTTATGTCTCGCAGATGGAAAACACACATGCAAATAAAATCTGTTCTCTTCTCAGTATTTCACACACATCAAGACATTTCGATAAGAACCAGTAGTGTTTTTTGTTCTGTTACTTCTAACGTGAAAGCTTAATTTGTGGTCTCCTTCAAACAGCTGATGCTGAGATGTGCATTCAGTCTATTTTCATTCAGAGGGTGTCAAATATTGCTGTTGTATCAAAGCCTCTGGCGTCACATACACACCAGGTGTTCTTTGATGTTGTTGCCATGACTCAGTCGTTGCTGCAATAACGAGACCGGCCAGACTCCCACCTTGTCATATATGGATGCCTATTCTGGACCCAAAGGTAGTCTGCAAAGCACAGAACTTTCAACAGGAACATGAACAGCAATTATTTGGTTGACAGGGATGTGGTTTAAGCCACGTCCTCAACTCCTAGGTCATTGTTTTAACCATTTCAAAGATCTGAACATTGGATTGCTAGACAACTTCTCCTGAATGGTAGAAAGAAATCTTTTTCTTCCTTTTCAGGAATGGGATGGTGTTCATACTTTGATTTAAAAATACATACATCTTATGACCTATTTCTGTATAAAGACTTCATAGATCTTCTGACCACGTTTGGACATCAGCAACACTGATAAGCTTGCCGTGCACCTGGTCTAACATCATTTAGTAATTTTAGTGGGAAACTGTGTTTCAGCCATATGTTGAACAAAAAATATGGATATAGCTACACCTTCAATTTAATGGGTTTTCTTTATTTTCATAACTATTTACACTGTAGATTCTCACTGAAGGCATCAAAACTATCAATGAACTCATATGGAATTATGTAGTGTGAAATATCTCACAACACGTTTTACACAGATTCTTCAAAATTCTGTCAATGAGCTTCATGAGGCAGTAAATGGACTGATTCTTATATAGCGCTTTTCTACTCTCCCAGAGTACTCAAAGCGCTGTATACAACATGCATCATCCACACCAACTCATACAAGCACTTTAAACTCAAGAGCAAACTAACCAACATTCACACTCCGATGAACGCATCGGAGGGCAACTTGAGGTTAGCATCTATATATATATACTATTATGCAGCCAAGGATCGAACCACCAACCTTCCAATCAGTAGCTGATCTGCTCTACCTCCTTCCATAGCCACCCCAGCAGTGGCAGTCACATGAAATGGTTTTCCAACAGTCTTGAAAGAGTTCTTAGAGATGCTGAGCACTTGTTGGCTTTTTTGCCTTCACTCTGCGGTCCATCTCATCCCAAACCATCTCCACTGGGTTTAGTTCAGGAGACTGTGGAGGCCAGGCTATCTGGCGCAGCACTCCATCACTCTCCTTGTTAGTCAAATAGTCCTTACACAGCCTGGAGGTGTGTTTGTCCTGTTGAAAAATAAATGATGGTCCAACTAAATGCAAACTGGATGGGATGGATATCGCTGCAGGATGCTGTAGTAGCCATGCTGGTTCAGTGTGCCTTCAATTTTGAATAACTCCCCAACAGTGTCACCAGCAAAGCACCCCCACACCATCACACCTCCTCTGCCATGCTTCACAGTGACAACCATGCATGTAGAGACCATCCATTCACCTTTTCTGCATCGCACAAAGACACAGGTGGAACCAAAGATTTCAAATTTGGACTCATCAGACCAAAGCACAGATTTCCACTGGTCTAATGTCCACTCCTTGTGTTTCTTGGCCCAGACAAATCTCTTCTGTTTGTTGCTTTTCCTTAGATTTCCTAGCAGCTATTTGACCATAACATAAGCAGAGGTGACTCTTGGTCTTCCTTTCCTGGGGAGGTCCTCATGTGATCCAGTTTCGTTGTACTGCTTGATGGTTTTTGCAACTGCATTTAAAGTTTTAGCAATTTTCCAGACTGACTGACCTTCAATTCTCAAAGTAATGATGGATTGTTGTTTCTGCTACTTGCTGTAGTAGCCTATTAGTAGACAACAGGCTAAATTATCATTTAATGTTAGTAAGCTTGGTCAGTAAGCTCACATTCACAAACTGTATGGGTGCAAGACACTTCAATGTTCTAAATAGAGCTAAGATTATTTACTGTTACAGCAGCCAAAACATAAAAAACAACTTAGCTTAATAAATCAAATCTAATATCATGAAGTAAACATGCTTAGAAAGGTAATAATTACATTAGAGAAGGAGCTCAGTTAAAAAGAAAATACAAATAAAGTGAAGGGCACAATAGAACTAAATCTAAATATGACACAATGAAGAATGCATGCTTCTTGTATCAGTGTACTGTATCCCTGTGGCTGTGGGCCTGAAACAGATGTTAGAGAAAGTGTACAGCTGCATGTCCATTAAGTGGTGCAGAGGGCAGTGAGGATCTGTTATTAATCCACAGCCATTCACCATAGTGACCAGGATGACTGCTGCATCAGCTGATGGAGGAATCCAAACGGATCCAAATAGGAATGATGAATCTTCTTGGAAAGTAATATGGAAACCTTCCAACTGTTAGTGCTTCATTATTCAGCCCTGAGAAATGATTTTTCACAGTAACATGTCTGGGATTACAACACTCAATCCCTACACCTTTCTTCTTACCGCTCAGATTAAGTCTCTGTCAGTCCAAAAAATCCTGAAGTCAGGTAGAGTCAAACTGTAGTTCAGCAAAGTGTGAGTGTGTTAAAGTCCCACTGCAACACTCCATGAAGCAGATCAGCCTACACTCACCGTGTTCCCGCTGGTGTTAATGAGCTCACTGAACTCATCTACATCATTGTAGAAACACCTCAGATTTCTGTGATGATCGCTGGAACAGCTCCTTTGCTGAAACCCCATCACCTGGCTCTACATAGCAGAGCGGACAGCAGAATCAGCTGGTAAAGATTCCCTGTTACCAACATGTCACGTAAAGTAAAAACACTAGTAGACTTTTTCTATATGACTCAATAGTATAAAAAATAATGCTTACTGTAACGTAATGGGTACTATATCACATAGTAAACCCTAGACCCCAGCAGCCTAACCATGGTGGAAAAGTCCAGTTCAAGTTAAAGGAAGTGAGACCCTGTTTATGTGTTGCAGCTGTTTTGATATCTTTTAATCTTACCAGACTTTAAAAAAACAAGGGGGAAATAGGGTCATTAAAAAAATGTTGCCATTTAATTAAGCTTCGATAATTTTTCATTGACCACTGAGGTTTGAAATCTACGTTATTTTTTTAAGGCCGAAATTTGCTTAGACATTTCCCAGATGTGAAGACCTGAGAGTCGCTAGTTGTCTCAGCAGTAGTAGTAATTTACTGCTGGCTGTTATGTCCATATTTGACACGAGAGAAATCCAATTAAAACACACAATTTGTTTTTGGAGTTATCTGAGAGTTGTGTCTGTGGATCTGTGTGGTCCTATACTGTTATCACTGCACAAAAGAAATCACAAATAAACAGACGCTGTTTTGTCCATATTAAATAGATGTTAAAAAGGTGCATTCACTCTGAATTATGTATTGAATTACATGTATATCTTTGTTTGAGAGTAGATATCATATAGACCGCTGTGCCTATAATACTGAAATACTACCTAAAGAGAACTATTGGGCTGCTTTAGTTCCTCTCACTGGCTTTCATGCAAGGCTTGCAAACTATAGTGACATTATTTAATGATTGCTGAGCTCATAGAATATTTATTATCCTGAAATTATAGCATGCTGGGGGAGTGCAGAGTTAGTGCTGGGGAAGTTCATTAACACCTGTAGTGTTAATTTAGAAAATAAACTCAATAGCTTCCTAAATACTGGTCTGATAATACTGTTTTTCTTATCTGTGTCCTTTGTTGTTAATTTGCAGCTGCTATAAAACATAACAGTTATTATTAGTGTACTGGCTTTAAATTTGTAGGACCTAGTAAAGGTTCTGTACTCATTTGTATTAGTTTTCTTTTCTTATGTACAATTACATTGTGGGAATTAAATAAAAAGCATGCTTTTTTGGAAGAAATTGCATTGTTGTTAAGTGAAGGTACCTTTTAAAAAAGGGCGACTTAAAATTAGAATGCTCGCTGTGATACTATTCATTCTAGCTGATCTTCTTGAAATATCCTATTAATGTTTATACACTGGTTATGTGGGTGTTTTTTATTGATAGTGGCACTCTTTTCAATTGATTTTATTTCTTTAGTGCCCAATCACAAGTAGGGATGGGTATCGTTTAGGTTTTATCCGATACCAGTACCAAACCAGTACTTTTGAAATGGTGCCGGTGCTTAAACTGTGCTCGAACCGATGCTTAAAGAATGGAGAACACACACTTTGTCCAAAAACCTCTCATGTTCAGCTGTTTTTTTGTAAAAAGATAACAATGTTAGCCTTTTCTGCAGCTATAGGGCATATATGGTATCACTCTTGGCTGGAAGCAGTGCTTAATCAATGGAAAAAAACACAAACTTTGTCCAAAAACCTCTCATGTTTAGCTGTTTTCCACTTTTTCTTTGGTCATTTTAGCTTTTTGGCCAGGATGAAGGGAGTATCTGCCATCAAACAAGAAGACAGCTGCATGTAACTACAACGGTGTTTGCTAGTTCACCTTACATGCATTAATGTAATAACGTGGTTAGCCTACTCAACGTAAATTACACACGAACAACATTAAGATACTCACGCAGGAAAGAACGGCTGCTGCTGCCATCATCATCCGTCATCATTTCTGCTTCACTGGCAGGGCTAGGGGCCAGGACTCTCCTCTTCCGGTTCTTGGGGGATGTTGCTAACTCCGGGTCGATAACAGGCACCACTCCCGCAGTAGATGTGCTCGGTTGTGAGGTCTCGCAAGCAAGCTATTAAATACGGCGCATTTCTCAGCTTTTAACAAAATGCTATACATTGCTAGGTGTTTGCACAGTATCACAGTATCAGCTTAAAGCACTTGTTGCAGGCTGCTGAGTTTGCATCTTTTGCTGTGAAGCACAACCAAACTTTGACTGCTTCGCCTTGGGCATTTTTAATCTGTAGCTCTGCTCTAAAAGAACGTACGTACCTACGCTTGCAAAGGTAAAAATGATTGGCTAGAATCCAAAGTGTATGACATCTCCGGGAAAAAAAAGCACCGAAATAAAGCACCGAAATGTGCGCTGCTTTTCGGTCTGGTTACTACCATTTATGTCAGAACCGATACCAGTACCCATCCCTAATCACAAGAGCAGTCTCAATGCACTCTATATTATAAGATAAAGACTCTATAAAGATAGAGAAAACCTTAACGATTAATCATGAGCAAGCACTTGGCAATAGTGGAATGGAAAAACTCCCTTTTAACAGGAAGAAACCTCCAGCAGAACAAGGCTGAGTGAAGGGCAGCCATGACACAGAATCCAAGCTGCCTTCATAAGTATAGGGGATGTTTATAAAAACAAACAAACAAAAAATACTGGGAGCAGTCAGTGGCACCCCTAAGTGTCTTGGCAAATTCACCTATGGTATGAATTTCACAATGCTAAATTACCTTGTTCTCAAGAAAACTCGACCTCTTAACTCTAACAGTGCGTTCATGGTCACTGAGATTCAAACCCATGACACACCCATGGTATGAATTTCAAAGTCGGTTACTTCCTTTGGCTTTTAAATATTGTCTTTTATTTTGAAGAGTGTAATCCATATTTGAAAATTCCATTTGTACGTTTGTTGTACTTTTGGAAACATTAACATTAAACAGGCATTACATGGACAAAAGGACCACAAAATACAAGAAACACACACATATTACACTGCCTCTATTTTCTTACAGTGTTATGTTGGAAAGTTCTGTAGAAAAGGCATTTGAAACCTGAAAAGGTAATACTGTCTGTACACCTGTCTGTACCTGATACATCACTGATGACTGCTCACCATTCCCTCTCACCTGGGACTGACAAAGCTGGACATGTTCTCAATCTTTTCAAGTTTTTCTGTGTTAATGACAGACAGTAAAAAACAAACAAACAAACAAAAAACAAAAAACAAAAAAAAACAGGCAATAAAGCAGAAAGAAAGTTAAAATGTTCTCCACAAATGAAAGATAGAAACGAAACTGTTGTAGAAAGATGTGAATATATTAATGAATACTAATATTAACATTACAACTTCAGCACATTCTGGTCTGATAGTGATAAGAAGTGCAGATGAAAAGTCCCAAGCACCTGCAGTTCCACTGTACAGTATCGCTAAACCCTCAGTTGTTCTGGGAGAGGTAGCCTGATCCACAGACGTGTACAGTCCATCACACCAGTGCACTCTGACCTCTCTGTTTTCTTACTGCAGGCACATTTGCTCCTCTCCTGCACTCCAGCAGACCCTGGGACTCATTGTTACAGTCTCATACTGCCTCAGCTGCCAAAGTTCTTTCTGACTGTAGCAAGAAATGTAGTGAACACCTTCAGTCCAATTTATTTCAGGCATCAGTTAATCCATAACAATAGATTTCACACTTTGATTACAAACAACTAAATAGTAAGAGAACACATTCAATGTACTAAAACAAACACATATATGACATGCCACAGATATCCACCATTAAATTGCGATGGTGAAAGTTCCATTAATTAAGGCTCATTGTTTACTGGGACTCTGAAAGCTTTAGAAGAGCTGTGATACTGCTTATGCAAGCTGAACAGTCTTAACTGCTTCAAAATAAAAACCACACTCCACTGCCAACAGACAGCGTGTGCTGCAGTGGCAAAGGGGGGGCTTACTGGGTTTAAGCCCGGGTTGTTTTTTCAGAAGCCCGGGGTCTTTTGGAGTGTAATTTTTTCATAGTTAGATGCCTGGCTGACAACTGTATAAAACAAAACCTACACACAATATTCGAAGCACATAGCGCACACTGTGGGAATTTACGTCTTAGCTTATGTGTGTTTATTTCATATTTTCAGTTGTTACCCTCCACGACTAAATAAATTGGTTTCAGTAATGTACTGATATACAAGAATGGACATAAGGGGCTTTCAAAGAAAAAACTCAAGTAGATGTTATTTTATATATTATGCTTTGTATGTTGTTCAATATATTTCTATGCAAAACACGAGGAATTTCCTTACACAGCAGTATATTCACAGTTTAAACCAGATATTTACATACACTTTATGGAAAACACAAGAACATTGTTTTGCTGTACAACATCAATTTAGATTAAACTTGTTTTGTTTTGGATAAATAAATATTGAAATATCCTTTGAATTAGTTAAATGTCAGAATAAAGAGAGACAGAGCTGTCTATTTTTTATCACTTTCATCAAATTTAGGAGTACATATACACTAAGTTTATTGTTAATTAATAAGAAAACTCCAGATGATTCCATTCTGAGCTGAAGAAGCTTCTGATAGGTTAGTAGAGTCCATGCGAGTAAATTGGTGGCACAGCTGTGGATGCATATAAGGCAAAACACAGAGCCTGTTTCTTTGAAATGGGAAAATCAAGAGATGTCAACCAAAACACCTGGAAAAGAACTGTGGAGCTCCATAAGTGTGGCTCAATTTTGAATACAATTTGGTGCCATTTACAATTAAGAAATACAGATAGTTTCTCTCTTTACTCTTAAAGTTCACAGATATGTTTTTTTATAAGGAGAGAGAGGAACAGAGAGAGAGAGAGAGAGAGAGGAACAGAGAGAGAGAGGGAGAGAGAGGAACAGAGAGAGAGAGAGGAAGAGAGAGGAAGAGAGAGGGAGAGAGAGGAACAGAGAGAGAGAGGGAGGAACAGAGAGGGAGAGAGAGGAACAGAAGGAGAGAGAGAGAGAGAGAGAGAGGAACAGAGAGAGAGAGAGAGAGGGAGAGAGAGGAAGAGAGAGAGAGAGGGAGAGAGAGGAAGAGAGAGAGAGAGAGGAACAGAGAGAGAGAGGGAGAGAGAGGAACAGAGAGAGAGAGGAACAGAAGGAGAGAGAGAGAGAGAGAGGAACAGAGAGAGAGAGAGAGGGAGAGAGAGGAACACAGAGAGAGAGGAACAGAGAGAGAGAGAGAGGGAGAGAGAGGAACAGAGAGAGAGAGGAACAGAAGGAGAGAGAGAGAGAGAGAGAGAGAGAGAGAGAGAGAGAGAGAGAGAGAGAGGAACAGAGAGAGAGAGAGGGAGAGAGAGGAACAGAGAGAGAGAGGAACAGAAGGAGAGAGAGAGAGAGAGAGAGGAACAAAGAGAGAGAGAGAGAGGAACAGAGAGAGAGAGAGAGAGGGAGAGAGAGGAAGAGAGAGAGAGAGGGAGAGAGAGGAACAGAGGGAGAGAGAGGAACAGAGAGAGAGAGAGAGGGAGAGAGAGGAACAGAGAGAGAGAGGAACAGAAGGAGAGAGAGAGAGAGAGAGAGAGAGAGAGAGAGAGAGAGAGAGAGGAACAGAGAGAGAGAGAGAGGGAGAGAGAGGAACAGAGAGAGAGAGGAACAGAAGGAGAGAGAGAGAGAGAGAGAGAGAGGAACAGAGAGAGAGAGAGAGAGGAACAGAGAGAGAGAGAGAGGAACAGAGAGAGAGAGAGGGAGAGAGAGGAACAGAGAGAGAGAGAGAGAGAGAGGAACACAGAGAGAGAGAGGAACAGAGAGAGAGAGAGAGAGGAACAGAGAGAGAGAGAGAGAGGAACAGAGAGGGAGAGAGAGAGAGAGAGAGGAACATAGAGAGAGAGAGAGAGCGAGGAACAGAGAGAGAGAGAGGAACAGAGAGAGAGAGAGAGAGGAACACAGAGAGAGAGAGGAACAGAGAGAGAGAGAGAGAGGAACAGAGAGAGAGAGAGAGAGGAACAGAGAGGGAGAGAGAGAGAGAGAGGAACATAGAGAGAGAGAGGAACAGAGAGAGAGAGAGAGAGATGAACAAGAGCAGGTGAGACACACATGTTAGTCAAATGGTTGTTTACCAAAAGTATCACCGTATCATAGGTACTCATGTATCTCGTACCCAGTGTTTCTTTTTAGGTTTGTTATTTTTCAAATTATATATTTATTAAGTTATGCAGGCTTTTTTGCACAACAAGGCTAAATAATTATATAAACCTTTCTCAATCTAAATAGCGTACTTTGGTAGAATTAAAAATTAAGTGTAGTGCAGGTCTATGATGATTTTTAGTGCTACTATCATCTAGTTCTGATTCTGGTTCTGTTTTGGTTAAGTCCTCAGTAGTCCTGATTTTGAACTGTTGTAGTCCTGTTTTAATTCTGGATCAGTTCTGGGTCTGGTTGAATTGGGGTTTAGTCCGCGTGTCTTGATACAGCCCCGATTTTGTTCTGCCCTGCTGCTTAATTAAAAAACTAGTTTAAGGTGTCCTGCATATGTGATATATATTTTTCCCTATATGATGTCATTCTTTTTTAATAAAACTCAAAACAGAGCCTATTAATCTTCAGTCATTTCTGACCGACCCCCCCAACCAATCCCACATGCATACTGCCCTTTAGGGCTAAGCCCCGGGTGTATCGAATGCCTGCCTCTGCCTCTGGTGTGCTGACTTGACTGGTAGGCTGCGTGACCAAAGCAGATATTAAATATGGAATCCATGTTATAGAACAATAAGAGCAAAAACAGCAAGGCTCAGCTCAAAGGCCTAATTATCTGGATGAAACAGATTAGCATGGAGATACAACCTGCATACAATAGCAGAGATCAGCGATAAGAGACACGTGAGACAACATTTCATTATATCCTGGCTAGTTAATCAGCACTAACATTAGAACATCATTATATAGCAGACAGAAAGAAATATGCAAGAAAATCCAAACAGCCATTTTTCCTGATGCAAGATGTTCTGTCAGTGAGTCAAGAAGCAAAGGAGATGCTCAGATCAGATCTGAGACCGCTCCAATTATAAAGGACACTTTAGGGTGCAGGCAGCCTGCCTGCTGGATTACTCTTACAGCAGAAGCATACAATTTGATGGTGAAGTGTTCTTTTTTTTACTTGCACACTGCTCCTTTTGAACACATATTGTGCTACAGTTTGATTGCATAAATATAAATAAGCATACAGCTTATACAACACAGTTTCTAAACATCCATCTACCACTGACTTTATTGGCTGCTAATGGTGATGAGATATGCACAGAGAAAGACTTTGCACCTGTTTTAATAGCAGGATGTACAGTGTCTTAGGACATTCTACTAACTTAAAGCTTAAAAAAACGGAATCCTTTCTAAAGTCCATGGATAATATGTCACACACAGTTTTGGGCTTGTTTAACAACCCAAGCAAATTTGCGGCTTCTTTAGTGTTATGTGTGGGACTGTGAACTTCCTGAAGTCTTCTCATCATTGTGAGGTTGCTAGGCAACCAGCAGAATCTCATTGAGCAATGGAAATGCACAACTTTTGTAGAGATTGAATCAATAAGATACATACAGTAGTTAAAACACAGCACCCGTTTCAGTTTTTATCAAATATCTGCAAAGAATTTCTATGCAGGATTTCAAGTTTTTTTTAACGAGTTCTTTTGTGTAGATGCATATAAGAAAAGGGGAAGGAAGCTGCACTCAAAACCAAAGGATATTTGCACTGAAACACCAGCATTGCAAAGTAAAACAACACATTGCTGAGAAATGGTTGGATTTGTAAGTTCAAGAACGCAAGTACAAAAAAATAATACATCTAAACTACGTTATCTGTACCCTTGAGATGCTGGTGGTGTTGGAAAGGTTTGAACCAAACATTGTACCAAATATAAAAAACAGCACAGGCAAAGCTGCAGTTCAGAGAGACATGAAAACATACACACTCCTATTCCCTTACACACTAATACACACAAAGCTTTCCACATTCAATACTCACCGTATCTCCAACTGCCCTGCCCCCCTAAAACCACCAGCACCACACACAGACACACTAATCTCTCTTGACATTTTTCATTTTCCCATGGGCACACGCTCTGTTGCTGCCCCACAGATGCCAACCTCATCCTTGGGTATCCCAGCCATCAGGCTGTCACGTTATGCAGTTTGCTCACGTTCCTGTTGCTACGGTGATGATGCATCTGGACCGGCCAGTCGTGTGTCTGTGGAAAATGTTTCTGAGGACCGGCCTGGGATAACTAATGAAGTTTAGGGTCATGCGAGGCCATGGCCACCCTGCCTCCTGCCTGTCCTGCTGGGAGATACTATTAGTAGTTGCCCTGTTTTCACAGAAGAAACAATCTTATTCCAGAGGTTACCAGCCAAAAAAAAAAAAGGATTATGTTACAAAAACAATATTCTGCTGTCTGTGAGAGGCAATAAGCTTTATTGCCCCATAGTTCGCAATAATATACTTTATCTGAGAGGTTTATATGGTTGTTTATCAATACCAATATCACAAAGTGATTAAACTTACTGTAGCCTCAACTTTATTTTGGACTTCAGTATCAGACTTTTCAGTGACTTCGCTAATAGTTGTCCACTTATTAACAATGACATATATGTCACACTGTAACTTACCATCTGGAAGCAGTGTTATTGTCTTTTACTTATTCTTACCTGAAGAAGTGAAGAAAAGTGTGTATCTTGTCTACATCTTTGACAAATCTTGCCTTTTTCGAAATAATGGATAATCTGACACATGCAGTTGTGCTAAAAAGGTCATATGAATATCATTGTACTTTTTTGGGCTTTTCATGATTTATCTTCAGTGAGAGGAGTGATTGAAAAGCTTAAATCTTTGATGACTTTAAAAAAACAATCACAAGGGTTCACAAGTGCAATTAGCACATGGTCATAAGTATACATACACCCCCACCAATATTTGGTTAAATGTCCCTCTGCAAGTTGGACCTCATCCAGATGCTTTTGGTATCCACCAGCAAGCTTCTGGTATAATTCTGGTTGGATAGCTTAACCACTCTCCTTGGCAGAATTGGTGGAGTTCATTTAAATGAGATGGTTTCCTGATATAAATCTAGCTTTTGAGCATAGCCCACAGATTCTCCATAGGTTTGAGGAAGGCATTTCTAGAAGCTTAATGCTTAATGCTGGATTTATCCAGTCCAAAACCAGCTTAATGGGTAAGATAGATATATGTGTATATCTGTATATGTTAGACTGAAGAGGTGTCTTAAAATCAACACGATCATAAAATATGCCGTTCCTAATAATCTGTGGTGTAATACAATGGTCTGTCCCTGTATAACACAGGAGATCTCACTGTTCTTTAATCATGAGTTCAGCTACACTACAGTAAAAATGGGGGGAGGGGGGGGGGGGATGGTGGTATTAGTATTCCTTGGTGCTGCAAGCTGAAATCTCACTTCTTCGATGTTTTTCTTTTTTTTTTCTTGTGTTCTGCATCAATTGATTAAGTTGCATGAAATAACCTCTACCCTGATCATTGTTTGAGTCATAAACAAGCTATTAGGCCAACAGATAGATACTGGGTAGGAAAAGTGAAGTAAACATCCATTTATTTTATGCAACAAAAACAGAAACATTTGGACTTTTCTTTAAAGTAGATCCATGAGTCTGGAGATATTTTCCCAATAGATACATATTGGGAATGCAAGAAATTGAAAACTTGATTTTTAAACACAGGAGTAATATTAGGAACTGAGATGAAAGGCTTTCCACAGCTGGATGCCCAGTGCCGTGGGGCTGGTCTGCAGGCGGCATTTTCTGGATACGGAGAAAGTTTCAACCAAGGGTTTCAACCAAGATAAAAAAAAGAAAAGAAGCAGTACAATCTAAATAGAAGCTAAATTTCTCTTTCAACTGTGTATATGATCATTTAAATGGTCTTCTTCTTATTTAACCGTTGATATACTTTGTAGTCACATCATTAGTTATACATTATTGGTACTGGTCTGGACCACTTTTGCCTTCTCAGTCTCATTAATTCTCAGTGGCTTAGATTCAGCAAGGTGAACATTTTTTTTTTGTTACATAAATACTTTCTATCTAGCATTCACACAGATTCATATTCCAATGGCCACATCGGTGAGCAACTTGGGGTTTTGCATCTTGCCCAACGACACTGCATGCAGACTGGAGCATCGAGTGATCAAACCACCTTCTAACTAATAGACGACCTGATCTAACTCCTGAGCTACAACAAATCCGTATCAAATGTCATTGTTCTTTGAGATGGGTTGTGGTTAGATGTTAGAGATACTCATGATTTCAAAGTTCAATTAAACTGAACTCCAGATGAAGCAATAATGTGGATAGAAACATACCGCACTTACAGTAAGATGAGAAGAAAGGATAAAGCCAGCCTGCATTAATAATAAGCCAACAATAAATGGCTAGTTTAATTCAGTTTAATCCAGTTCTACTTTTATTTACATGGTGCCAAATCACAACAACAGTTGCTTTAAGGCGCTTTGTATTGTAAGGTAAAGACTCTACAATAATACAGAGGAAACAGAGAAAACTACAGCAATCAATAGAAGTTAACTATACTTCAGAAAACAGGAATCCTTGTTGTTCCTTATTGTTTAACCAGGATAAGGAAAACACCTGTGTATGTTTGCAAGAATTAGCACAACAGCATGATGGCAGGGGCATCGGTGTGTAACACTGCCTAATTACAATCCAAGAAGGGCTTGTAAAGACAAATCACACTGTAATCATTATAGACTTTTTTTGGCAGGAAAAGGCAGTATTAAATACAAAGAGGCAGTTTTGTTGGTCCTTGATCCAGGTAACACTCCACAAACAAGTCCAAATAACTGCAAGTGAACCAAACAATTTAGGTGACTTGACAAGAGAAGAGGAAGGAGTAGAAAAAACACTGGTTCTATGTTGACCAGCTAACTTAAGGATACAGCTGGTTGGGCGGTAGTGCAACATGGATCTGCCTGTTGGGGCTAAGTTACAACATGACTTTACCACATTGAAGAATTTTGTCAGTGACCCTGGAAAACAATGAATAAATGAAGGTAAACATTTATGATGTGCAGCAGACACAAAAAGCAGATGCCTTTCAACGATATTATTGTTTCACTTCTTTCCATTGAGTCAGAGTAATCCTTACTCTTAAACTTACTTAAATATTTTCTGTGGTATATTTCTTTTGGTTCATTTTCATTTTGCTGCTTTAAATATTTATGGTGTGTGATAAAGTAATTGACCCACCTCCAAATTTGTTGTACTATACTGTACCTGACTACACTGGTCCCTCGTTTATTGCAGTAGTTCCGTTCTAAAATTAACCTGCGATAGGTGAAATCCACGAAGTAGCCAACTTTATTTTTCATTGACATTTTGTGTTTGTTGGAGAAAACTTACAAACATACACTACAGCACTTCACAGTCACACTGCAGGCGATCGAAGATTTAGATACATTTGACAAGATGAACGCATTCTGTACTGTACAGGAGACACGGCACGAGATTGACAATTGACAATGGTCTACAGCCAATCACAATGCAGAACACAATGCACTGTAAAAAAAAACATGCAAAATTGCACAAAAAAAAATCCACAAAACAGACCTCAAAAGGTGAACCGCGTTATAGCGAGGGACCACTGTATTTAAGGAATGGTGGGGCTCTTTGTGTTTGGAAGTTACATTTTATTCCTCCAAAAGTTAAACAGATCAGTTTCACTGTAATAGTAATGAGCTGTATAGACAATTCATTGTTCATAACAGTTGCCACCAATTTGATTTCTTCTCTGGGCCTTTAATTTCAGGCATCGCCTGAAATGTTATTGTCAAAGATGAACAAACGCTATTTGAAGTCACAGTTGGCATTTTAAAACAGAATATAGACTTAAATATTTTCAGCAGTTCACTGAGCCAAGGTCATGTTCCATCCTATTTTAAACACGCCGAGGTAACAACGTAGATCCGAGCTCTACTAGTAATTATCGGCCTATTTCAAAATTGCCATTTATAAGCAAATTACCAGAAAAAATTGTAGAAAATCAGTCCAGATCTTTACTTTGGAGAGTACAGATTTTGACCCTTTTCAGTCTGGCTTTCAAAAGCAGCACTTCACTGAGACTGCTCTCTTAAGGGTCTATAATGATCTATTAATGGCTTCTGATGCTGGGAATTGTTCTCTGATCGTTTTGCTTGATCTCAGCAATACCTTCGATACTATAACATGTTTCTCCTCTAACACTGCCGCCCTAACCTGCGGGGTTCCTCAGGGTTCAGTTTTGGGCCCATTATTATTTTCTTTCTACATGCTTCCTTTAGCAGGCATTGTTCAATCTTTTAGTGACATTTCTTATAATTTCTAAGCCGCTGACATTCAGCTGCATATATCCTTTAAGCCTCATCAGCTGGATAGGTTGTCCACTCTACTCCAGTGCTTAACTCAGGTTTCTGACTGGATTTCTAGCAATCACCCTGTTTTAAACATGAACAAGACTGAGACCATGATCATAGCTCCTCCTGAATAACATTCTAAAATCAGTCAGGTTCTTGCCTCTTTCGGTCCATCTGCTAAGCCAAACATTCGAAATCTTGGAGTAATATTTGATTCTTCTCTGGGCCTTGACTCACATGTAAAATCTTTGCCTCATTCCTGTTTTCTTAATTTAAGGAACATTTCTAAACTGGGACATATGGTTTCCTTAGCTGAAGTGGAAAAAATTGTTCATGCACTTGTGTCATCGCATTAAGATTATTGCAATGCCCCGTTTACCAGCATGGACAAATCATCTCTTTCTCACCTCCAAGCAACAAAATGCAGCAGCCAGACTACTACCTTGTTCTAGCAAGCGAGCTCACATTACTCCCATTTTATATTCTTTACATTGGCTCCCAATAGATTTTAGAATTTGTTTTAAAACTCTTGTTTTAACATACAGAGCACTAAATGGCCAAGCCCCAGAAAGAAACAAAAAAAATACAAGCTAGAACAAAACAAAATCAACAAACAATAGAAAAAAATTCATATAAATATATATAATTTGTTCCAAGACAAATATACTAAAACATACAATTGCATGCTTTATAGTTGCCTCATTTTCTTGACTGAAAGTGCCTGAGTAAAGAAATGTCAGGATTATTAATCTAAACTGGTACTGAAAATTTTAACGAGAGCAAGGCACAGTCACATTCATGCACTAGTGTATATGCTGTAGTAATGCATATGTACACAATATGGACAAAAGCACTGGGCCACCAATATATATTGCACCTACAGGAGCTCCTACCATGCTTCATGGCATGAGTTGCACACAAACTCATGCCATGAAGCTCCCAGCATGCTGATGTTTGTGCCAGAGGAGGCCTGGAGCTCCACAGTTCTAGAGTCAACAAAGTGTTTTATGTAGTATACACCTCAGCCCACGTCGATCCTGCTCTGTAACCTTTTCTGGTCTGTAAAAAACTTTAGAACAACCCATTCTTTCCATCCATCCATCCATCGCTAGGGTGCTCAGTTTATTATTTCATTATATTTTTTATTTTTGCCATGATAGAACTGAAAACACTGGAATTCAAAGATTAAATGCTGCAGCCCAGTATATTTCTCCATATGATGTATTAATGCCACAGATGTTTAAGATGTAGCTTTAAAAATACTGTGTTTACTGTTGCACAGTTTAATCTGCAGCTGTTGTGTCCTCTGATGCCAAACTGCAATCTATTGTTTTCTCTCTCCTGCTTTCTCTTCTTCACTGTTGCTCTCTTGCACGTGTCTATGGGGGGCGTGGCATTCTGATGGTTCCTGCTCTGTCCTCATTTGGTGCGCCTATTAATCATCTCCACTTACCTACAGTATAACGCTCTTGTTCAGGCTTCCCCTCATCGCCAGATCACTCTCTGCACACTGAGGTAGTATTGCTCGAGCACCTCTGAAAACTCATAACATCTGGGTGTTTTTTGTTTAATTTTTTTACCCAATTGCTTATTCCTTGATGTCAATTTTTGTCCGTCATTTACTACAGAAATAGCCTCTAATGCATCAGCTGTGTCAGTGCATCAAATTCGGGAAGAACCTCTGTCCTGTGAGCAGACAAAATAACTAAATGAAAAGGCTTGACTAATATGTTTAACTTTATAATAGTTATGAAAAATCGATCTCGTTTGATTAGCAAAACAATTAGCTCACTGTCAACTAAGCTATTTCATAATCTGAAGATACCTGTATGAGCCTGCACATGTTGAATGTGCCTGTTTTATCAAATTGGCCCCATGATATGAATTGTTAAGGTTCCTTGATAAAGGAGTTATTAAAGCCTGCTTCACACTCCATCCTTGGCGTTGTGCACCTCGATCAAGGCAGCTTATCTGTTAAGGTTATAAATCACAGTCATTTTCATGTTTACTTTCTACTGACGTCTCTTAATGTTCACATAGTTGTGCATGTGTGTTATAATGCAGCTATCCCCAACCCCTGGGTGTCGTTTGGTACCGGGCCACGAGAGTTGAAGCTCGGGTGTGAAACTTATGGTTTTCAGGGTTTTTAGTGTTATTTAAAAAAACATTTTTATCATTAACTTGGTTTCCCTGAGTCTTTTCCACTGTGTTACGAATAAATCTTCTTTTTTTGGGTACCGGTACTAGTTTTATTTTGTTGTATTTATCTGTGACACCTTAAAGGCTGGTCCGTGAAAATATAGTCGTTTTTCTGTGGCGGAAAAAAGGTAGGGGACTGCTGTTATAATGCACATAATGATAATAATCATAATATCTGAGAGAAAGAGAAGCAAACCCCATTGGCATACACTTTGCACACGTTACACTGGTGTGCAGTTTGCCTCCCTTCAAGGATCACTGACAGCTCACATGTGTACAGCCAAAACACTTCTCAGCTCTCCCCTTGGATACACAGAGCCTTTGTGAATGGGACTTCGACCTATACTAATAGAAATGCACATACAATAACCAGCTGTTGCCGCAAGATATCAGTAAATTACAGGATTCTTATTTTTTAGGAACACAATGATGCTCTGCAGGCATGTTTGGAGACAGATTGTGTTCATTCTTGTGTCATTTTAATTGATGTTTTTTTTTTTTTATTTAACTGGTCAAGCGCTGCTTGCCTGCCGGTTCTGACCACATGCCCGGGTGGGAAAGATAATACAAACCAGTGTCAATGAATCAATTGTTTCATTCATCTCATCCACCTCCTTCACATGGATTAGTACCAACCCACTAAGCATGACAATACATGGCCTTGCTGGAGAGTTTTACTATTGTAGCAGATTCTGTGCTTGCTGTGTAATTTGTTACTGTGTTGGGAGCATGTTTACGTCACTCACATTCATCATCGCTGAGCTGCTTTCAGCTTATGCTCAAGTGCATGTCAGGCTGCACGTGACACAGTTCTGTTAGGGACCAAAACATACAAGACTTTTTATTTATTATTATTGTACTAACCACTTATCCGTTTTGATTCATAAACCACTATGTGCTGGGCTTTACTTATTTTCAGGGCTGGAACAGAGTTACTGGTGCAGGTTATTTTCTGAGTCAAAGCTATAGTGCCCTAGCATAAATACTTTATGTATTTGATTGAACACACACAAACACACACTCACATACCATTATTTTCCCTCCATCATCCATCCATCCATGAGACACAATGTCATCTGTCCAGTATCTCCTGGGTCTTGTTTGGGATCTTTGTCCAGTAGGACCTGCGCAAAACACCTCAACTAGGAGGCGCCCAAGAGACTTCCTAGTCAAATCCCGTAACCAACCCAGCAGGTTCGTTTTGGTGTTATACTTCAACAAGAAAAGTTACCATTTCTGTGCCCCAGTTACTGCTGTGTTGTTACACACATAAATGTATATGCATCACGCTTGCTTAAGAGGTGCTGTATTGACGATGAATGTGCACATATAAACTTAGGAGAAAAGGCTCAGGTTGTGGCGTAGGTCATTGGTGAAGTGTCTTCCAGCAGTCAACTTCTGTAGTCTTTTCAATATCAGCTGTGTCACTACCTAGCATACACCTGAAATATGTGTAAAGTTAAGATTAATAAGGCAGCAACTCAGACGGAGACCAAAATTTACAGGCTGAGATTCTACCAGAATGGCCTAACCATAAAAGTGACAAACTACGCCCTCTTCTCACAGTGGCAGACTGAAATTTGGACTGTGCGCCTAATTCGACAGTAAGATTCCTTCTTAATCGCAAGATCCCCAAAACAAAGCCTTTGGATATTTCATCATGTGCAGGAACGAGCAGTTAATTTACATGGATACGACTCCTGTTGTTTATGTAGTACACACACACACACACACACACACACACACACACACACACACACACACTTAATTAACCACTAATGCTGCTCTGCTAAGCGGGGTAATGATTTGTCACTGGCTGTAGTGGAGCAGCAGTGAGGGTGACGTACATTTCTGGCTTGCTGAGCTTCTGCTTGCCCCAGTGAAAATGTTATTGTGCATAGTCAAAATATAGTTTGCCAAAGAAAAGAACAAGTTTAAAAGTCCAGAGAATGTAGAGGAATGGATAAAACCCCCAAACACTGCTGTAGGTGTCCATGTGTGATGTGGCCAGTGGTCTCTTTGCCATCAATCTAGCTTTCATCAGGAGGAGGAAGAAGAGAGACTCAGGCAGAGACCGGATCAGCTGTCCGCTAATCTCTGGGTGAGACACATAAAGAGAGGCTGAGACCAAGAAAGAGCGAATCCGCTTGTCTGCTGTTCGTCTTGCCTCGCTGCTGTTACCATGACGACGGGCTGAACCCAGGAGTGCGGCGCTTGAGATTTCCTCTTGTATTCCTTTCTTCTCTTTCTTCCCTCTCTTCTTCAGCCTGCCTCTCCCCTTGACCCGCCCTCCCTTTACCTCTCTCCATATCCTGCTAAGCTCGGTCTAACCCCCTACTTGATTTTCCCATTTAATCTTAATGGTCCTGTTCTCTCCCCTTCTCACTTTATTTCTTTTTCAATAAATAATGTCACCAGCTCTCTTTCATTTCCTTTCCTTCTTCTCATTTTATTGAAACTCATTTTAACAACCTCCAAAAGCACATTTGAAACCTCCCCATTTTTTTAGATTAAATGTTGAATGTTATTTAATTGGTATTAAATGGCAAAGCAGGGTAAACAAGATGTAGTTTATCCTCAAAAATACAGTGGTTATAGCACTAGCTGATTAAATGTTTGTCATGTAAAACTGTGATAATCTCATACCTGCTAACACGTTTGTTCAAATAGACTCAGCCTCAGAGGAAGAAGAGTTGCAAGCTAATTTGAATGTGTGATGAGGTTTAGCTTGAAGCAGTGCTGACCGATACGTTTTCCCACTGAGGCTGAATGTAACTGCATGCACTTGTTGCTAAAAGTCTACATGATATACTGCTTGGCTTGCCTTGCCTCCAGCAGGTCTTGTACAGCAATGCCATCCCTTGTCAGGCTGCAACCCGTATGCCAAAAAATATTGAAGACAGAGCTCATGGAGGTTTTTGGGCTGGCCAGTTTGTGTTTGTGGCGAGGCACCACAGGGAGTGAATTATACCTGCTCCTCTCACATTTGGTGAGACTTTATGTCGCAGTTTGGATAGCAGAACAACTTTAATTTAAATACCTTTAGGTGAGATCTATCCATCCGTGTTCTTAACTGTTTATCCAGCTATGGTTGTGGAGGGGAGCTGGAGCCTATCCAGGGGCCTGGTACAGCCAGGACAGGTTGTTGCTCTATTGCAATCTTTAGCCTCATGTAGCTTGGAGCTTAAAACATTTTAGTGAGGAAATATGCTGCTTTGTTGTCCATCTAAATCATGCACTTGTTACAGCTCAGGTCCTGATCCAGGGCATACTATGGGAAAATAGCAATTCAACATCTAAAAACTCGGGTTGTGTTTTGAGTATGTTCCATCTGGGGATATTTTGTGAGGCTGTGATTATGTGGCCACTATCTGTGATTTAAGAATAATTTCTTACGAAAGAAATGAACTCACCCCTATTTCACCTTCTACTGAATTACACTAATAGCTTTGCAAGGCATTATGGGATCCCAGAAGATGCCCAAAAGACTAGTGACCCAGCAAAAATAGGGGTTGAAAGTTGAAGAATGTTGACATCAATGGAGTCTGATGATTAAAAGTCCAGCAAAGTGGATGCTTTAGTGGGTCAGGAGGTTGACTTTTTACATGCTCTTTATAAATATCTGTATTTTAGTTTCTGGGTTAACTCTTGTGTATCTCCCATGGCTATAATATTATGGCTACATGTAGAATTAGTGCTGATTTAACGAAAATTGTGTAATTTGCAGATCTAAAATGATTGGTTGCAGGATTTGATCCCCTTTAGGCCATCTCCATCCTAATGAATACTAAAGGTAAAGGTTAACACAAAATATCAAAACAACATATTAAAAACACAAATATAGTACAGTGACCCGATATCATGACAAAACATGTAACAGACACGTGTGACTGTGGCCATTGCACACTTTGCATCTGAAAACGTGAAATGTATGGATGCACAAACTGCAGTAAGTTGCAGTAATCTGCAGTAACAGCAAAGGGAGAGATTTTATTTCAAGCCAACATGAAAATAATGTATACAGACATTATTAACACATTTACAGGCAAACACATATTAGCCGTCTAGCTTAATTCGTCCTGACGACAGACGACCCTGGAATGTACATTTTTTCACTACAGACTTTGTGGCTTTAAAGATATTATCTCCCCCTGCTGGTGGTGTAACTTTTTGTGCATGCCCATTTTTCATTTTGGAAAGGCAAAGCGTGAAATGGACAAGGTGGACCGGCGTGTCTGTTACATATTTTGCTGTGATACTGGGTTGTATAGGGCTTTACTTCGGTTGAGCAATTTAACGTGAACATATGGTGAGAGGTTAAAAGTTTCTTCTTCTCATCCTCCCTTTATATGTTGTCCCTTCATGCAAAACAGAAAAATAACTCTTTGTAGAGGAATATTTGTTATTAACCCCCCCAAAAAACACAATTGCTATTAACCCTCCCTCCAGCACTCCTCAAATTAAAGCATATTTCATTCGCCAAGGAATCTACAATGACCCAGTAAACTGCTGGATTTTCCCAGTTCTTGTACCGCTTACCCCGAGTGTGCTTATATGTGGCTGTGTGTGAGTGTGGGTGGCTGCGTGTAAGATTATATTACAGCAGCAAGCCTCTAGGTTATACAAGTTATCATTCCAACACATAATAAGGCAATTTGAAAACAAGAAACATTTTTCCCCCATCGGTTCCCTACTTTCCTTTCTTTTGTTTGCTCACTGTTAGGTTTTGTATTGTTGATTGTCATTTATGCTTAGAAATATCTACTTATATATGCTTAGAGTTTTATAATTAGTTTTAGATTGGTAGAGGTTTGATCCTTGATAGTCTGCAAACTTTGTGTCCATTAGAGAGCACTCTGGGAGCATGGGAGAGGTCGTACCTTCTCTTATTGTTTTATGGTAGGATAAACGTGGCTATATCTGTTTTAGGCTAAGTGCCTTTTGTTTAGATGAACTGTCGGACTTCCAGACCAGCAGGTTTAGGGAAGTCATTTATGGGGTCACACTCTGACACCCCCCCCCCCCCCCCCCCCCCCCCCCCACACACACACACACACACACACACTTACACAACGCACAAGCAAGGTACTCTTTGTGTGTATGTAGACGTCGTATGTTAATGAACCTATGCATATTCATGTAACCTCAATAAAAGAGCAGTGTTACGGGGGAGCGGACGAGAGCAACTGGGGTCAAGCGAAGGAACGGCGTTTGTCCGGTTCTCTCCCGTGCACGAGAAACATGAAAAACATTGCCTACTCGTGTCTTGTTTTGCTGTGTAGCAAATTGTCCTTAACGTTCCAGCGAATAGGTTCAAGCTACAAACCTATCACTCACTTCCTCTCATTTCCCACTCTTTTTCTCTGTTTGCAGTGGGAGGCTCATGCAGCATCTCCCCACAGGGCTTACCCTGACTGCTTCTCTAACACATTCACCTCCTCCCTGTATTTTAATCCGCCTTCCTTTTTATTGCAGCTTTGTTCATTTTTCTTTGTCCCATATTTTAGCTTAATTAGACAGAATTTTGCTTTTGTCCTCCTTTTTTCTATATATCCTTGACTTCTGATGTTTCTTTTGCATGAAAACATACATCGCACGTTTGAACACTCCTTAATCTTTGAAGTTCCTTGTAGCCAAAGGTAAGACAAAGGCACTGCAAAAATAAATCTGTGTGGATATAAATGAACCATTGTTAAATCATATTTACAGCTCTAAACTTTGCATTTTTTCCCTTTAACAAGGAAAAAGAACCGTACATAGATATATAGACCTAGACTCAACAAACAACATGTTATTCTGACATTTTCTGGGATCACAGCAGTAAAACAAATGAAAGCTAAAATGTCCTGTGTTCTACCATGTTTACTGTTCACTCACAAAGGTTGCCTTTTAAATTCCTGCACTTAAAATTAGAGATATTATGAACATTACCCTATTTATAGTGTTTTGGTTATTTCTGATTACTAACCTGAAAGAAAAGCTCCCCATCTTTGTGCCAACACAGGCAGCTATAATTCCTAGCAAGCCAATAAGAGACTGAACTGGACAGACTGTGCTTGGGTATCAGCATCTTTTGGAACATTTTAATGGCTTTATCTGGCAAATAACCTGAATGCTATGTTAGCTATGTGCTAGTTTTAGCAGATTGTCCAAAACCTACATTTTTTTTTAAAGTTAGTGTTAATCTAGTATCAGGGTGGACTTAGGGCAATTGTAACATGCTTAGTTTCGCAAAACTAGAGTGATTACTTACTCTGCATCATTAGTATTCTCTCTCTATCTGTGGAAGAAGTGCTGAGTTACTTCACTAATGCAGAAATTCTCAAGGACAAAACTGATTTTGTTTGGATGTAGTGTACTTTTCATCTGTCTTTTAAAGGTAAGATTACTGTGAATTTAAACTTACATCAATATTCTCCCCACATTTTCTGTTAAAAATTTACTTGAACAACCCTTGCTAATATAGGCGCTGCTAGCTAATTTACAAGATGGTAACTTTAGGGTGAGTGTAACAGAACTGCAGTCACCTTGTTTGTCTGTACTGATGACATATTTTACTATTACAAAATGTTTTGCTACCATTTGATTTAAAATGAAATGAAAACTATAATAATAAATTGTGTTTTTATATATCATACATTATATCATTGCAAATATTTATATCTTGAATTTTACTTGGTTTTAAGTAAATATATAAATACATGTTTTACATTATTTTATTGTGTTATCTTAACATCTATTTACACCTGTTGTCTATTTGGTTAGAACCATTCCTGTCTCATCAGATCATCAATGTATTTGAGTATTGTATTAGATTAAATTATGATAAATTACTACATACTTATATTTGTACTTTTTCTCTCTGTCACTGCCTGCCTCTCTCTGTGTGGATTCTCTCAAAGTTTCAAAATGACAAACCAATGGTTGATATTAAAAAGAAAAAAAAAAACATGCCTGTATATTTAGTCCACAAAGGTATTTTTTTTTCGTTTTATTATTAGCTGCTCTTCATGTTTTCTGTGCATATAGTGTTCCTCCATTTGAGGGTTTAGCACAAAGTTGGATGAGTGTTATTAATTTGGGCTGAGTTCAGCCTTGCTTCGCCTATTTTTTTTTACACTATGAATCTACATGACTGCACTTTGCCTTCATTCAGAATGAATGCATGACTGGAATGATGGATAATATAGTATCACCCAACAGAATCAAACTGTATATACTGATAAGCCTGCCACTCTCAGTTTAAAGACATGCTGTCAAATCTGTGCTCATTTGGTGAGCTGAAAATGCTGCTTGCATAAAGGTTTCAAGTTTGCAATTACTTTTCTCTAAACTGCCTTCTGTGGTACTGGCTTGTAGCTGACTCAGCAATAATATCCACTCGATAAGATTCAGTCACTGCTTGAAAAATGTCATAAAGTTACCAAATAGTAAAAAAAAAGATCCTGTATATTACACCGGTGCATTGTAAAGGAAACTGAATCATTATTACACACCCTGAAGAGGTCAATATGAAAAAAAAAAATAACAGCATGGACTAATCCATCCATTTTCTTCTGCTTATCCAATTCACAGTTTCAGGGGATTGAAGGCTATTCTAGCTGTCATGGCGTGAGAGTCAAGGTCCGTCTTGAACAGGTCAGCAACCTGTCACAGTGCTAACACTCACCCACAGGCGTTACCAGGTAACCAAACTCCATGCATATCTTTGCACTGTGGAAAGAAGGAGAGAATGTATACAGTGTGGCGGACCACCAGGTGGCTCCACTCACACACAAGTTGAAGGGAAGTGTGGGGGTGGAGATTTTGGCGCTGACTATATGTGAAGTTCTGTCAGTTAATAAAGTTGGAGTGAGACACTGAGACCTCTCCTGTCGTTGTTACATACCTCCACATTGGTGACCCCTGTAGTGAACATGCTAAGGCTCGACGACGAAGCCAGCTCTGGCCTGGAAGCATCGGCGGCCACCGGACCTTCACCTCCGCCGATGGCTGCGTTTGCTGTGGCGCTTAAATTGCCGGATTTTTGGCTTCACGATCCTCCTTCATGGTTCATGCACGTAGAAGCTCAGTTTGCTCTTCGTGGAGTTTCAGCCGACGACACTAAATACCACCATGTGGTGGCCTCACTTGACCCGCTGTCAACCCGCCGTGTGATGACTCTCCTCCGGGATCCCCCAGCCCAGGGCAAGTACGGCGCCCTCAAGGGGCTGCTGCTGCGGCGTTACTCCCTCTCTGATGCTGAGCGGGCTGAGAAACTCCTTTCCATCGCGGGCCTGGGCGACGGCACCGCCCTCGAGCTCATGGAGAGCATGCTGTCCTTGCTGGGCGCGGAGGACGGAGGATTTCTCTTCACCCACCTCTTTCTTCGACAGCTGCCGGCTCCAGTGCGCGCTGGCCTTGCCAACTCCCCGCTATTGGCCACGAAGGATTACCGCTCCCTTGCGGAAGAGGCGGATCGCATCCTCCTGGCTACCAGGACTTTCGGCGTCCAGACGGTTATTCAGGACCCACCAGCGTTTTCCCCCTCCCCCTCACCGATGCTCCACGGGCCCTCCGACTCGTCCACTGTGGCCGGAATCGCTGCACGGCGGCACCGCGGAAAGGGGCTTTGTTTTTATCACCAGCGTTTTGGAGCGAAGGCACGGCGCTGCCTCCCGCCTTGCAGTTTCCAGACCCAGGGAAACGGGCATGTCAGCGCTCTGTAGCAGCCGCGACCGCTGGCAACAAGGAAAAGCTGCTTTTCTTAGAGGACTCACGCTCGGGGAGGCGTTTCCTGGTGGACTCCGGCTCACAGAAGAGCCTTCTTCCCCCGGCTGGCTCGGACAGGCTAGCTGAGGGTTGCGGGCCATTGCTAACAGCGGCTAATGGCTCTCCCATCAAAACCTTCGGTGAAAGGTTGGTGACTGTTTGCTTTCACGACTGTGACTTTCAGTGGAACTTTGTTGTTGCTGCTAGCTCTGTGCCTATAATAGGCGCTGATTTTCTTTGTGCTCACGGACTACTGGTTGATGTGGCTAACAGACGTTTAATTGATGCTGTGTCCTTTTCCTCATTACCCTGTTTGACTCGGGGTGCTCAGCCCGTGGTGCATGCTAACTCAGTAGATTCGGGTGACGTTTTTCAGTGTTTGCTTTCTGAGTTTCCCTCACTCACTGTCCCCACTTTCTCGAGCACGGTGACGAAGCATGGGGTAGAGCATTACATAACTACAGTAGGGCCCCCGGTGTTCGCGCGCGCGCGCCGCCTTGACCCCGCCAAACTGGCTGTCGCTAGGGAAGAATTTGCCACCATGGAGCGTCTGGGCATCGTGCAGCGTTCGAACAGTGCCTGGGCTTCTCCGTTACACATGGTGCCTAAATCTGATGGTCGGTGGCAACCTTGTGGGGATTTCCGCCGTCTTAATAATGTCACGGAGAACGATCGTTATCCCATTCCCCACATCCAAGATTTTTCCGCCCATCTTGCGGGGACCTCGGTTTTTTCTAAGATCGATTTGGTACGGGGATATCACCAGGTTCCCGTGCGCGCGGAGGATGTCCCCAAAACCGCCGTAATTACACCTTTCGGCCTTTTCGAGTTTCTGCGCATGCCGTTTGGCCTGAAAGGTGCCGCCCAAACCTTCCAGCGGTTGATGGACTCGGTCTTGCGCGGGCTGCCCTTTGTTTTTGTATATCTTGATGATATACTGGTGGCCAGCAGCTCGAAGGAGCAGCACATGTTCCATCTGCGTCAGGTTTTTCAGCGTTTGGCGGAGCATGGACTGATTATTAATCCGTCTAAATGCCAGTTTGGGTTGCCCGTTCTCGATTTCCTTGGGCACCGTGTTTCCGCCGAGGGCGCGGTTCCGTTGCCTGACAAAGTCCGAGCTGTTTCGGAATTTCCGCGTCCCATGACTGTTAAGGCACTGCAGGAATTTTTGGGGATGGTGAATTTTTACAACCGTTTTCTCCCCAGAGCGGCACATCTACTGAAGCCCCTTTATGGGGCGTTAAAGGGTAAAAAAGCTAATGACCCCGTTGACTGGTTTCCGGACAGCATCCAAGCGTTTTCTGATGCTAAGTCAGCGTTAGCTAATGCTGCCCTTCTGGCCCACCCATCCCCCTCAGCGCCGATTGCGTTGACCACTGATGCGTCGGACATAGCGGTGGGTGCGGTGCTGGAACAGCGAATCTCGGGTGTCTGGCAACCGCTCGCCTTTTTCAGCCGTACGCTACGTGACAGCGAACGCAATTACAGCGTTTTTGACAGGGAGCTACTGGCGCTCCACCTGGCGTCTCGTCATTTCCGGTTTTTTCTCGAGGGTCGTCACTTTACCGCATACGTGGACCACAAACCCTTGACGTTTGCCATGTCCAAGGTTTCCGATCCATGGAGTGCACGCCAGCAGCGCCAGTTGGCAGCCATTTCTGAGTTTACCACGGACATTCGGCACGTGGCTGGTAAATCCAATCATGTGGCTGACTGTTTGTCCCGTGCGCTGGTTTCTCCCGTCTTTCTCGGCATAGACTACTCCGCCATGGCTGCCGATCAGAGCGGTGACCCTGACATTCTCGCGCTTAAATCCACCCAGACAGGCCTCATACTGGAGGACAGACCCGTGCAGGACGGTGGTCCCCTCCTCGTCTGTGACGTTTCCACCGGCCGCCCTCGCCCTGTGGTTCCCGCTTCCTGGCGTCGTCAAGTTTTTGACTCGGTACATGCTCTCTCTCATCCAGGGGTCCGGGCCTCTGTTAAACTGGTCAGCTCTAAATTTGTTTGGCCAGGCCTTCGCAAATCTGTTAAGGAATGGGCGTCGGCGTGCATTCCCTGCCAGCGCGCGAAGGTTCATAAACACACCAAGGCGCCCCTGGAGCCGTTCTTCATACCCGGCAAACGTTTCGATCATGTGCATGTCGATCTGGTGGGTCCCTTGCCGCAGTCACAAGGTTTTACGCACCTTTTGACTGTTGTTGACCGGACCACCAGGTGGCCGGAGGCGGTCCCCCTGGCGTCCACTACCGCAGCAGTGGTGGCCAAGGCGTTTTTGTCGACCTGGGTCTCGCGTTTCGGCCCACCCGCGGACATTACGTCAGACAGAGGCCCCCAGTTCATTTCTGAGCTTTGGTCGGCCATGGCTGATGGACTGGGGGCTAAAGTCCACCGCACAACCGCATACAACCCGCAGGCTAATGGGATGTGTGAACGGTTCCACCGGTCGCTGAAGGCTGCCTTTCGCGCCTCCTTAAAGGATGGCAATTGGGTTGACCGCCTCCCGTGGGTTTTGCTTGGGCTGCGCTCTGCGGTTAAGGAGGATCTCGGCGCTTCCCCAGCTGAGCTAGTGTTTGGTCAGCCCCTCCGCGTGCCTGGAGAATTCTTGCCTGAAAATCCTCCTCCCTGCTTCGATCCATCGGTGCTCTCTCTCACCCCGCTTTTGCACTCGCTTCGGGTTCCTGGTCCGGTGCACCATTGCGTGCCTGACACCTTTGTTCCAAAGACTTTAGAGACTGCTAAGTTTGTTTTTGTCAGGCACGATGCCCACAGGACACCGCTGCGGCCGCTGTATGACGGCCCGTTCAGGGTTATTGAACCGGGCCAGAAACATTTTGTTTTGGATTTTGGGGGTCGAAGGGAGACTGTGTGTGTTGACAGACTTAAACCAGCACATGTTCTTCCGGACAGTGATGTAGTGCCGGCCCAGGCCCCTCGCCGTGGCCGACCTCCTGCGCTGGGGTTGACAGTCTCTGGTTTTCCCCCCAGGACTACCCCCGGACCACCAACGTTTGAGCCTCCTCCTGCCTTTCCTGCTCGCCTTCACCAGCCTCGTTCACAGGATGGACCTTCCTCTGCCTGTTCTCTCCCTCCCAGGTTCAGTCGTGCGGGTCGTTTGGCTTAGACCCAGGGTCCTGGACTGAATGGAGACCTGACTGTGTGTTCAAGGGGGGGTATGTGTGGCGGACCACCAGGTGGCTCCACTCACACACAAGTTGAAGGGAAGTGTGGGGGTGGAGATTTTGGCGCTGACTATATGTGAAGTTCTGTCAGTTAATAAAGTTGTTGGAGTGAGACACTGAGACCTCTCCTGTCGTTGTTACATACCTCCACAACAGTATCCAAGCAAGCTGGTGGAAGTGAACCTTGCTGTGAGACGACAGTGTTTACCACCACAGCAGCATGAAAATTGAGGCTGGATGATGCCACATGTAATAACAGACACTATTAAAGTATTGGTATAAACGTCTAGCACCTCAAAGACGCTAATTAGGCTTTTTCACTCTATTTTTCTCATCCACGGTCAGATACACACCTATGTGTGCACAGACTCTATCCAAACATGTGGAAAGTCATTACCGGAGCCGTCTAGCACCTCTAACATGTCTAATTACATGACTGCCGCAGCATAATAAATACATATCAATAAGCACTCTGCATGTGCCACTGAGCATGAGCAAAGGGCAGTGGAGGCCCTGACCACAGATAAGGTATCATGTTAAATAAAGAAACCTCCAGAGCGGAGTGTAGCAGCTCGGCATCATTCCCTGCTAGGCTGAGAGCCTGTAAGACTCTTGACTTTATAAAGCACCTCTGAGGGCTGCCTGAGTGAATTCCACTGGTACGACACCATGTCAGCATTAATGGGCCCTGAGAGTACTTTGTGCTACAGCTCCAGTGAAAGCTTATAAATTTCACTGCACTTACAGCAGAATGAGAAGGGGTCCAACATCAACGTGCTGTTTGAAAAGATACAGTGGTTTCACTAGATGGACGCTAGAGTTGCTTTTTATTAGACTTTATGAATGCATAGTTTAACTTTTTGACATCAATCTCATGAAAGGTCATTTTTATTTATTGAGGAAAATGATCTGATTTTAAATATCTCTGAGTGGCAAAAGGCAGGTGAATCTTTGCTCTCAGTATGAGATGTGACCAACTTTGTGCAGCAATCACTGCAGGTAAAGAAAGTGTGGATCAGTCCTGCACATCAGCCTGAAGGAAATTTCAGCCAATTTCTCTGTACAGAACAGCTTCAGCTCCAAGATGCTTGTCGGTTTCCTCACATGAAATGCTCACTTCAGGCTTATGAACAACATGGCTGTTTGATTCCGTTCAGGAGTTTCACTTGGACATTTCAAAACTTTATTATCTTCTTGGCAATTATTTGATAGATGATATATGCTGGAGATTGTCATCTTGTGGCAGAACCCACTTTTTCTTGAGGTTAAGCTGATGATAGATGTAGCAACTGTTTCAGAATTTAAATCTACATTAACAATGGCAAAACATTCTGGCCCAGATGCAGGGAAACAGGATCAAACCGAGACTTTAACAGGTGGCTGTAGCTCAGGAGGTAGAGCAGGTCATTGACACGTACTAATTAAAATAGTTGGTGGTTTGATCCTTGGCTGCTCCAATCTCCATTCTGCATGCCTAAGTATTCTTGGGCAAGATACTGAACTCCAAGTTGGCCTCTGATGCGTTCATTGGAGTGGGAACGTAGGATGAAAGCACTTAAGTGTAAAAAAAAAGTGTTGGGGGAATGACGTATGAGGTATAAAGCTCTTTGAGTGCTCAAGCAGAGTAGAAAAGCTCTATATAAGAACCAGTCCATGTTTCACAAATGGAATAAAGATCGGATCTGGAACGGAGCATTTCAATGAAACATCTGCCATTGTTTTAAGTTTCATATTTCCACAGAAACGGTGAAAAATGTCATGCTTGCTAAAGCTCCAGAGAACACAAAGTTTACTGACTTAAACTTTTTTTTATTTTTCTTACTGCTTATTTTCTGTCAGCAAGTGCAGAGCAATATTTGGACAGCCCCCGGCCTGTGCTGATTGGTTGATTCATGGTTTTGTGAGCTGGTAATTGGATGATGACGGTGCGGTGGACCACTAGAGAGTGAAGATTGATCGCTTGTGCTGCTTCAACTTGCTGTAGCTGAGATGCATGCTGCGATATTGTGTGTGTGTGTGTGTGCGCGCTTGTGTGTGGTGTGACAATATCTTTGGCCTTGCTGCCCACCAGAAGCTGTTTCTTGGAAAACACTTGAGGTATTGAATGATGCAAGCGTTTCTTCACACCCGACTGTACGTGTGCCTGCATCCATACATGCTCATAGCTCGACTTGAGTGATTGTGTGTCTAAATCTGCAAGAACCCAACATGAAAGGAACTCCCACCTCTGTTTATGCCGCACAAGCTTTGATTTGGCAGGTAATGTCATCTGTATGCCAAGCATTGTCTCAGGTAGAAGGAAGGAAAGTGAGCTGCAAGTGGAAAGAAGAAATACTCAAAACTATTTCTAATGAACTGTAAGAAATTTGGTAAAAAGAAGAGCCGGACAAAAATACTGTCCCTCTGCATACTGACATTCACCTTTAATGGACAAAAATGTGAGTGTAATCTTCTCTAAAACACGTGTGTTAAGCATGTTGAGTTTTATCACAAGCTCGGTAAAGCAGCTCACTAACCCATTAATCTTGCTTTGTAGTACAAACCTCTGGGCACACTCAGGACTCACTGACGGCATTAAATATTCCGGCTGGACAGGAATCCTCAGGGATCCTGTTGGAAGAGCAAGAGGAAAATGCTTAAAAGGGTTTTGTGGGCTGCAAAGATGGCCCTGCTTCTGTTACGCCTGATAAGTAGTCAGGATATGAATGGATGAAATAATGGGTGGATTGATGTCTACTTTGCAAGTAAACAAACAACTCTGTTACTTTTTTTTCTTTTTTTAAGCCATGCCAGCGAATTGACAGACTGCATCAGAACTATTGGAGACTCGTTGTCCCCAGAGGATTAACGTCACACCATTAGAAAAAGCACTCTGGCCTTTATTGATCCATCTCCTGAAAGTTCAAAGTTTTCTGGTATTAAACATTAAGCTTCAGAAACTTTTATGTATCTCATTCATGGTTCCTCTGTGTTTTTCTACAGTAACCTGGGCTTGCAATTTGTAGTGTTTTGATTATGTCATCTTGGACAGAATGCAGTAGAACCTTCAAAGTCCTAATGATGATAAGTTTGCCAAACAAATTTGATTCTTTGATTTCAACCTGACACCATCAGCGAGGTAATCCTGTATTTCTAACCCTCTACCGGTGCAAAAACACTAAGCTGTTGTGTTTGAGTTTGTGTGCATTTGCAGGAAGTGTGTGACCAGCTCGGCAAAGAGCTGAGTGATAAGCAATGCCCAAGGTCATCCATCACACATGACGCCTATAATAGACAAGCAGCCAGAGCAGTAACAGCCACAATGAAGCTGAGGCCAAACAGATGCACACAGAGGCTGAGGAGAAATGGAAGATCAGTTTCCTCTCTAAAAAGCTGCAGTCACTGGACTGTGTACTCTTAAACCTACAGTTTAAGGGCAACAAATTAATTATTTACATTTTGATCTCGTCTCAGAAACCAACAACATTATTCTAAAACGATAGTTTTCGATTGTCAGCATTTGCAGGCAAAAGCAACAATTTCTGTGAAAAGTCTACACAGTGGCTTTATTTCATCCTTTTCCGTTGCTGCCCGAAGGAAGAAACAGAAAATGACCAGTGGTAACAATACCACCAGGTGGCTCTGAACCAGGCAGTTACAGGGGGGACAAATTAATGAGAAAAGAGACTACACAAAGACTACACATAAGAAGGGTAAAGTTATTACTCACCCCTGCTGAGAGGCCTCGGTCTTCACTTGATTAGTCTTGTTTTCTTCGAGCAGAACTGGGTGTGTTTGCTGGGGGTATGGCAGTGAGGAATGAAATCCCTAAAGGTGTAGGTGTTTGGAAAAAAAGTGTGTGAGTATCTTAAGTGAACCTGGGGTTATTCCTCAATTCTGTCCGTGGCTTCTCGTCCACATGTCTGTAAGCAATAATCTTAAAACCCCCCAAATTTACAATTTTGCCTCAAAGAGAATATTTTGGAATTAAGCATTCAAATCCATTTGCTACGTTTGCCTTAATAGCAACAAAGTGTTTAGCAGAAGTGAGCATCCACTGATTCTTAGTGAAAAGTATGTCAATAATGTAAACTTTCACAAATCAGTCTGCCTTTGTCACATCAGAATCTCATTCAGACTGGAGAAGTGTAGTCAGAGGGTAACAAAGAGACAGAAGGTAGCCTAACTGAGGAGATTTCACAATCAGAAGGCAACATTGCAGACACTGAGGACAGCTACAAGTACTTTGGAATCCTCCAGGCAAATATGAACTATGAAGAAGCTACTAGGAACCATCATGGAAGACTTGGCCCCTGCACAGCATGTACCACCATCAATAAGTAGAGATCATTAGAAGAAAGTGAACATGATTTATTGATATGCAGAATTCAATTAATGTATTTGGCAGTTAGACTCTGATGGGCCATCACAGCAGAACGGAATCCCAAAGGTGATTGGGATTATGGCAGGACCCCCCGAGCGTAGACGGCTGTGTTAGAGATGAAGATGGAGGCTAACAAGGGAGAGGCAATGATGAGGAGGAGGTGGGTTGAACAATGGCGTCTTCAAAGGGAGAATGACAGATGATCAGTGAGATTTAAAATACTTGGAGTAAAGGATGACTGACTTGAAGAAATCTGGCAGAAAGTTCATTAGACTAGACCAGTGATGTCACAATGAGTTTGACAGCGTGGGAAAGTGAAAGTGATTTAAAGCTTAGACCTGGGAAGCAGACAGACCACACCAGGCGAGACCTCAGGTGCAGGCTGTGCTGGGATGCCCTTGAGATAATCCAGCACATAACAGCAGGGTGCAAAATGCTAGCAGGCAGGGAATCCATAACTGGACATAGGAGCAACCAGAGCAAGAAGACTGTAGTGGCAGAAAATGGATGGATGTTCCATATGTAGCCTTATATGTGTAGCCTAGCATACATGTATCCTAGTACCCTAACTTAAAATATAGGCTTTATATATTTAATTGCATTTTCAATAATGTTTTATTTATATATCACTAAACCACAACAATACTTGCCGAAAGCCACTTGAGAATTCTTACTAACCTGAGTAAGTGAGGTATATGCTCGTCTATAACTTGATAAATCACACTTGGAAGGGTTTATGAACTTAGTCACACTAGTTTTTATGATAGCATTTTTTAATTGCATATTTTTTGCATGCCTTTTGTGGAAATAAGTGCAATTGTATGGCTGGGTTAAAATTGGAACAAGACTGTTTGACATGACACCATCCAAAACACAAGTGAGTTAATATCATTTTGTGTGGCTGGACTTATTTGCTACTCAGAATCATGATCTGCAGTTATGTCAAAATCGTAATTAGTCTTGCAGTCATTTGTGTTTTCTGAAGTGTTTAATTATGGGGGGAACACAGTGAGTCCTTGATCTGGAGTGTGAAAGGTTTTAAAGACTAATCGGAAAGGACTAAGATTTCTCTGAACTAAAAAAACAAGAGATAAAGGAATGATACGTGTTTTTAGTTTTAATCTGGTAAGATACAAAACTGATGTTTCTGACATCACCACATCACTTAAGAACTATGTTGGGAATATTACTAGTGACCAGTGTTGGTCAAGTTAGTTGAAAATAGTAATTAGTTACTAATTACTGATTGCTTCTTTAATCTATTTTCACTTGTATATATATATATATATATATATATATATATATATATATATATATATATATATATATATGTGATTAGTATACACTGAAAGTCTTTGCAGTAGGTGAAAGCTGAGTCACAAGTTTTCTTGTTAGTAAAAACTCAGCCTGTTAGGATGGCTAATGTTCTTTACTTTCACAAACATAAAAACATATAGAATGATAGCCATGAAATAATTGCATTATCAAAGTGTACAAAATAGGAAAATGGGTCGTTTTGGAAACATTTTCAGTTTTTGAACATCTGTTTCATCGGGTTCTTGTTGATCAGCGTTTCTCTTAATGGTCTCAGAAGACAAATTGAGCCCTCTGGTACACAATATTGAGCCACAATGGTAGCACACCTGTGTGGTTTCAATTTCCCCAGGCTCTCTGCTCCAGTAGCTCAGCGCAGGAAAGGCAGAGACAAATAACATTGGAAAGCTGCCACAGATGTGACACTGGTGAAATGATGGTGCTGACCAGAGCATGATAATTGGGTGCTGTTATCTGTGACTGGGTGGCTATTGACTACATTAGCAGATGGATCACCGATAGGACTGCTGAAGTAATGAGAGTTCGTATGTGCCGGTTTAGAGCACTGCATAAACAAAAGCGAGATCCGTTATGATTCTTAGTGTGCACAGTAATACAAACACATATAAAAAAAGTGTTTATTTTCAGAACTCTTAAATAGCACCTGTGCATTTTGTTTTACGGATTTAATGAAATGTGTCTATGTGCATTTGAAGGGTGTAAACTGGGCTGGGAGGAAATCCTAGAAGGGTGCGTGAAACAAGCTTGCAGTAGCTTCCTTGGCAAAATATAAAACTCCAGTGTCTGGAATGTTGTCTGTAACCAATAGATTAATCAATTTTCCAATGTGGGCTCTATTAGTTGCAATTCCGAAAGTGTAAAACAGGCTTTTCAGCAAATTACTGCATTACAAACTGAATCCATGTAAATTCCTATGGCAGTGCAATAAAATTTGTGTTTCTGTGACTTCATTCTCTCATCTGAATGTGTTATTAAGGATTGTAATAAAACGTAAAGCACAATGGTACACAGTATCCAACCTTTTTGGGTAGTGGGCAGGTGCATTCATAAAAAGCAGGTCACCATAATCCAATAAAGGTAAAAAAGTTGCATGAATCAAGTGTTTTCTCACTTGGAGGGAGAAACAGGATTGATTTCTAAAAAAGTAACCTAGTTTTAGTCAAAGGAGCTTGCACAGAAAAGCGTCTGGACTTCTTTGCAAGCTCCTTTGACTACGATGACCTGGATGACTGAGAACCTTCACAGACATAACCTAGTTTTAGTTTTAACTTTGACACAAGCCTTTGAATGTGAGTTTTAAATGACAAATTCTGATCTATAATGATCCCTAGATACTTGTAAGATGGGACCATTTCAATTTTAGTTCCTTGAATTGTTTTAATCTTAGGAGACATAGCTAACAACTCTGCCATTTGAGAATAACGTGAACTTGGATTTCTTTGGATTTAACACCAACTTAATTTGAGTTAAATGGGACTGAACTATATCAAAGGCAGACTGCAGAAATTGCAGGGTTTGTGCTACTGAAGGGGATGAACAATAAATAATTATATCATCTGCATAAAGATGAAATGCTGCATTTGACAAATTATCACAAAGGTTGCTTATGTAAAGAGAAAATAGCAATGGCCCTAATATGGAGCCCTGCGGAGCTCCTTTGGATACTGGGAGAAAAGAGGAAGAAGACCCAGCAGCATGGACACACTGTTTTCTTGCTGACAAGTAATCTGAAAACCAACTTACAGCATTTACAGATAGACCAATATTGTTTAGTCTATTTAATAAAATAGCATGGTCAACTGTATCAAAAGCCTTTGACAAGTCAAGAAAAAGAGCAGCACAGTATTTTTTGCAGTCCATTGAATCAACGATGTCATTAACCACTTTAATAGCAGCAGTTATTGTGCTGTGTTGTTTTCTGATGTTGGGAAAGAACTGAATTTTTGTCCAAGAAGTCTTTCAGTTGTTCACTAATGAACTTTTCTAGAACTTTTGCTAGAACACACAATTTAGATATGGGCCTGTAGTTATTAACATCTGAAGGATCACCTCCTTTCAGCAAAGGGAGAACATAGGCAGATTTCCATATTACAGGGATCTCACTGTTCGAGAGGCTAAGATTAAAAATGTAAGTTATCAGTTCTGCTATAAAATCTGCAGCCAACTTAAGAAAATAGGGATCAAGTTGATCTGGTCCTGCAGATTTATTTAGATGCAACAGATTTAAAGCCCTGTGGGCCTCAAAAACATTTAGCGGAGAAAAACTGAAGGGTTGGACCACAGATTCAGTTTGAGTGGTTGCAGGGAGAGCCTGTTGTTGATTAAGCTGTTTTAAATCTGGATATAAAGATTCAAATAGAGATCCTGAAGAAACAAAATGCTTATTAAAGCAGTTTAGAGTGTCACATTTCTCTGTTAAAGTGTAAAAGAGTCTTTTACAACAAAAGTTGGCATCTCGTTTGTAGTTATGTCCCCATAAGAAGATTTTATTATTTTCCAATTTTTTTTTTAGGATCGTTCAAATGTTTAGTAGTTTTTGAAAGAAAGAATTCTGATTTGACCTTTTTAATTAAGGAAGTTGAACGGTTTCTGAGCTGTGTAAAAATCAGCCAATCCGCTTTGGATTTAGTTTTTCTGGCAGCATCCCTTTTTTTGAGTAGACTGGAGAAAACCAAGGGTTGTTTCTGCATTTTACTCTAAATTTGCCCATGGGGGCATGTTTATTTATAATTTTGATAAAAGTGTCATAAAAATAAGATTAAAATTTGGACGAGATGTGCTGTAAATTAGTTGTGTGAGATTATATTAATCACACATGGATTTAAAACTGTCTGAGGCAGAGGACAACCAGTCCCAATTGAAATCTCCGGCCAGCACAATTACATTAAAATCTAAAGTAGATATTTTTTCACTAAGTGAAACTAAAGCATCACTACTAGCCGAGGGGGGTCTATAACAGCCCACAATGGTAATAAAATAGCCCTTGAAAAGTTGGAGTTTGAGTGCAAGAAGTTCAAACTGTTTACAAACAGATACCGATAAATCGACAGTAACATGGAATTTGCTTTTTACATAAATTGCAACACCACCACCCTTTCTAGGGCGGTCGCAACAAAAAAGATTATAGCCCGTTATTGCAATGTCTTTGTCAGTAATTGATTTAGTAAGCCAGGTTTCTGATAATATAAGAATATCGGTATCTAACTCTTTCATCCAAATTTTCACAAAATCAAGTTTGGGAAGAAGACTTCTGACATTTAAATGAGTGATACCAAGACCTGTTCGAGTTTTAAAATCACAAGGAGTACTTAAGCATTTGCAATCTGGACCGGGATTAGGTTGCACATTTCCAGATAAAAGAAGCAGAAGAACAATAAAACATTTTATTTTCACAGATTTTTTTTTGTAGGATTACATACTGATTTCTCTTAGTGCCCAATCTCTTTGGTTTCCCTTGCTCCACAGACTGTTCCTGCACCTCATGTAGACAAAAATCTGTTAATAAAAGCAATAAAGGAAAAAAGACTTCTGAGGATAACATACTGACTGACAGATAGACCTGGTAGACCTGTGGTAGAGCCTGGTTGTGGCCTGCTAGCTGATGGTGGAGCCTGGTTGAATGAATGAATGGATGAAATTAGGGGTGGATTGATGTCTACTTTGCCAGTAAAAAAACAGCTGTGTTCCTTTTTTTAAGCCATGCTAGTTAACTGACAGATTGTTAGACTCTGAGAATGTAGAGTCATGGTCCCCAGAGGACTAACTCCACATCATTTTAAAGAGCTGTATTCACTGATCCATATGATAGAAGTTCAAAGCTTTCTGTAAGAAACATTTATGCCTCTTTTTCATGGTTAGATCAATCATGATTATTCTTTCCTGTAATATCATTATCATTTTTAGTGTTTGATTACAATATATCATCTTGAATGGAATAGCAAAAACTTTCAAGTTTTAGACTTAACCTGTTACCATCAAAAAGTTGTTTTTTTATTTGGTAAGATGCATTTTTAATGGTTATTTAATTAAAGATCAATTCTGCAACCTTAGATGAGCAAATATGGAAAAAAAAATTCTGAAACAGAATCAATTTATTTTTCCCATTAAAGGAATTTTATTCTTCTCCGTAGATTTTATTTAGTTTTAAACACAAACATGGTACATTTCATTGCATGGCTGCCATAGCTTCCTCTACCAGGACACCAGACCAGCTTGTTCTGGCACTGCCTGCATGCTCTATGTTCATTTGCCCCTCTTACTGTTTGCTGTGATTTTGACTGTTGAATCAAATGAGACACTCCTTTTAAAAAATTACAAAACGGGTTATACCTGATTAACACATCTCAATAGGAGATGGTCTGTTTGTTCAAAAATAATTATGCTTTTCAAAAGATGGCATCACCTGGATTTATCATGAGGGAAATGACATCTCCAGGGAGAAAGCAAGTGGAAACCACAAAAGCCAATTTTCATCAATCGCCAGGGCTGTTTTTAGCCTTCAGTCAAAGATAAACAGGGTGAACTGCTTGCCAGCATTAGTCTTTATAAATAAGCAAATATCAGTTTAACATGTAAACCTCTCCTATTATATCAGAGTAGGAAAAATTATCTTTTAACCACTTTTTGAAAAAGATAATAGTACCACAAAATACCTTATGTGAAACTGAAAGGTTTCTGACAAAGTTTTAGGTTTGAAGCTGCTATAAATAAAATATACAGAAAGATGATTACATTCAATAACAATGTTCAAAGACAAACATATCTTATACATATATGTATGTAAGCTCAACACAAAACCTGGTGCAGTGATTATAAAAATGTCTAAATATTAGCTCTAAGAAAACTAAAGAGGTCAAAATTACAGCAACACTTGTATGTAGAAGTATATAAAACAACATCATTTACAGGCGAATGCCTCTCAAGGATTCGCCTAAATAACAGGTATGATTGGGATTAAAGTGGGGAAATATTTATTTGATCCTGCTGAATTTTTAAGTTTGCTCCCTTACAAAGAAATGAACAGTGTCTAATTTTACTGCTAGTTTTCTTGTTTATATGAGAGAAACTGAATGCCAACCATAAATCCAGAAAGAAAACATTATATTAAAGTTATACATTGATTTGCATGTTATTGAGTGAAATAAGTATTTGATCCAGGAGCAAAACATGACTTAGTGTTTGGTGTAGAAACTCTTTTTGGCAAGCACAGCAGTGGGATGTTTCTTGTAGTTGGTTACCAGGTTTGCACGCACCTCAGGAGGGATTTTAGCCCGTTCCTCTTTACTCTCTAAATCCTTTAGGTTTTTTGGTTGCTGTTTGGCAACTAAAACCTTTAGCTCCCTCCACAGATTTTCTATAGGACTGATGTCTGGACACTGGCTGGCCAGACATGTGGTTCTTCTTTAGCCACTCATTTGTTATTTGGCTGGTATGTTTTGGGTCATTGTCATGCTGGAAGATCCATCCTTCTTTACGATGAAAAGGAGGTTCTCATCCAAGATTTTACAGTACAAGGCTCCATCCATCGGCCCCTCATAGTAGTGAAGTCATCCCATACCCTTTGACTGCCAGATTTCTGGCTGGCTTAACGGGGATTAAATACTTATATTACTCAATGACATGTAAATCAATATATAATGTTTATGTGTTTATTTTACGGATTTCTGATTTATATAATTTGTTTCTCTTCATTAAAATTAAGTTACCATTAAAGTTAGAGACTGTTGATTTCTTTGTAAGTGAGCCAACTTACAAATTCAGGAAGGAATCAAATAATTATTTCCCTCACTGTATACTATCAGTGCTGCTGGAGATGATATCATCACCTGCTGTTTGGGAAGTAGGTGAAATTGTGCCAAAAACCTCTGCATATCCCAAATAACTTCCAGATCCTCCCACTAAAGTCAAGCCAGTACTGTGTGCTGAAAAATCAAACCTTTTCAATCAGTGTATTTCAGTTGTCATTGTAGACCCTGTTTTCCCACTGCTGCAGCTAGTTGATAATAACACAACTTTTAGTGCCTAGTTTGTATTTTTCATGATACAGGATATATTGCATGAGAATTTTGTTAATTTTACTGTAAAAATCTAAAACAAAATTGGCATCAACACTCAAAAAAGTGAGAAACTTGATTGATTTCATAAAATCTGCATTAGGTCGAATAACAATATAAATAGAGAAACACATTTATACTTATAGTATAGTATAGTATAGTCTAGTATAGTATAGTATATAGTATATTATAGTCCAATAACATCTTGCATCCTCTCCTAAGGTAGAGAAAAGATGTTAAAGAGAATTCAAAAGGACTTAGTAAAAGAGAACGACATGCTTTAAGTTCAAACTGCACTTAAAATCGACTCCTAGTTGTGACGTTAACATGGGTCTTGGTAAGTGAAACCACAATATTCAAATGCAGATTACCAAAAGCACATTTTGTTCCATCTTATTTGTTTTATTTTTGTTCATTACTGAGACTGGAAAAATAGTAATAGGTAAAAAGTGAAAGAAATGACTGTCACACCGAGGATGGGTTTTCACCTTGCTGTTCACTCACATTTTCTCCTCCTGCCAAAGAGATGATTGAATTTAACCCTGACTTTATTAGGAGAATATTTTCATCATCATTAACTAATATTATGGATAATCCTGGATATGAAGCTACAGACACAATGAGAGCATTACTAATACAAATTGAAATTTGCTGCACTGGTTTGAATGCAGTTCATAATCTTTATTGAGTTCTTTTCTAGACCCAAGTTCAGACTGTCACATGCTTTCAAAATCATAACATACTTTACTCTAGCTTTGGAACATTTATAGTTTGCATGCAAATGTAAGTTATTATGAGGAGCTCAAATCATTTATGATTATTAGGATGTTTTTCACATATGTCTTGTAAGAATTTAAACCTATGCAGATTGCTTGTTTTCTTTAACAGTCCAGCAGTGCCTTGCTTTAATCTGATGAATAGCATAATTATCTTTTGTAAAGGATGATACAGTATATTCTGAGACAAAGGAGGCAAGAAAGGAAGCAAGGAAGCAGCATAGCCTAACATTTAAAGAATTCAGCTAGCATGTCTCATAGACAATCATTTCCCTCAGCAATAAGCATATAAGCAATAAATGAACTCCAGGGTTGCTATACAGCCATCCTACACCTAAATGAGCTACTTGGCAATGGAAACCCAGGCCATAAAGCTCCCAGCATACAGTTATTGTGATGATGTTAGTACCAGTGGACAGATGGAGCGCTACATTTACTGAGTCTTATTCACTGAGCTTTGGGTACTCTTACGTACTATGGGCCTCAACGTCTTGGTGATCAAGCTCTGTAGCTGTACAATCCAAAATCACAACAAAATGTGTAATAGATACTCCGGTCCACCATGTCTATTTCACGCACTGACTCTCCAAAACGGGAAATGGATCCACATGCAGAAGTTGCAGTAACAGCAGAGGGAGATTCAAAACAATTTGGAAATAATCATGAGAAAAGACATTTTTAACACATTTACATGTAAATACATATTAGCCACCTAGTTTATGTCGATTAATGACCCTGGAACGTACTTCATATGTTTTTTGCTCACTTGTGAATTAACTTGTGAATTTAATATATTATTTCCCCTGGCTGGTAATGCAACTTCTGCATGCATGTACATTTTTGGATTTTTGCAGATGCAGTGCGTGAAGTGGACACGGTGGACTGGCTTGTCTATTTCATGGTTTGGTCTGGTCGGACACTGTCCACTTTGCAATATTATCATTTATGGATGATTGTGGAATATCTAGAAGGGAGGGCATTTTATGACTGGCACCAGTGGCGTTCTATTACACCACTACACTTGAATATAGTGAATAGTTTACAACAGCCTATTCTTTGACAAATGTTTATAAAGACAGGCTGCATGGTTTGATTTTATATACCTGTGGGAATGGGACTGAAAAACCTAAATTCAGTAACGAAGAGACATAGCTGCTTTTGTCCCTGTAGTACAGGACTAGTACACAATACTCCATCCGGTTCTAAATGAATACCCAGTAGAGCACTAGATGACAACTTTGTTAGGGTTCCTCTCTGGAGATCATGAATGTCAGCACTGACATTGGTAGACTGACAAAGTCATTCATGGAGTCCCTTTATGAGCATGTAGTAGAATTTTCTCTTCTCCCAACAACTGTCTGCACATTAGATAATGTGTTTATTTGTTATGGTACCTCAGCACAGTTAATTATGGTGGTTTCTCTTTATCCAGTTCAATTCAATTCAATTCAATTTTATTTATATACCGCCAAATCACAATAACAGTCACCTCAAGGTGTATTTCTCACCCTCAGCTTGTTCCAGGAGTGGGACTTTCTGTGCTGCTGTTAGTGGATTTAGTAACTGTGGGTCCTGGGTATATTAAAGTAAATTTAAAATGGGTGCTAAATTCATGATACGATGTGATTGTAGTGGTTGGAGAAAAATGACAGCATTAAGTGCATCGTATTCATCACGTGCATCCTGTTCTTGGGTCTTCAACCCCTGGCTTCGGAGTTTGGCATTTTAGTTCTTTGCAATACATTATATTTCATGCTTAGTTTGTTTTTTGGTTTTCCACTTATATTAGCTTAGTAGCTTATATTTTGCGATATGTTTTCCATCTCTTTATTCTCACTTTTAGTGTTTGTTTTGTTTTCTATTGTAATTGTTAATGGTAAATGGCCTGTATTTGTATAGCGCTTTACTTTAATTATAATAATTGTTCATAGTTAAATCCCTGAGTTTCAGTTTTCCGGTCCTCTGCTCTGTTAGGTTTGCATCTTTGTGTTAAATGTTTCCATGTTTAGTTACTTCCTGTTTTATTTTGTTAGGTTCTCCTGTGCTAGGTGTGCTTCCCTGGTCTTCTTTTTCCTGATTAGTTATCCCTGTTTTTTTTTTTCTTTCATTTTCCCAGTTACCTTGTGTGTATTCATAGCCTTTATTTTCCTTCAGACCTTTATTGTGTTGTATTTTTTGAAAAAGTACTGCTTGGCATTTAAATTTGCAGCTCACAAAACGAGTCTGCAACGGGGTACATATTCTCCCACATTACAACACCAAGCTGCAAAGTTACAAAGTCATGTTAAAAAATAACTACAGACACACTAAAGCGCCAATTTCAACAGCTTTATTGTGCTGTTTGCAAGTGCTTAATGCTAAATTCCCATTTGCAGTGCGTTTTATTTATTTGTTTTTACACAATCTCCTAAACTCATAATCCGTTCGCTTAGTTTTTATTTGTATTTCTGACTAAAACACCTCTATAATAATCCACTATTGATTCACGTGAAGTAATTCAAATTAGAATAACAGAATCATCTTTACTCACAAGGTAACAACTGCAGATAATAATTTACAAAAAAATAAACTGGCAAAACAGAACATGCTGTAGAAAGTGCAAATGACACTGAAACATGAAACTTTTAAAAAACTATTTCTCAAGTGAGCTTGAATATTTCAGCTCTGAAGGAAATGTCTGTCATAAGAAATGGAAACGAGCCAAAAAAAAGCCACCAGCTGTCATCTGGGCTCTTTGAAGTGGAGGAGGAGAAACACATCATAGCTTAATGATAACACACGCACACACGAGCAGTTTTCCCTGGAGACACCATGTTTATTTTCTACAGTCTCTGCATGACGTTCATATGACTGATGCCAACTAGCTGAATACATTTTCACTGGCTGCTCTCTTCATGTTTCCTTTAAGGCTGTGTTTGTCATGGTCCTGGGTCAGTGACCCAGCGCTTTTAGTTTGTATTCACTTTCTAGTTGATGATGATGATGATGGTTTGAGTTCTATGTGTTATATTCAGTCTGCCTTTGAGTCTGCGTCTGTGCCTCTGTCTATGATGTCACCCCATCTGTTTGTGAATCTGTCTGTTTAGTTCAATGTCTTGTCTGGTTCCATGTGTCTAGGGTTTCCTGTTTTACTTTGTAGGTCTGCCTTGTTATGCCCATTAGTTCCAGCTGTGTCCCCTCCTGTGTGCCATTTCCTGATTACCTGGTGTGTGTATTTATAGTTGGTGTCTGCCTGTGCTCCTCGTGGCGTCGTCTGCGTTTCTCTGTGAACCTCTCGTGTAGTCTGCTCTGTTCCATGTTTCTTCGTGTCTCTCTGCCCCTCGCCTCGTGTCCTCCATTTTGCATTAGTTTTCCCAGTCTAGGTTTATGTTCGGTTCTGTCCACACCTTGGTTTTCTGCACTGTAAATAAAACCCACTTGCACCTCCGCCATTGTCTGCTATTGGATCCTCCTTTCTCACCCTCCACACGACTGCCGCCCCAGCCCTGACAGTACGACGCCAACACAAGATGGATCCAGCAGCTTTGTCCGGAGAGAGTGACCTCGCACGCATCCAACGCCTGATGGACTGGGTAACCCACACCACCAACGCACGGGCAAAAGTGGTGGGGTTAAACGCCATCGAGGCAATCCTGGAGGGAAATCCCTACCTCTGCCAGCTTAAGGGAGTTTCAGCCTTCGTTTGCGACCTGCATAAAGCCCGGGGGGTGGTGCAAGCTCGGGGATCCACAGGCTTTGTCCAGCAGCAGCGGGCTACAGCCGCCCCGGAACGGCCACGTCAGCTTCGCCCGCCGGAGGAGTTACCCGGCCCGCTGGAGGAGACTTTGCCCAGCCCGTCGGAGCCGTCGGCAGGGAGGAGGCGACGATCGCGGCGTCAGCGCGTCACCCCGCAGCCGGATATCAGGACTTCAGAGCCACCGGCTGTGGTTAGTGGGAAGGACCCCTTGTCTGTTTTGGACTGTGGGACAGTTTATTCAGGGGCTTTGTTTGGTGCGGCAGATGACAATGAGAACTGTTTGTTGCCTGTTCATTCTCCTGCTCGGCTGTCTTTGCCTTGTTTAGCTGCACAGCCGCAAGCTCGTGTAGATGCACAGCCGCAAGCTCGTGTAGATGCACTGCCGCAAGCTCGTGTAGATGCACTGCCGCAAGCTCGTGTAGATGCACTGCCGCAAGCTCGTGTAGATGCACTACAGCATTCAACTCGGCCCCCGGCATCCCCGCTAGCCCGGTCATCTATGCCGTCTCCGTCTTCACCGACTCCCTCTGTACGGGAGGCTGTGCCTGTGCCTCCCATTTTGGACTCTTTTTCTAGTACGCATTATTCGCAGAGAGTCAAGCACGTTAAAAATGCAATCGTCCCTCAACAGCTGGCTAGTTTAGAGACTGTTACTTGCTCCAGGGCCTCACCAGAAGCTAAGTTACAGCCCTCAGCTGACTCTGGACCCCTGGAGGCTAAGAACCCAGCTCAGGACTGCACCCGGCTGTCGCTGCCTGAGCAGGGTCGGTGCTCCGCGCAGCCACAATCCGATCTGTTCCTGCCAGAGGCCCGTGTGCCTACTGGTTCTGATCTGTTCCTGCCAGAGGCCCGTGTGCCTGCTGGTTCTGTTCTGTCCCTGCCAGAGGTCCCCGCGCCTGCTGGTTCTGTTCTGTCCCTGCCAGAGGTCCCCGCGCCTGCTGGTTCTGATCTGTCCCTGCCAGTGGCCCGTGTGCCTGCTGGTTCTGTTGCGTTCCTGCCAGAGGCCCGTGTGCCTGCTGGTTCTGATCTGTCTCTGGCAGAGGTCCCCGCGCCTGCTGGTTCTGTTGCGTTCCTGCCAGAGGCCCGTGTGCCTGCTGGTTCTGTTGCGTTCCTGCCAGAGGTCCCCGCGCCTGCTGGTTCTGTTCTGTCCCTGCCAGAGGTCCCCGCGCCTGCTGGTTCTGTTCAGTCTCTGCCAGAGGTCTCCGCACCTGCTGGTTCTGTTCTGTGTGTGCCAGGGGCTCCAGTGCCCACTGGTTCTGAGACTGTTTTTGCTGGGGGGCCCGAGGAGCCTGTCCAGCCATCTGCCTGGTCAGCTGGGGGGCCCGAGGAGCCCGTCCAGCCATCTGCCTGGTCAGCTGGGGGGCCCGAGGAGCCCGTCCAGCCTTCTGCCTGGTCAGCTGGGGGGCCCGAGGAGCCCGTCCAGCCCTCAGCTGCAGTCTCATCACCAGCTGCAGTCTCATCACCAGCTGCAGTCTCATTACTCTCGCCTGGTCCAGCTTCCGCTTCCTCATCAGCATCGCCTGGTCCAGCATCTGGTCCAGCATCTGGTCCAGCGCCTGGTCCAGCATCTGGTCCAGCATCTGCTTCAGCATCGCCTGGTCCAGCATCTGCTTCAGCATCTGCTTCAGCATCGCCTGGTCCAGCCACCGCTTCAGCATCGCCTGGTCCAGCCACCGCTTCATCCTCATCTGCTGCTTCGTCTGGTCCAGCCACCGCTTCATCCTCATCAGCTGCTTCGTCTGGTCCAGCATCTTCATCAGCTGCTTCGTCTGGTCCAGCATCTTCATCAGCTGCTTCGTCCGGTCCAGCATCGCCTGGTCCGGCCTCCGCATCCTCGTCAGCCTCGCCTGGTCCAACTTCATCTGGTCCAGCCTCCGCTTCCGCCTCGTCTGGTCCAGCCTCCGCTTCGCCTGGGGCTGCAGGGGCCACGCAGCCTTCGGGTCCCCTACTACCACCTCCACATCGTCGGTCATCTGCCAGGCCGCTTGTTGGGCATCTCCCCCACCGTGGACGCCCTCCTGAACGTCCTCCTGAACGCCGCCACTGCCTTCCGCGTGGCCGGCCTCCGGACTTGTTTCCACGCCGCTGTTGCCGTCCGCACAGCCGGCCCCCAGAACTGTTTCCGCGCCACTGCCTACTGCGTGGCCGGCATCCGGACCTGCCCCGCTGCCATTCGCATGGTCGGCCTCCTGAACTTGGCCATCTGGGCCTTTTTGGACTCTGTCCCTTCGTCCTGGGCCCCCTCCGCCCGCCCTGGTTGGGTCGTTTTCTGTTTTGTTTTGGGCGGGTTTTGTGTTTCTGTTGGGCTGCCTGGAGCCAGCCCTTGAGGGGGGGGTACTGTCATGGTCCTGGGTCAGTGACCCAGCGCTTTTAGTTTGTATTCACTTTCTAGTTGATGATGATGGTTTGAGTTCTATGTGTTATATTCAGTCTGCCTTTGAGTCTGCGTCTGTGCCTCTGTCTATGATGTCACCCCATCTGTTTGTGAATCTGTCTGTTTAGTTCAATGTCTTGTCTGGTTCCATGTGTCTAGGGTTTCCTGTTTTACTTTGTAGGTCTGCCTCGTTATGCCCATTAGTTCCAGCTGTGTCCCCTCCTGTGTGCCATTTCCTGATTACCTGGTGTGTGTATTTATAGTTGGTGTCTGCCTGTGCTCCTCGTGGCGTCGTCTGCGTTTCTCTGTGAACCTCTCGTGTAGTCTGCTCTGTTCCATGTTTCTTCGTGTCTCTCTGCCCCTCGCCTCGTGTCCTCCATTTTGCATTAGTTTTCCCAGTTTAGGTTTATGTTCGGTTCTGTCCACACCTTGGTTTTCTGCACTGTAAATAAAACCCACTTGCACCTCCGCCATTGTCTGCTATTGGATCCTCCTGTCTCACCCTCCACACGACTGCCGCCCCAGCCCTGACAGTGTTATTGTCCATTCACATCTCTTCTCTGCTCCAATAAGGTTGTTCATAGAAAAGGATAAAGGTTCACTAAATGTGATTTTAAAATCAGTGCATTCTGTTTCTAATTCCTGTTGAACAGGTAGAACATTTAAGTCAGTGCATCTAACATTTCATCATTCATGACATAAAAACTGTGTTAGTTGCTGTCCTGCTAAACATAATCAAAAAAGACAACTTCTGATGAAGGGACCTGAATTTTGTGGATTGTTTTTGGTAATATAATTTCATCTGATCATCTCTGTGATGTGACTGGGACCGAACATTTAGAGTAATACACAATGAAGCTTTTATCACTGGAAGTCATATGCAGTGACATAGCCACTGCATATGACTTTGTAACTGTCAAAGCCTGTGTAATGAAATGAATTGCCTTTACATATTAAATTAATCATTGAAAATGAAGATAAAAGATAATTTTGGTTCCTGTATTTTTAAAAATGAAGGAAATACATACATTTAACTGTAATTTCTGTCAAAGGTCTCCATGTTTGAGCAGTTAGAGGACAGATCCTCGGTTCATCTGGTTATGGTGCTAAGTGCTGCCAAACAATATCTCAATCATCCAGATCTTGTTTCAGTGCTATAGGATATCTACGTATAATGCATTCTGGTAGACTCCAGTAGCACTCTGAATAAATAGGCTCGAGCTGATGGAGAGATTAAAGGTATTGATAAAGCATGCAGGAAGCAATCCTTATAAATGCTGTAACACAGCTTCCTTCCTCAGTGAATCCCAAACCAACTCCCCAAAACATACAGAAAATGGAAATGTGCATATATATATATATATATATATATATATATATATGATTATTATTATTATTATTATTTTTTTGTCTCTAATAAATAACGAACTGAATGTCAGACGTGTTATACACATGCTTAGTATTTTTGGTGGGTGTATGTTTGGTGGAAGTGCAGCACAAAGTGTTTAGACTCTTCATTCCCATCCTATGCACCCCCCATCTTGGATTCCAAACGCTTTCAAACGCTTATCTCCAAGGCCGAGGTCAGACGGCGGGTCTGCCCAGCGCATGCTCTAGGACCAGATGAGCTGTCCTCACCGGCTTACTCTCACCCCTTACCCACCCCTGTTGCTTGTCATGTGCTTCTATGGTGTATTAAGATTCATGTGCTTTTGTGCTGAGGTGTTTTTTTCTGTCCTCAAACTGTTCTCCCATCAGGAGCTCAGTCTGGGTGGAGCTTTTTTTCTCCTCCTCTCACCTCATGTAGTGTATTTTTGTTGTTTTTCTTATCAGCCTACCTCTCTGATCTATCTCCCCAGTGTGATGTTTGTGTAAAGTATGTTTGGTCGGAGGGTTCCTTTGTGAGTGTGCATGCGCCAGCGAGCATGCTGCCTGCTGTAACCCATAATTTCCTGCGGGATTAATAAAGTATTTCTGATTCTGAAAGACTGTTGACAACATGATGAGTAATGTTCATGGGTTTTTAAGGATTTTACATAACTGACTACAGTAGAATGGAAGTATCATTTCTTCTGTTAAAATGTCAACAAAACAATTTTGCAAGTATTCATGAGTGTTCGAGAGCATTATCATAGAAAAAGGCACACTCTTCACAAGGGCTAGATTAAAAAAATGTTTTTTTAATTTATGTTTTAGCCTATCCTGCAAAGCAAACAATATGCATGCCAAACAATCAATTGATTGAAAACTGAGCAAAACAGAGTCCAACACAGTCAAAAGTATTGCATTTGAAATACATACAATTATATGCAGTAGACTGAACCATCCTTTCCAATGACAATAATCAGAGGTTGGTTATAAGAAACATTATTATTGGAACCATTAGCTCAGTCTGCCGCTAAAATAGGGCTTCTAACAAACAGCAGGAAGTTATTGACCATAGAGATCTATAATTGCCTTTCCATTTCCAGCTGCATAATAACTGTGGTAAAATGCTTTTCATTGAGGGCAAGAATCCCAGGGGAAATTGAGTCAACTTTATGAATGAAACCCCTCGACTGAATTGTAAATAATTTCAGAAAAAGGGTCTGTAAACTCACAAAAAGCTCCTGAATGAGCAGACCTTTACACATGTTGAATTTAAACCTTTTAGACCTTTTCACAATTCCGATATTTATTTTATTGTATTGTATTGTTTTAACCCAAAACAACAGCAATGGGACTGAGCCTTCCCCAGCTTTCATAGGTGGAGGGGTGAGGTACACCCTTGACAGGCTGAGACATGCATTCCCACATTCACACCTATGGCCAATTTCGACTCACCAGTAAACCTAACATGCATGCCTTTGGACTGCAGGAGGAAGTCAGAGTACCAGGAGAGAATCCACGCAGGAACAGGAAGAACATTCAAGCTCCCCACAGAGCACTATCCGACACATCACTTACCGCAAAATTTCTTTTCCATATGAATAAATTGACGTCAGTTTTCTGCACTTATTCAAGAGCCTTTGTGTGAGCCCACATGTTTGTCATCTCCATGGAGGTCATTGACTACCCACCTCCTCACTCACTGTCTCCTTACCTCCCTGCCTGCACCTCTTACTGGGTTTAAGAGTTAAAAAAACACACACACTTCAGTGACTCTCACTTTGCTCCGAAGCAGACAAGGAGACTGTCTGTAGATCTTTGAAGCAAACACAAATCGGGCAGACCGCAGCGAGGCAAAATAAGAGAATTATCTCTTGCTGGTATTTGTGTGAGGTGGATTTCCAGGACGTGAGCAGGGGATTGCAATGTGTGTGATCTGTAGTTCACTGTGTCAGCCAGTTGTCTTGTGTGGCTCTCTTTCCAACTACTTCTTCAGAGAATTCCAAGTGAGAGCGCCGAGTCTTTCTTTGAGAAACTTGTGCCTTTCTTCTTCTTCTTCTTCTTTTTAACATCCAACAGAAGTAATGTATTTTGGAGTACATCTCTTATATATCTGCTTTTGAGCTATATTTACTAACAGTCTGCTCCAGTGCAAACCCTCTTTTGGCATTAAAACTGTACTATCAGGATTTACCAAACAGGTGCAGTATCAGGTTTTTTTTAAACTGAAAAACATGATAAAAAAATTGTAGCTTGGCTTAATGCATAGGCATTTGCAGGATTTTTGCTTTCATAATTTTGGGTGGTATTTAAATGAATAATGCATTACATTTAATAATGTTTGGAACCAGCAATTTATTACAAATTTGTCTGAATTTAAAAAGAGCATGCATTGTTTCGTGTCTGATGTTGTTGTGATTCTTGCCATTAGTATTGTTCATTTGTTCTGAATTAGAGTCAGTGGATCAGGTGAACTATTCATGGCTGTGCATTTTTTGCCATAACCATGTTTCATTCCAACTTTTTAGTAAGCTGCTAACAAAATAAAAAAATAATCAGAATGATCTACAAAGGTGAGTTCCACAGCTTCTTATTTAAACTTGTTAAACTGCAGTTATGCAGCCATTAGAAATTGTTGCTATGAAGGGCTCTGAAACGAAATGCTATGCTCACAGTTTGTTAGAGTTGCAACTGATGCTGCAGCTGCTGTGATAGGCTCTTTGGAAAGGAACCGCAGAGTCCTGCATGAACGACACACCCTAACTTGACCCTAACCCACATTCACTGCATCAGGGTCAATTATAACTTGTGGTAAAATATATTAAAGGACTGAGTGAAAGCAGCAGACCAGACAGTTCATCAAACCAGACTGTTTTCTTAAGTTGGATGTGTGGGAATCTACATTTATTTATTATTTTTAAAAATTGACATCTTGGGCAGTTGCATTTTGAGATAATTTCATACTGATGATATATGGAACAGCTGTTGTTGTGTTTGCATCATCACTGTCTGAAGAGGCACAGATGATATTAATTTAATGAAAAAATATGTAATATGTGTTCATAGCTTGTTTTTTCTATAAACTTTACACTGGGAAATGTGGATAATGTTATTTTTGGGGGAGTAAAATCTCCTGGTTTTGTTCTTTTCACAAAGTATGCGTTGACTTCAGTGAATCGCATCTCATCCAAAGTCATTTGAGGTTGCTAAATTTCTTATGCGTGTGTTGTAATACAGATTAAAAACTTTTGGGTGGTTTCCCATTAAATTAAAATTAAAGAAAAGTCATTCATAGACCCTTCAAGATAATCGTTACAACTTTAAATTATTTGTTTTTAGCCCTTAACCCTGGCCGTATAAGGCCAATTTACCAGTAGCTTTTATACATACAATGGGATGTATGAATTAAAAGAAAATATTATGAGACAGAAAATTTTAGTAGCTAATGTAGTACAACAAATATAAATTCCATCGTCTCTCTGGAGTTATGGACTTGGACTGTATCACTGGAAGCCATAAGGAGGTGTCTCTGTGTAAAATTCTGCTCATGTCGCCTTTTAGGTTACCGTTGGCTGTAGGGCAGATATGAGATGAGGCGAAGGGTTTGATCAGCCAGCTCAGGCTGCTTTCAGTTGGTTTAGTGTGTCAGGACCACGTTAAAAAAGTCACTGCCTTTGTAGGGCGCACCCTTTGATAGAGGTGTGTCTTGACATGGGAGCCAGTTGTTCAAAGCTGTGATCTTCCAATTGCAACTACAGCATTTGCCATGGGGTAGCTGCTCAGAAGGCAGGAATGCACAGTCATTTTTAGTGGTTATTAACCAGCTAGGCTTAAAACAATCAAAACAATCATAATAAATCCAGGTTTTGTGTCAGATATTGTCAAATCAAGTCAAATCCAGTGTGTATTTGCCTTGGTATATCATTTTGTCATCCTGTGTGTGTGTATGCATCTTTGTGTGTGTAGTAACCCCAGTTGTGATGTAAACCACTGAGCTCTACTCACTAGTGGCAGTAGTGAGTCCAGTTCATTTTTCCAGCTGTCCATCTGCAGGGCAATCAATGAGTTGTGCTCTCAACCGTCTCAGTGTCCCAAACTCCTAACCCTGCCATCCATCTATCTGACACATAGCTTGTGTCTTTTAAACTTTTATTTATCTAGTCAGTGCTTGCTGAGCTGGCATTCTGCTTTTCAGCTATGCCCTGTTTTATAGCCACACAGCTCAGGTATTCCCCATCTGAAAACAAGCCCAGACTCCAAATCCTGGAACTGGGTTGGTGCCATATTATAAGTTAGTGCAATTTATGACGATGTGAATATCACAACTATGTCCCGTTTCTTTTATCAGGTGTCCATGCAAAGTATTGATAACAAAAAATAGAAATGGTAAGGTGTTTTGTTGGATTTAAAGTCTGAAGCACAAGCAGAAATAATGATAATGAGACAAGGAATCGCACCTTAGCTAATAATAAGGAAGAAACTAACTTGATGTTTAGTTCTTTGCAAGAGTATAGGCAAATATAATAAATGGGACAGTGAACAAAGGATGATAAATACATGAATGTAAAAGGTCTTGCTGGTAGGTTCTCGATTCCTTGTATCCTTGATTATATAAAATGATCAGCTAACATAAAAAAACTTGACAAAGTGTTAGATAAATATCGTTAAATAAAATGCAAATATTTACTTCATTGGACCATGCGGATTTTGTAGTGCAGCGCTGTCTTGACAGTAGCCTTTGGCTCATTTTTAAAAGAAAGTTTTCAACCTTAATAAAGCAAAACAAGGAACATCTGATCAAATGATTAATGAACGGGAATCAATTTGGTTGGGAAGAGTCCAAAAATGTCTTTGTTGTAACTTCAGCGGGGGTCTGTGCGACAGTCATGGTTTATGCTTCCATTGTTCCATTTTTTGATGAGGTTAAACTTTATCAAGTTTGAAGAATTCTTATTCAACATGTGTTTTTTGTAATATTACATTTTTGTTATTTTTCTTTGTCTCTGGCAGTCAGAAACAAAGGCAGTGCACTAAATAATTTCTAGCCTGTAATGAGTCGCCTCCCTTGGCAACCAGTATAAACCTAGGAGGTTATGAATACTAAAACAGGAAGATTTGGCTTGTTAACTTTAACATCAGCCTGCATGGAAATGTGAGACGGACAAGAGGAAAACCAATAAATTTGCATGAGCTGGTGGATGAGGAGCTAACACTGCATGTAAACTTTACAAAGTGAAGTCAAGGTGAGTGAGCTTCCTTAGAGAGTGTTGGGCTACAGCTGAAGCTGGTTTATCTGTGTTTTCCCCACCTTGATTTTACAGAGAATGAGAATTAAGACACTTGCATACATCGTTAACTAAATGTAAGCATGTAGTGATAACGTAACAAATGCTGCAATAAACACTGCCTTAATGAAACCTCTGACCATGTCAGAGAGGTGCTAATTTATTTAGTAATCACAGAGGCTGCATATTACAGCATATTGAATCACTTGCCATTTCAATGTCTGATATACTAAAAAAAATAAGTCCATCAGAACTACATTTTCCACAGGTCTGCACCTGTGTATACATTGAGGTAATCCTCCCTGATGGAAAAACAGTCACAGTCACAAAGCCCTCTGTCTGCTCGCCGAGCATATGATGAGATAGTGACGAGGTTGCCCGGGACATCTTGAGAATTTGCTTCCACTTTGTCAAAGAAAAGACACAAAGGACTACACAAAGAAATAAAGGTGACAGGTGGCTGGAGCTACAATACAGCACTGCTGACAAACAAATTATTTGGAATAACAACTTTGAATGTCATCACGCACTACTGCATTGACCACAGGGGATATTTCAGGTGATTTCTCCAACAGAACTTATCTATAGAGGTCAAATGGAGGGACGGTACATTCTGGCTCCAATTTACAAATATTACAACTGAGTAAAACTGAGTTTAAGAGGATTCAGATTTTTGCTTGGCTTTTTTAAAAGAAATTTAAGGCTAACACATTCAGTGTGGTGATTGGAAAATGGCTCAGTGAAAGTCCCAAATGGTTCCCAAATGACAAATCCCAATGACTTTGGTGACTGCCTGGGAAGACCACATTGACATGTACAGTAAATGTAAAGTAAAATCACAGAGCTGACTGGATTTCTGGCCTTGCCTTAAACATTTGCAAAGGTCTTTGCTGTTTCATCCATCTATCCATTCATACATCCATCTTCTTAACTAATTATCCAGTTTAGGGTTGCAGAGAGGTGGGAACCTATCCCAACTATCTAAGGGCAAAAGGCAGGGTACACCCTAGACAGGTCACCAGTCTTTCACAGACTAACAATATTCCTAAGGTCTTAATTCTTCAGACTTCAATAATCCATTAAAGTTTTTGAAGTACATAAAATAGTACATAAGATAGTACATAAAATAACACATCGGATCTCTTTTGCAGCATGTCTTTTATCCTTTCATCTCTCATACCAACCAGTTGCAGCAGATGGCCGCCCCTACTTGAGCCTGGTTTCTTCCTGTTAAAAGGGAGTTTTTCCTTCCCACTGTTCCCAAAGTGCTTGCTCATAGGGGGTCATATGATTGTTGGGTTTTTCTCTGTATGTGTTATTGTAGAGTCTACCTTACAATATGAAGCATATTGAGGCGAATGTTGTTGTGATTTGGTGCTTTATAAAATAAAATTGAATTAAATTGACTTGAACAGTGCCCGTCATGCAAGTACATTATACAAACGCAAAATTATCTAAAATCTATCCAACCATTAGTGATGCCTGTAGCAGATGTGGACTATCACCTGCCAACCATGTCCACATGTTTTGGTCTTGTTCGAAACTGAGTGCATTTTGGAGGGATATATTCGACACACTTAGCCAAGCATATGGCCAGATTGTCCCTCCTTACCCACTCTCCACAATTTTTGGCATTCCCATTTTTGTTTAAGCATCACAGTTATAAATATCATAATCAAGGACAAACATAACAGTGAAAAAACAAAGATGAACGATTAATGAGGCCTCTGTTATCTCACAGTCATTCAAGACTCTTAAATGTTCTACACAAAACAAGGCTAAGCCCAAAATATGAGCAAGCGTACAACAGATAATTAAATAAAGAAACGAGAGGATAAAGAGAAAAAAAATGGAAGTGGCGAACAAAACATGTGAAAAGATGGTTATTATTTTGTCCAAAGGGTATGATACACAAGTAAAAAATTGAGTTTTGACATTGCTGACACCATTATTACACTCTTGTGTTGCGGTCCCTTTTAAAACACTCCTCATTAACAGCTAAGAACCTTGCAAGGCAATGAGCGTTTTTGCCAGCACTTATACTTCTGCAGGAGAAGAAATAGTACAAACAGTAACAGTTATCAGCAACCATTGCACAATCACTAATTAAATAATTTTCACATTTAATTACATTCAACTAAATTCCAAAGGGAAGTACATGAGTAGGAGTTACACACCATCTCTCCAGCACTGGAAAGGCCGGTCACCTCTTTCTAACATAGTTTAATAGCTCAGCAACTCACAGTGCGCACGGGGCAAAGGTCAGAAGTGGGGGGAATTTGAAAAATTTAAATGCATTAAACACTGTCAGAGAAACATCTGTATCAGCACTGTGAGAGCTGTCGATAAAAGCAAGAGATCCAAACCCGCAGAACTATCCACCCATCAAACCAAGGACAGGTGGGACATGGAGAAGTGCCTTTTGTCTTTTTATGTATCACGTTGACTTCTTCTCTTCCAATAAATGAGTGAGTAGGCATTTGACATAGTGTAACAGGGTGTTTTTTTTCTTGGATAATAAAAATTGTAGACATCCACATATGAACCTATAACGAGACAGCAAAAGCAATCAGTGACAAAATAAGAAACAACATCTCATTTGTCTGTTTAACTTGCACTGTTATTTCTCTTCCCACCAAATATTGTTTGTATGTTTGTGTGTCAATTTCATGGCAGAGGGGAACGTAATGAAAACATTTATAATTGCGTGGATACTCTTTCTCTTGCCTTCTCTATAAAATTGTGAAACAATTGTTTTAAAGTCATTTTGTGACATTACAAAGAATGAAAGTTGATTAGTAATGAACAGAGATCCACGAGGGTGCATTGATGCAGCAGGGGATAAATGTTTTGGAACGAGACAACACCGTGCAGAAAGTTATTATACTGTGGTGTAGTTTGATGATAAATACTCACAAAAGGAAATAATACTGCTGACAGTTAATAGCTCTTTATCCTCTCAAGGATACTTGAGGGTTCATGGGAGTTTGCCCAACCAGTCTACATGTGTTTTGCGGACTTTGAGAAGGCATTTGACTGGATCTTGTTCACGAGTGATGGGAGAAGGGAGCGGGAGATCAACAGACGGATTGGTGCTGTGGCTGCAGTGATGCGGACGGTGTACCGGTCTGTTGTGGTGAAGAGAGGCGAGTGTAAAAGAGAAGCTCTCAGTTTACTGGTCGATCTATCTCCCTACCCTCACCAATGGTCACGAGCTGTGGGTAGCAGTGTTGGTCAAGTTACTTGAAAAAAGTAATTAGTAACTAATTACTGATTACTTCCCCCATAAATTAATCCTGTTACTTTACTGATTACTTATTTTTAAAAGTAATTAATTACTTAGTTAGTTACTTTTTAAAAACACGATTTACAACCTGAATAGGTAATAAAGCGATAGATCTTTCAGCCCAATTCTACTTTTTCTGCATAATCCATCATACAAAATGTCATCAAATGGAAAAGTCTCTTTTTAAAACTTGTTTTATTAGTTTTAATCTTTTAACTTTATGCATCAAGCAAAAATTTAATTGTATGCAACATTCTCTGACTGGAAGAAATTTGTTTAATATTTAAACCTATTTTCTGCACATTCCAGCACATAATTTTTTTTGTGTGTGTTTACACTCAGTCTTTCAAATAGATGCAAGTATAACACAGCAGAAAATAAATAAAATCAAAGACTAGCGGTCCTTTTGCTCTATTTTCACCTGTTATGCAGGAGTTGGGTAGGCGGAGGTTTACCCTGGTGCAGGTGTGCCGCGGCAGTCAGTGGAAGAATCCGCGAGTATCTCTGTGAGTTTCCCATTACGTCGTTGCGCACTCGGTGCTTGCTTGGAAGTTTAGGGGTTTTTTTTCGCTGTAAAAAGAAGTTTTCTTCCCACGCACGATGGACACTAATGTTTTTGTCACTTTTTATGGAATCAAACTCAAAGTAAGGTCAGTACTTCCACGCTTTAAACGCTGCACGCTCATACTCTCTCCCGCACTCGATATATTATCCATTGTTGATCTGCACACAGCTGTTGTCACTAACGTCGCACTTGCTTACGTCACTGTCATGAGACATTCTTGCAAAAAAATCACGGTTTTAGTAACGCAGTAACGCAGCGTTCCTACGGGAAAGTAAAGGTAATCTAATTACCGTTTTTGCAATAGTAATCCCTTACTTTACTCGTTACTTACAAAAAGTAATCGGATTACAGTAATGCGTAACGCGTTACTGCCCATATCTGGTGGGTAGTGACCAAAAGAACAAGATCACGGATACAAGCGGCAGAAATGAGCTTCCTCTGAAGGGTGGCTGGCCTCTCCCTTAGAGATAGGGTGAGATGTTTGGCTCAGAGTAGAGCCGCTGCTCGTTCACATCGAAAGGAGTCAGTTGAGGCGGTTCGGGCATGTGACAAGGACGCCCCCTGGGAGAGGTGTTCAGGGCATGTCCCACTGGGAGGAGGCCCCGGCGTATACCCAGGACACGCTGGAGAGGTTATTTCTCTCGGCTGGCCTGGGGACGCCTTGGTGTTCCCCCGGACAAGCTGGAGGAGGTGGCTGGGGAGAGAGGGAGGTCCGGGCTGCTGGTCCCGGATAAGCGGAAGAAGATGGATGGATGGATAATTGTTTGCTTGTGACATCATTAGCAGAAACTGCACTGTACTGATGTTGACAGAATCTGGACTATCCAATAAAATGGCCGTCAGCAAATATTGCCCTTTCTGGCTTTCTGAGGGGCTTTCTTTTTATTGAAATGCTTTATGTAAATGAAATTTTGAAATATTTAGTTGTGATTTTTGTAATCAACTCATTGCTGCTCATTAAAGGTAATTGAGTTAACTCAGGTTAACCCAGCATTTTCCCCTGTGTGTTGTCACAAAAGGTTTGGCAGTAGCAGCATCTGAATAATCATAAAGGTAGATAAATGGGCTGCCAGCAGAATGGCTGATTTAAAAAGGAGGATAAAAGTTTAATATTGGAAAAAATTGAAGGATTGAAAGTAACAGAGCAGTGGGTTGCAGAAAAATAAGCAGTGTGAGCATGTGTGTGAAAAAAAGGCATTGTATAGTATCTGTACAGCAGTATTCAAACCACTGTATGAATCTGTGAGTGCTTTAAACGCTTTGGTCAGTGAGACTGGAAAAGAGCTGCTACATTAATAAAGATTAGCTGATGAAGCCAAGAAGGAAAGCTGGCAAAAATGCCAAGTGTGTAAGTCAACAGCCTTAATGAGTGGAATTGTGATAATTATCATTCAACAAATTCTAAGTAAGTATTCAAATAAATCAATGTTTAAAAAGCAGCTTCACTTTTTTGTTCAGCTACAGCCTCGGCGGAATTAAATGATCTGAGAGTAAAGACTAAATATAAAAACTGTACTCAAACGTAGGCTTTGTCTGTGTATATTTGATATCAGGTCAGGAATTATAAAACACGAGGAGGGTGCATTTCACCTAGTGCTGTTCATGTGATACCAACTGGAAAGTCTCTGACTGGGAACAGCTACCTGTTTTAGAGTGACACTGATTCAAAACATACTACCAATGCAGTGAAAGCATGCAAAGATAGCAAAACACACAGCAGAGCATTATCAGTCGTAGATTGGCCTCGCCAGAGCACAGACCTTAATATTACTGAAGCAGCGTGGGATCATCCAACATCCAAAGAACAGCTTTGAATGTCCTTCAAAAAATTGGAGAACTTTTCCTGAAGATTACTTAAAGACATTACAAGAAAGAATGAAGGTGTTTATATCAAATATTGACTGTCAAGCTCATTAGAGTTGCAAAAACTCATGTTCGATATTTTCACGTATGCTTGTGTGTCATAATAAATCCCTGCAATCATTTCCTGTTTTTGCTGAAAACTCTTAAGAAAAGGGGAAAGGTTCAAGACATTTGCACCACACTGTATACAGACTTATAAAACACTGCTTCACACACCAGAATGCTCTGGTAGTTGTCATATTTGTGGTTTCATGCACCTACCGTTTTTACTAACCACAGTAGTGTTACAGATGTATCTTGCTGGCGGTTACTGCAGTCTTAAAGTGTTTTACAATAACTGCATTCCCCCCTCTAACACCTTCTGGCACTAAAACATCTTCCCCTGCTTCACTACTCTGATGATATGTTTTTTCCTAAAGGGAAACCATTGCTTAGATGCTCCTAGTTTAAAGAAAAACTCTGATTAGATTTAGGATTTGAATTGCAGCAGTTGTAAGGCTTTAGCTGGTAAGACTTCACTGCTCCACGAGATACACAGCAAATGTGTATTTCTTTCTCATGCTGGTAAAAATTGCCTTTTTTTTTTTTTTTACATGTAATTAAATGTGTAGGACAACTTATTAATGGAGTCGCAGCTCCAAATTCATTCATTTTCATAGTTTTCCTTTGTTTTTGTTTTTTCCAGCATTCTCTCATATGTATCCTGCCATTCTTAACTGGATGTTGCCATGAAGGGTTAAAATCCCTCCAAGCAAAATGCAGGGAACAGTTTTTGTAATTCATATGACTCATTGAGAAAATACAAAGATATGTGCAGTGGCTGATTTGATGCAACAGTTCCAGGTAAAATGAAATGTTGCAATTAAGTGCTGTTCTCTACACCCCTTTTGTCCTGCTGTCACTTTAGATTCATTGTGTCAAGTATTGTTTCACCAATACGTCTGATGAGTTACAGGCTGCTGCAGCGGCAGCTTTAAGCCGGTTCTGTACGTAACTACTGTATGTGGGAAAGAAATCGCCGCATTACAACACTCTGCTAAACCTTACACGCACTCCCCCTTAATGATGGATTGCATTGCAAGCGTGTGTAGGTGGTTCTCCATCAGCGCAAGTGTTTTCTAATCACAGCAGGGTACTTTATTTGTTTGTGCTGACTTTGCATTGTTTCAGTGCAACTTAACCCCTTAATGCCAAGATATTTGATATGTGAGTTTTTCTGATTTGAAGTGAGTTGAAATTGCACATTTTTAAGGAATAAATTGCAAAAAATAAATAAAATAAAAAAAAATAAAAAACAGATGTAGCAAATACTCTTCATAAAAAGATTGAACTTTCGGTCACTTTTTTTGATAAACATTCAACATTTTTTAACCATGTATAATAATGTCTGGCAATTATTTCATGCTTCAGGCTTTAAAGGGTCAAAGAGTGGAGAGGATGTGAAAAATTACAATAAAAATCTGTTATGCTACTTGGGAGATGTGTAAAAATGTAGCTGATTTCATTAAGAGAACCTCCCGTGGCATCGCCCATATATAATCACATTTCGTAAACCAGCTAACAATGTCCACATGAGTCTGAGCTCTCTACTGCCTGTGGCATTCATTTATCAACAGCAGCCAGGAAGTGGAGGGAAATTGCACCCATCACTAGACAAATGTGGAGGCTATGAAGCTCCTCTGTGGTGCTATTGCTCACCTAAAACAAACAAATGTGCAGCAATTACACTATGAATTATTAGACCATACGCCCTGAGAAATGGATCCAAATGAAAGCTGATTCTTAACTGGAACTTGCGATACAACAGATAAAGCAGAAAAAAGGTGACTAAATGCCACTGTTGCTTTACAAAAATCAAGTGCATTCTGTGTGTCCTGCTGCAGAGTTTAGGTCCCACACTGGCGTTTTAGTGCATATCACTCATTTATCTGACAGAATTCAGTAACCTTTAATTACGCAAGACTGGGGTTATATAACAAACCGAGGGCAAACTTACATCTGGACTGATGACTAAACCAGTTAAGAACACATGATGGAATATTAAGGAAACTGCAGCAAAGAGTAAGAAAAGGAAAAGGCAAGTCTCCATAATTACAAAACTGAGAAGGAACTGAAGAATTATGTAGCAGTTACTCTTAATCAGGAGCAAAATAAAATGGGTAAAATGTCCATAATGACATGTGTTTAGTGTCCTCAACACTACAGAAAATTAGTGTATTGTGCTTGGATTGCACCCACAAGTACTTGAGGCAAAAGTGTCATTTCAAACTCATCTCTTACTGACACTTAGGACCCATCGGGCTCACGTTGTAACAAGCTGGTCAGTTCTTTAGTAGCCTGTTTTCAGTGTGCCTGACAGCCTGACAGAGTTCAGCCAGAATCAGTCAGAATCTGAAAACGAGTACAGGTATTTTGTTGGCTTATTTAAAGTGTTTTGGCCTTCCATTCACATGTAAACAGAGTTTTAATCACTAAAAACTAAGCACCACATGTTGGAGTGATCAGCTGTAACATGCTTGTTATATTTGAGAGAAGCTTGAATGGTGAGTGAAACGGTGTATTTTAACCCACGTTACCTTTTTTTCCTCCAAAACCAAACCGTGCAGTTTTAGTTAGACTTAATTTAATTATAATTTAATGCCAACTCTAACAAAGTAGCTTTAATCCTCTTTTCAGCTCGCAGATACTGGGCTCTACTGGATTTGACTCTACTCGGTTTTTAGTGTTTTCTGTTAGGTGGGATTACCTGCTACCAGGTATATAATGGAATAATGGGAGTAATGTCATGAGAGTGACTCCTTCACAAGAATCAAACCTGTTTTTTTATGAGGGAAATGGTTACACACATTCTTTGGTTCTGAGACTCCACTCACCGTTGGTGTGTTGTGTTTGTGTGATATACAATTAATTTCACAGGACTTATAGCCTTGCTATAACGACCCAGCCCACATTGATTGAGCCGAGCAGCTGCCGGTGAAAAAAGCCATCACTGTTTCAACTTTACTACTAGTTCTCTTCACCCCAGGTGAAAGATAAAGCATAGCATGTCACATTACTGTGGTTTGTAGGCTTTCAAACTTTGGGGACCCTCAGAACTACAGTGTGTTGCATGAAATGAGAACTGAGACAATGCAGTCCCAGGTCCTCCAGGCTGGAGATGGAACTGCCGCAAACAAATCCATTCTGTAACACACGATCATGCGGCAGAAACTGCCTATACCTACTTAATTACTAATGCAATATCAAATTTGCTGCCTAACCTTAACCAAACAGTGTAAGAAAATGTAGAGAGAAAAACTAAACTAAAATAAAGTGCTTTAAAAAGTGGTTCCAGACACAACCCATAGTCTTCTCTGTCTTCTGGTTGGAGACCACGTGTGTGATTGACACTAATGGAGTACCACACTGACAAGAAAGAGTTCCTCCCAAGCGTCAGTACCAGACGAGCAGAGAGTGAGAATGTGTTGATTTAGTCCACGCTGACCCTCATACACCGATACTTACTTTGTTACTCCATTAAATCAGATTTGATGCTTCATATGTGGTTAAACTCTATTAGGAATGTGCACCATTCGAGCATACGCAGCCCAAAAACATAATAAATTTTGTCCATTAATGATGTTTATATAACAGTTTAGTACCTGACAAACTGCAGATTACTCAAATCTGTTTGCAATACAGGGGACCCTGAATTCCCCGAGGTTCCCAGTGTAGCTGTGCTTGGGCAATCTCTTGCTGGGCTCAAATGACCTCACTCGCTCACACAACATAGAAATTCCCCTTACTGTTAATATCGAGCTGGGTGCGATCACACGTGCGATGGCAATCAGTCAAGTATCACTCCTACAAGCAGGATGAAAACCCAAAGGATGAAGGGAGCTCCAGAGAAAAGTGTTACCAGGAAGGCACATAAAAACTCTAAATCTACCACACACACACACACACACACACACACACACACACACACACACACACACACACACACACACACACACACACACACACACACACACATCGAAAGGTACTCACGAGCAAAACAACATGGGAGCAAATCAATACCTCGACAGCTGACTGACAATGACGTCATCGGCACAGTTGGAGCTCCCCCTTTTCTTTCAACGCCTTCCACTTTATATCCGTGCGCGTGTGCGGGAACCTGCCTCCCTGCCCCTTCACAAGGGCGCGCACTTTGAGGCGCGTTGCTACGTGCCCAGATTGGAAAGCAGTTGCGCGTCCCTGTATGGGGAAGTGGTAAGTTGCGCAAGTAACGGCAGGAGCGGCATCCCGCTTTACCCCACACGTTCGGGACCAAACATTATGTGATTACTGCCCGTGGAGGTATCAGTGGCCCGTAACCTCCCACCGTTCTTAAGATCGACTGATTGGAGTCATTAATACATGCCGCTGTCACGTGGTTAGACTGAGCCATAAGCAGAACTATGTTATAATATGTTGTCCTTTTTTCAAATGAGTGCTCTCATTGGTCTGAGGATAAAAATAGCACAATTAACACAAGGGAGGGCAGAAACTAGAGAAAAATCTGAGATGTGTTTCGTCCCGCTGGGAATCTTCCTGATATTGACATCGGGCTTGCTTTGGCATTTTAATTACGCGCAGCCGACATTTCTGAAAGAGAGAGAAAAAAAGAAAAAGCCTGCAGAAGATTTTTCTTTGAAATTTTCCGCTCAGTGTATCCAGCAGGTATTACGTCTGATTGGGAGCGGCTGCTGCCACGATTCAACATCATCCCTCTGTCAACCATCCCCTCTCTCTCTCTTCCGTTAGCGCGCCTCCGTCCCTCATCACTCCTCTTGCTCACCCCCCTTACTCTCTCTCTCTGGATCTCCCCCCACCCCCCTTCTCTCTCTCTCCCTCTCTCTGCTGGAACGCACGTCCGGGGATAATACTCTCGCTCTCTCCGTCTTTTGCTGCTGCAGAACGGACCGTAAAGCTTCACGCCTTCATCCTCTTCTTCCCTGCCAGACCGGGAACTCCGATCAAGGTAAGACAAGTGAAAACACGATGTGTTCTGTACGAGCTGGGCTCAGCTGTCAGTGTTTGCGGGGAGAAGTGTTGGGGGTGAGAGTGGAGGGGGGGTGGACTTCTGCACTTGTGGGATGCGCTGTGTGCGCGCTGGAGAGACACCGTGCTGCCACGTTGAGGTTGTCGGTGCAATGCTGAGCTTTGCTTATTTGGCGAATATAAACACAGAGATGCTCAGAGGGATATCCCGACAACGTTCTTGGGCAGTGTCCACTCCTCAGACACCTGTGAGTCAGAGACTGAGCAGACCATAAAATTAAATAATAATAATAATAAAAGATTCAAACACAGAGAGGAAAGGAGTGTGGAGAAAATTTGGATGAATTGTTGCGAGCCCGACCTATTGGCTGGCAGTGCTGCCCCGCCTCTGTACCCGTTTTTTATTTTTTTTTTTACGTGGTGGTGGATAAGACAGCTGTTGAACATGCGTGTGTTTGCTCCGGTGCTCAGGTCTGGAGCGGCTTTCTGCGGATCAAGAGATCCCAGGCTGAGCCATTCTGAGCGGGGAGGTAGTGCCGGGGTTGCTCTGTGGCAAAAACACAAAGGGGCAACGGTGGCCCTGGGGTGAGCAGCAGCTGTCTTCGAACGTGTGCGCGTGTGTGGTGAGTGGCATCACCAGTGAGTGAGTCGAAAATGATAAGCAGAGATGGTGCACAATGGCAATCGCCATAAAATGACGCGTGCGTATTTTTGCGCGCGAAAACGAGTGCCTTTGACCGAATTTCCACATCAAATGGGCTGTTTCCACGGGGTTTCCATTAGTGGGGGAATGGGGGAAAATAGAAGGGAGACTATTTGGTATCTTTCAGTCCTGCAACACAAACAAACCTCATTCAGCACCACTGCGCGTGTTTGGAGACGTTGAGAGAATGGCGAAAAGAAAGAGGAGAGACACGAGAGGGGGAGAAGGAAGACGATAAAGCGGAGGGGGGGGGGGGGGTGAAAGAAAGATAGGTAGATAGAGAGAGAGAGAGAGAGAGAGAGATGAGATGGCGCACTACAACAGCGCTTTCTAGCAGTGTTTTGATTTATCGCCTCTCCAATGCGCACTGACGCACAAAGCTCCGGGTTCCCCCCTGTTGGTATTCGTTGTCATCTCGACTGATCAGGATTATGTTAGAGTCGCAGTCGTTGACCTATCTGGCCTCCAGGAACACACCCTCATCCACCTCTCCTCTCCTCTTCTCCCGTGATTTTGCCGGATAGCCACATATCCCAAGCGCACGCGTTTAGACTCGACGGATGATTGTTGCCGTGAAAACAATCATGCGTGATGCGATGTGACAAGCGAACTAGTGGCATGTTTTGACTGAGGCACTGAAATTTCCTCTTTAACGTCCGGTGCCTGCACAAGTGGGGTTTATTCATTTATGCATCTTATTGTGATGATGATGCGTGCGTGACTCATTTGGCCATGAAGCGATGGGATAGTGGAGGGCAGAGCACAGCCGCAGGATACCGAAAAGAGCGCCCAGCTTAAGCGAACTTGTAGGAAATAAAAACATCTTCATCATTTTCGTGAATGCCCGTTTTTTTTAGCAACATTCTTTGCATTATCCTGTGCATCAACTCTTCCTCTTGTTTGACAATGTCACCACCATCTTTACTCCCCCGCTTACTTTTTTCTCATTTTTTTCGTTGTCACTGCCATTAACATTATCAGCAACATCATCCACGTTTTTCATCTCAGCTGTCAAAAGTTTCTTTATTATTTCTCATCCATCCATGAACACGTTATCTTCATAATTCTACCAGTAACCCCCCCTCACCACCACCAACAATATCATCATCATCATCATCATCATCATCATCATCATCATCATCATCATCACCAATTTTTTGGACTGAACTACATTATAAAAAGATTCCACATCCCTCCTCTCCTCTCCTCTCCTCTCCTCTCCTCTTGAAACCCGACTCACCACCAGGCCTGATGTCATTCATAAATCTTCTGTCGGGGCAGAGTATGGCACTATACAGAAACTCAAAGATGCAACAGTATTTTACTAAGTTTATAGGTTTTATTTTGTGGTTGGCTTGTACTTCAATAGGTCGAACTTTAAAACCGCTTGCCTGGTATTACGCCGGAGCTCCTTCTGGTGACAAAACCCCTCTGACCTGTCAGGAAACAGATATGGGATTGTGGGAGTGTCCTTTGGTGTCTGGCAGCAAATCCTTTGTGTGCTGTGGGCTGCGACACCCAAAGGATTTGCCCTCAGTGGATTAGGCTTGTTCTGGTTCATATGGATGTTCAATCAAACTGACATCAGAATCTGGATCTGTGGACTCTACTATGAAACAAGTTGAACTTGCTAGGATCTCTTTTCCTTCTCAGTTGTTACTTGCCCTAAAGTCAGCAATTATGCTAAGCAGTCACATGAAGGTGATTTGATAAGTCAACTCAGGATTTAACAATCTAGTTGTGAGTGTGTTTACATGAAAGGGGTGGTGCTGGCAGGATCTGAGAATTACAAACAGGGACAGGTCTACAGAGGAAGATCAAGTTATGATGTTAGAAAACTATGAAGTGTGAGTGTGTGTAATTAATGTGTGCTTTAAATACATTGGTCGGTAAGACTGGGAAAGAGTTACTATGTTGATAAAATTTAGCCTGTTTGAAGCTTGAAGAAAGGAAGGAAAGCATGCAACTATGCTGACTGTCTAAGTTAACAGACTTCAGTATGAGCGCTCTGTCATTAAGAAACAAGAGAATCTGACTGGTTACAATAAAGTATTGCATTAATTGAATGTTTATCAATAATTTAACAGAATACTTTGGATTCTTGTAAACCAATTTTTGCTTTATTCTTTCACTTAAACAAGAGCAAGCATAAAAACTCTGTATAATTGTACTGTAGACTAAGCTTATTTGCAAATTTTATGTAAGGTCCACATGTAATGTGTACTTGAGATGTATAAGGTTTATAGAACAATAAGAGAATTTTAAAATTGTTTTAGTCAACAGAGAAAACAAATGAAGGATTAAAGTTGTCATCAGGGGAAAACAAAGTTCAGATGCTTTTCAGATACTTTACTGCTAGCCACACACTAAGTGCTGAGGATTCTTACAGCACTAGTAATGCTGTTTTATGGAGATGTGATTGATTATTAGATGTGGATTCTAAATCTGCTGACCTCTTATCGTGTACATAACCTGCTTCAGTTACTGTGATGATGAACCCTGGTAAGAATACTTTGTAATACTGAAAATCCGGGGTTAAACTTGAAGTTGATGTTTTACACCCAAATCCTGCTTTGTTGTACAGGCCTCTGGTAAAGACCTTGGGCTCACTGTCATCTTCTGAGCTGGTCCTGAGAAGTGTTTGGGGAATAGCAAGAAGCAGTGTCATGCCTGAGGGAGGTGCTGCCATAAGTCTGACAGTTGGCAGAGCTAAGAGCTAGGGTGGTCCCTGTGAAGGTAACATTAACACAAATTCCACAACCCAAGGAATCCCCGCAGAACTGTCAACGTTTTTCACGTCGCGCGCTGGTGCTTTTAATGTTTATAATGATCGATGCTTGCACAGAATTATAAATAAATCACATTTGTCTTCATGTTGTGCAAGTTAAAAACAAAATAAAACAGGAGCTTGAATGAAAAAGCCCGACATCTCTGTTTTAAGAAATAATCCTTGAACCACAAAAATGATACAAAACGATAAACGTGTGCGTGTTATTTTAAGTGTAAGACGTTGACGATGAAAAGAAGAATCTCAGCACGATGTGAGAGGCAAACTCGCACATCGTGTGTGTTGCTTCGCTAAGGTGTGTCTCGACTGAAGCTGTGGTACAATGCTGAAGGGAATATGAGCAGTGGATTGGATTTAGGGTCCCCCAGGGCCACATCCAATTCAAAGACGATGTGAGAAGAGCAGATCAGAGAGACGGGAATTAAAAAAGCAAGCAGTAGATAAGCAGGGTGACAGAGAGGAACAGGGGATGAAAGGAGCGGGAGGGATGAGAGTGGGAGAAAATGAGGAATAATAAATAAAGTTCAACGCTATCTACAGGTCTCACAAAGCCAAATTCAATTCTAACTAAGGCTTCATTAAATGAAGAAAAATTAAACAGGGCTGGTAAAAACCTGCGTGCTAATGAATTAAGCTAACGAGAGTTCTGAGGCTGAAAGTCATTTATTGAAGAGAATGTACTCAGAAACACACACAGTGTAATTCCTGTGCTTTGATGAACAAAAAGAAGAAGAAAACCCGGGGTAAAAAAAATGTGCAGTTCAGTGCTGTAAGGCCTATAAAACCACTGTCCAGCCAATACGGACGTCCATGAATAGGTTTAAATCAATCATTTGCTGTTAAGCTCAGAAATGGCATTACTATCTAATTAAAATATTAATTTTAATATGAATGAACACAATTTAAAGAAATATATTTATAGGTACTTCTTTTTGACTCTGTTAGTAGTTCATCCAACAGTTTCTTGGTATCAAACTGCTGAACATTCACACACTTAGCTAAAAGGACAGAAATCAAAGCCCGGCAATGTGAAATGTTTCTAACTCCTACGTAATCTGATGTTTTTTTTCTTCCTTTCTTACATTTCTGTCCTTACAGATAGCACTCTGTTCTTCCCAGTTCACTTTGTCCCGTTATCAGGAAAAGCAATAAGGTCTTCTGCTGTGTTTGGCTACTGCTGATCTAAGCTGAATTCATTCTGCTGTTTCTCTTTAAGTAGCAAACCCCAGTGAGTTATTCATTATTTATATGACTGGCAGCCAGTAACATAATTAATAAAATCGAATCTAAGCAACCAGAGTTGCCTGAATGGAAAAGTGATCAAACAGAAAAATTCACCAATCTATTAAAGGGAGCTTCCACCTGCGGTAAACTCAGGACGGCACAAGAACATTCACCGCCCTAACAAACTTTTCTTCACTTGGTGGACAATAATTGAAAAATAAATACATCAATGAATAAAAGTGCTGTGAAAGAAAAGGCAGACCATGTAAAACATATCGTGATGATTTATACACAGTTTCCTTTCACAGTTTTTAGATTACGTGAAGACAAAGTAATGCGGCTTGCACCCTGTTTAACCTTAAATGGTCTTTAACCTTCTGTGGTCTCGATCGTCATAGGTGACGACCCTAACTCTAACCCTAGGTAATCATTTATTTGTTTGTTTTTGTATTTAAAAAACAATAAAGTCAGTTTAGACTTCCTCCAAACTATAGAGTAATGTTTATGATGACTTGTAAAAATAATTAATCGATCACATATCATCAACTCAGCGTATTTAAGCACAAGGTCAAGATGACGTCCGTCAGTTTAAACTGAGCATCAGAATGCATGAGAAAGGTGATTTAAATGACTTTGAATGTGGCATGGTGATCTGCCGGGATCTCCAGCGTTTTTGCTCATTGGAAAATATCCATTGAGCTGCAGTGCTCACAGTGCTGTGCCAGAGGTCAGAGGAGAATGACCAGGCTGCTTCAAAAATTATAGGAATGTCATAGTAACTCAAATTACACATTTGTTAAAACCAAGATATGCAGAAGAGCATCTCTGAATGCTCAACACATTGAACTGTAAAGCAGATGGGCTACAGCAGCAGAAGACCACACTGACTGCCTCCCCTGGCAGCTCAGAACAGGAAATAAAGGCTACAATTCATACTCGCTCACCAAAACTAGACAACAGAAGAAAAACACTCAAAGTGCATTCACTACATGAAAGAAAAGAATATATCAAAATGTAAGTTACTTAAAATACAGTCGTTACTGTTTAGCTTATTCTTAAGCCCCAAACCAAAAATTCTGCAGCGAGTGTGTGATGCTCTCGTGTGAATATGGAGCAAAATCTCTGAGGAAGGGTTAAAATAACTTGTTGACTCTGTGCCATGAAGACTTAAAGCATTCTGAATCTGTTAATGCCAATTAGAAGAAAGGCTGAACAAACAAGAAGTGCAAGTTCGTCCAATGCCCCCAACCTGCTGTCATCTTTGACCAGCTCAAAAACAGAAGTGGACTCAGGGCAAATCACGTTGCTCACTTTATCACTCTCATTCATATTCAGTCTCACGTAAACACATGTGACATTATTCTAGAGCTACAGGAGACTACAGATGCTCCAAGAAAGGCAAAGCCCAGTGGTGTTTGCAACGGAGGGTCTGAGCATCTCTTCCCCTGTGGTACAGTGTGGGAGAAAAGCTTGTTGTGGCTGCCTTGATTCTGCAGCCACAACAAGCCTAAAACCAAAAGCCTGAGTTTTTGCTCACTCTCAGAAAATATCAAGCAGGCCCCCAAATCGAGCTTAGCTGTAATCCCAGCAGATCATCTGATCACAGTGACAGCTGATGGCTCAGCTGATAACCTTTAAAAATCCAACTGGCAAATCTCTTTTTTAAAGATTTTAAGATGCAAGCTAGTTGCAGGCCACTTTGATACCCACCACAGCCCACTTTTTAATGCTGGTTCTGATTAAATCAGTGTCTGTTCTGTGCTGGGCTTTTGCTACTGCTCTCCTGCTCCTGGCCTTCTATTTATGCACTGACATATGCATCAGTGGAAGTCAGCGAATACAAATTTCAAATGACTGCAAATGGAAATGGCAATCTTCATTGGTTTTTATTATGGGGGACAGCTAGTTTGCTACTTTAAATTGGTCAAATCTGAACTCATTCTTCTCTCACTATTATCTAGTGAAAAGTAGTAGAAAACAGTTACATCTCGAGCTGAGAGTGACTCCATGAAAGCTGAAAATGCTAAGACGCTTGAGCATTTGCTCGACGTGCGCTTGACTGATGAGGTGTTAAGAAGGATTCTCACCAGTCTGTGTGTGCTTGTTGTGACTGACAATCACCTGTCTCACACTACAAGCTGGAAAATGCATTTAATTCCTCTGCACCGACCCTATGAATGGACAGTTAACAGCAACAAAGGCATAAACTACAACACTGAACACTGTGAGTGAAGAAGCGTTTGCTATGCACTTGCGACATGTCTAAATTGTCTTTCAGCTGGTGCAGAGTGGGAACAGCTCTAGCTATACTATGACCTTAGGTGTTTAGACAGTTAACAAGCAGGTGGAGATGCGAAAAACGATGAGTGAAAAACACTGATGAATTCCAGGAGAATAGCACTCTGCGTCCCAAACACACCCCAGCGTTTCCCTTATGCAGTTTTTGTGGCTTCTCTGCTCCTCTCTCTCTGTGTTTATCAAAGCCAGTCTGTGAATCTGTGAACTGACAGGCTTGCCGCATTTGTCCCTGCCTGTAAATGTGTTAGTCTATGTAATCCTGCTCCCTCCCCTCCTCGTTTTTTATTCCCTTCTCCCATTTCCCTCAACACAAATATGAGCGGGACGAGGAGAAAGAATGAGTGCGGTGGGGGAGACGGATGCGTTCAAATGTTAACTCTGCTGTGTGTCTGCAACAATAACCCCGGCAACAGGGAGGACAAATCTTATCGCCACCCAAAATGTTTATTTTCTGCCATTGTGAAAAGCCAGACTGTGGCTGGTGGTGATAAGTTACGGAAGAAAAACACCATTTGGCAGCTTTTTTAGATGAATGCATAAAGGAATAGAGAGTAAGATAGGGGAAGTGAGGAAGAGGGATGGCCTCAGGGCAGGACAAAGGAGTTGCTGCCTTTCAGAATTGTTGTAGCGCGCTTCTGGTATTCAGAACTGCTGCAGCTCTTTCTGGGATATACAATATACAGAATCGTAACAATGACTGATAGCAGCCGCAGAAAAGATCATTCCAGACTGAAAACGATTGAGGTTTAAAGGTCACGCCCGGATATGGTAAAGATGTGGGATTTTTGCTTACACTTATGTCCTCAAACTTGAGCGTCCAGAAAGAATTTAGTAATGCAATATATTCCTTCTGTCCTGGAGTGGAGCTGAATAAGGCACATCTCTATTAAAGTCATGTTTATTATGACTTTATGACAGGCCACCAAATTTCATCCCAGCAGATCAGCTGATGACTTATTATAGAATTTTGAAACTCAAGTTTGTGCCACACACCATTAGAGATGCTGGACAAATCCGATTGGCTGCCACTGGGATCGACTTAAAGCTCGATGCCTTGGCCGGAGGCTCTCTGGAAAGCGGAGGGGCCAAGCATCGAACTGCTAACCCCTCAAGTAGCAGACAGCCATTGTCATTCAAAATCTCACAGCACACATTTATTAATATTTGTTTTTGCGTAACACGTGAACAATAAATTTCTACTGGCAGCTGTATCCCCTTCACACCTGTGCCTCTGAGATGATTACAGATTACTGACAACACTAAGTACTTGGCATCATATGAAATAATGGTGTACGCCGAATTAAAAAACAACAACAACATAGGAAATAGAAATAAACGGCACATAAAACACAGTGTTCAAACGTGCCATTCAATATGTAGTTATACACAGGCAGAAGTTAATAAAGAGGACTGTCTGGATCTGCAGCGGCGTTTCAGCACCTCTAATTATTGAGTAATGGGCAGTTTGATACATAATATCAGGCAAGTTCATTCGTCCATGTGCTGCTATGGAGATACTCAACTAATTGGAAAGCGATATGAGCCCCCCCCCCACCATGGTAGCGCCTGCACGTCCTGCACAAATCTTTCCTCCCACCTCATCTCGTTCATGCCTTCATGCTGCAGATATCAGTAGAGATGTGGTCACGATGGTAGGGCTATAAGAGGAGTGCGCAGATATTGTGTTATTTATTTATTATTCTGGGGCAGGTGGTGATTTAATATGCAACGTTTCAAAGAACTCAGCAAGCTGAACAAACATACAAGCTAAAGGTCCAGTGTGGATGTGTTTGGAAAATATACACAACACTTTCAGCAAAGGAGATGAGGGGACCACTCGGCAAGTGACACTTGATGAAGTGGAAATTTAAAACGTGTAATGCCCTAGATAATTTTAGATTCCTTTAATCAGATGTGATTCGTACAGGATGTGTTTTTGAAGTGATCTATTTGGTGAAATGTCCCTGAAAAAAAAACAGAAAATAAAAACTTCTCCTTCTTCAGATGTTATCGCGAACTACAAATGCGTCATAAAACGAGAGGCGGGGCACACCTTAATTACAATCAGACAGAGACAGACAACCTTTCACTGTCATTTTCACATGCTGCGTATAAAACTGAATGTTTCCTTTACGGCTCCATCATTTTTAGATTTGGGTCAAAAATATTGTGCTGTAGCTGAGACAAATCTTTGCTGATCCCACGCTGGGAAAATGTGCTTGTTTTATCAACTTAAAGCAGGAAAGCAACTTTTGACTGTCCCCCTGTCACAAGGGGGAACCACAGCAGGTAGCTCTGCATGGTTTGCTAGAGTTCATTGCCACGTGTCCCTCATGACACAACCCCGATAGGGCTGGAATCAAACCGACGACCTTTCACTGTTGCATGCCTCTTTAGTTCAGCGATCTAAGGACTTTGTTCTCTGTCTTTGGCTCTGAGCTTTGCTGATATTTCACTTAGAGATCACCCCCTGATAATGTGTTTAAAATTGTAACTCAAATTAGTTCTTTGAAGATTGGGTTATCTTATGGCAACCCCCCCCCCAAAAAAAAAAAGAAAAAAGAAACAGTTTAATAATAACATAAAAGCGAGTCAGGTCAAAAGTAATTTACTTGATTTGTATGCATTGTTGATGCCAAGTGAATTTTCTAAACCTTTGATTTGATATATTTAAGTTGTATTTTATTTAAAATTATTGCTTTATGCTTCAAAGAATGTTTTTTTTTTTGAGTGCATGGTCCTCTCTTTACACTTGGTGAAGGAATACTCTGTCTCCCATCTCTGTTGAAGTACTTTTTTTTTTTTGCTCTGTTCTGTGTTTGCAAACTTATTAGCTTGCAGGTTTATAGTTATATAGTATTTAGAGATGGGGAATAGAGAAGTATAAATATTTTGTTACAGAAATGTAGAATTTTCAGCACACTAGATGTTATTTTTATTCTCTACACAAAGATCTTTAATTTACACTCCTCACATTTTTAAAGCAGACTTGTTACTTTAGGTTTTAATCACTTGAGGGGAGTTAATAATCATTGTGCATCACTGTGCACCTTTTTGGCATAAAACCTAGTTAATCCTGAACGTAGGAGACACTAACACATAAAAAAAATATTCTATTAGTGTTTTCATCATTGGTGTCTTTTTGCACACGGAATGAAATATAATTTACAAAAAAATGGATGCATCTTTTATTGCACAAACCTGGGTTGTTAAAGTGGTTTGTAATGATCTGACATGGTGTTCAAAATGCACTGTCTGGTCACACTTAGGCATATAGCTAGCGCTACTGGAGAAAAGCAAGTGTGAATGAAGTAACCTAGCAGGTCATTTCAAATGCAATATCCCAAACAGTTTAACAAATATCAGCACTCCAAGTGTCTCTGTTCAGTTTGTCACACAATGTGCTTGATAGCCAACAGTACAGTTGTTCCCAGGGAGAGAAAAGAAAGGTTAATCTGTGATAAGTTCACACTCAAAGATAGAGAACGTTGCAAGACAGAAAAGACGGGACTCTAAATATGATTTTATTGTTTTTATTAATATTATTTATTAATATGAGATGAGATTCCGTTAGCTTTGCAAAAAGATAGCTGGTAGAAACATCCTGCAAAGAGCTGCTTTTTACTTGTATACTCTGAGTACATCACTGAACGTGCACCTTTTTACTTTGACTTGTACATTCACTCAAAGCAACGTTGAACGTTCAGCTTTTACCAGTATGGGCTTCTTCTACTTAAGTATGCGTGTATTTCTTCCGCCTCTGAAATCATCAAATAATCAAATTCAGTCTTGAACAGTTACAACATCTGACATATTTTCAAATCTGCTTGAACTTGTAGTCGAAGTTTAGTAAGCTGATAATGAGTCTGTAAAGTCAGTGAAATAAATTGCATTTGGATACCAAGTACATATAATAGTACAAATTGGTTTAAAAAGTTTATAGTAAACATTTTCAATATGGATTTTTAATGTAAAACATGCAGTTCTGCACAATCCAACTTGCAGAGCAATGGCTGACAGTCTTTCAGGAGTCTCACGACTCCGTCTTTTGCTCTGTTTAGCCTGAAGAAAGACTGGAAGTTTTTTCCATTGAGGTGCCCTCATAACTTGTCTATGATGAACACAGGTGACTCTACTGGGAGCTGCTGGTGTCTTTGAATGAAGTTGTTATTTGGCTTCGGGACTCTTCACTGTCTCTTTTGGACACACATACACACACACGCCTCTGTTTAGTAGTTTTAAATTGTAGAGATTATCTTGTTACCTGGAACTTTGCAATGTGCCACCATATTGCCAGAGGTACTCACAAAAATGAATTTGAAGTGACTGGAAAGTAGATAGAAATGCAAATTCCCACAGCGATAAAATAAAAAGACTGTCATTTACTGCTGAGGGAAAGAAATTTGGCCTAAAGAATCAGCCTCTGATTTAGCCCTTTTGTATAATTTGCAATGTCCTTGCTTTTATCTGAATTTCAGAATATATTCACAATTTTAGAAGGCATATTTTACTAAAATAACCCTACACCTGTCGTGTATTTGAGTACAGTATGTGGTATAGTTTTGTTACACAGAGCATTGATTTCTCACACATTTCCTAATAATTTAGTTGGATTCATAGGGCTTCAGAGTTGACGTCACGCCGCAATGCATTGTGGGAGCGCGGCGGCATTTTCGGGGTCTACGAATCAAATCAAACACACTGTGTTGGAACGACGATTACAAGATGCTTAAAAGCAGCTTAAAAGAGAATGGACTGTATAGAGACCGATTGCGTCCAGAGGCGAAGCGGCGGTACTTGCAGAAAATAGCGTGCATTGGAAATGTGGACCCGTATGAAATACGGCCGTGGAGTAGAAACCCTGAAGACCAACCGCTATTGACGTAGCCTGATATATTTCATACCTTATCTGTGGAGTCAGCGCGTACAAGTCGTCATTCAATCAAAGGTAAGTCAGCTCGAGTACAGCGAGTGAAATGCGTTTGATTTCCCTGCAAACATTCAGATTACTGCAGCATAAATTCATTCATGAGGGGAAATTACAGTGAGAACATGTGGAGACTGTTAGGTGGATAACATAGTGAGTTCAGTGCATTGATGAGACACTGTCCTGAAGGATTTAGTTATTCTCTATGGTTAAAGAAATTGCAATGATTTATTAATGTTTATTATAAATAATTCTAATTATACATCTTGCTTCCATATTTGTATCTTGTGTCACTAAAAATACATTTTATTTTAGTTTTATACTTTGATTAATGACCTGCAGAATCTCCTTAACATATTAAGTGATTCATAATTGTCACTTTATGCTTTCTCCATCTCTAAAGTGATGACATCCTTGCATTACATACTTTAGGTTCATTTTCTGCAGGCAGGTTTCTGACAGAACAGACAGATTTAGACTATAACATGCAGCGTTCTATAGATGGACACATAAAGAAATGAAAAATCACATGTATGTGCTAACTTTCTTGACACTTTGTTACATTTATGATAAAGTAGATTAAACACATTTGTGTCGGCCTTGGCTCATAGTTCTTGTCTTTAAATGAACTTTGTCTGTGTGTGTTTCAGGTGCTGCACTCTAAGACTGAATGAACCAGCATTGCAGCCATGGGTCACTGTGAGCATCACAGGGAAGGTTGAAGCCGCCCGCTGCACCTGTATGGCCGGAGTCGCAGAGACCTGCACCCACGTCGCTGCTCTTCTGTCTAAAGTAGACGGAACAGTGTTGATCCGTGGCACAAGGACTGTTACAGATGAACCTGCATACTGGGTTTTGCCTGGTAATAATACCAAGATACACCCAGAGGTTGGCCATAAGATAGACGACTTCTCTTCAGCTGCCCAAAAAAAGGCTCTTGATCAAAACATACACAGACCATCTGTAGTGACAGGTAAAAGGAGCCGTCCTCAAAAAAGAAAAACCCCACCTGCTACTGTGGAGGAGTTGTCACTGCTATAATGCCATCATGTTTTATCTAGGGGTCTAGATGTATGCCTGTAGTGCACTGCTGTGTAAATAATTTGCATTTACTGAATATGTACTGACTGAGTCCCACTGTTCAAAAGTTGAATAAAGAAACTAAATTATTTTGCCTTTTTTTTTTTTATTAAAACCACTTTATAGAACATCACATCAGTAACAGTGTAGAATCCATGTCATTTACAGTTTACAAATGACAAAATGTTTACACCAAATCATGAGTGTTTACATGATATCACCCACTACTAACATTACTTTATTTACTGTATCTTTTGAAAAAATAACAGCACAAGACTTAAGAACATTTAACAGGAGCAGGTTTCATTCTTCTCTGGTTTTATTATCACACTGTTCACCAAACGCAGCAAACCTTCACCATCTTATCCAGAAGGGTCACCTCTTCACCCTCACATGGAAGAAGTAATCTGATTGGCATGGTGGTTTGTTTGAAGCAGGTCCCTCGTGTAGCGCTGGAAACCAGTCATGATGTTTCATCCATTTCATCGGCTGGTTTGCTGCAATAATGCCAAATAATTAGCAACTCTATAAATAGACGGTAGTTCTGCAAAATCACTCAGTAGGATGTTTGTTCTAATTTGCTATGAGCTCAGAGCGCATCGAAAATGAAACTAATAGGCTATAAAGAGAGATATGAACATATTTAGAACTTACCGGAATGAAAATGTCTGGAGCACCAACAGATATTTGGAGATGGAAGAGAGCTGCACGTCAGCTCATCTCACAGCTGCTATCCAGGCTAGACGCCTTCGTTTGGTAACATCGATACACGAGCTGCCTCATGTCGCTTCCAGGTTGGGAAAGCATAAAAAGACAATCCAACCTTATTCCCGTGCCGGTCGTAAGATCGAACATTGCAGCCGAGCACACAGCAAGTACGAACCATGGCTATGCTATCGCTCCTAGCTTAGACCCCCAAAATGGTGAATCGGGCCAAAATCCTTTCCACGCCCACCCCCGTGACATCACGCTCCGAAGCCCTATACTGGAAATTCCCGTTGGGGACAAAGTTGAAAGAAAAGCAGAATTTCAACAAAAGCAAAACATTTCAGTTTTCTCAGTCAAATGCATGAACTTTACAGTTCAAACACCCTCAAGCTTATTGGAAGTGAAATAAATCATTCTTCACCAAGTGGAGGCCACATCTCTTTCCTGTCTTGATCTCCAAATTTCTACAATGAATGTGAGACAATGCATTCATAAACCTGCAGTAGTATACGTGATCGATACCAGTGTGATTGGACTGATAGTTCGTTTCTATCACTTAAGTTCAGTTTTCAAAGGTGTATTTTGTTGTGTTGAAAAGCACAGTCATTTAGTGTTGATTAAGCTGTGTTTAGAATTTGCAAATTGATTCCTCTCATAAGTCATGCCATACTGTTCTCCCCTCCTGAGCTTCCTGTGTAAGTTAAAACTGGCAGTGTATCAGCTCGATACCAACATTTGCAATATTGTATGAATTCCAAATCCAAAATTTCATGGAAAAAACTTATTGATGTGCTTGATCTGTGTCTTGACATTAGTCAAATCAATTAAAAATTTAAATCAAATAAAAACTTTCCTGATTGTTTCATTATTTGCACTAAATTTAAAGCTGCTATTCATTTTGTTCATGATGGAAGTAGGCTCCTTTTAAATTTGATTAATTTGCACAAACACAGGTAGGACTCAAAGTGGCCCACATAGTAGGCCTTCACATGCAACAGTACACAATTGTTCAGTTTTGTAGGCAATAAAAACAATTGAATAAAAAGTAAAAACGTATTATTAACTTATAATTGCTTTTAGGAGGACAGCACTATTTTTCCCAGAGGGCAAAACTATTTCCTTTGTCCTTGATTGCATATTGTTGACAGCACACTTCCGGAGACAGGGCCACCGGGCAAGACGGAAATCAGACTTTACTGTGCCGGGATCCCGCCAGAGGTATCATGTCCATCCCTACAAGTCAAAGCTGACTTGGCTGTGCAAGTGAGATCCACGTAACATTAATAAGCTCGCAGATTTGTGAACCGAGTACCTCAACCAGGTATTTCGTTTTTATGTCTGCAGACTAATAAGAGAGCAAAACTGGATTTTCCTTTAACAGTACCTTTTTAAGTTGGAGCCGCAGCACATCGGGAGTTTCACAAAGCAAGCAGTGGAACATAAGACTTAGCGACAATAGTTTCAAAGCACAAAGCAGAGCATTTCTGTAGAGGATTGTTTTTTCGCACAATGAGTCCCCAAATTCTCTGTCAGAACTTCACATGCCAGAAAAACTCCAAAAGCATCACGGCAAAGCTGCATAAATCAGTGCCTACCAAACAAAAATCATGAGATTACATTTTGCTTTTATCTCCATATTCCTTCAACATTACTTCTGGGTTCAGTTAAACTCAGCGTGGCAGCAGCTTGGTTGTTTAAATATGTAGGAGACAACCATCGGTGTGCCTTCAGCTCTACAGCATAGAAGTGTTTTTCCACACCTGAGATGCTCAAAAATTCACGCTGAAGTGGTGCATTAGTGGGCGCCACAGACTAAGGGGACATGTTTATCAAATGTCTCAGACTCAGAAGTGGCAATGTTGTGTAGGGCAGCTTTTGCTGTCACAGCACAGCAGATGTGATGCGCTAATAGAGCCTCACCACAAATTTAAAGCAAGACTCCAGCTCTGCTCTTTTGCCACGTTTCTCTCACTTCTTACTGTGTCTGCTGTCCTGTTTGGGTAAACTCTGTCCTCGCTAGTGCTGCTTGCACTCTCTGTGGCTCAGGAGGTAGAGCAGGCCATCTACTTATTGTGAAGTTGGTGGTTTGATCCCTGACTGCCATGGTCTGCATGCCAAGGTATCCTTGGGGAAGATGCTAAACATGTCTCCCTCCCCTCACCCAAAATGGTCACAGCAGATGACTGCTCTTCCCTGAGCTTGGTTCTGCTCGAGGTTCCTTCATGTTAAGAGGGAGTGAGTTTTTACTTAACACGGTCACCAAAGCACTTGCTCATAGAGGGTCATATGATTATTGGGATAATTTTGGTTGTATTACTTGAAGGGTCTAACTTACAATATAAAGAGCCTTGATGTGACATGTTGTATAAAGTCTTTGGAGTGCTTGAGTAGAAATGCACCACAGAACCAGTCCATTTACCATTTATTGTAGGTCTGTGTAATTTTAGGTCTTTAAACTCTCACATAGACTGGACCATGCTGAACAATCAGTCATCATAGTCATGGAGAAACATTGTCTGCTCTACTTGAAGCAGCAGTAAAGCCACTTGACAGTTGACACATCGTACTGGCTCTCTTTACCTTGAAGCACGTGCACAAAATTCTACCCTGAAATTCCTTTGGTCCCATGTTGTTACACGGGTAGAGATGAGCTTAGAGCCTTAAAAGATTCTTAAGGCTTTACAGACTCTTATGTCAATTTTTTTAATATGTCTTTTAACCATGTTTGAAGAAGACTAATGATTTGCAATCACTTCAAAGCACAGCACACAGAAACTGTCTTAATAGCAGTGCTGTTAATAAAAACAGAAATGTTGCATCATTTCTCACAAAATCTGGCAGTAAACAACAATTTTCTCAAAGGTCAGAGGAGTAGTACATGGGACACACGTGTCAATTAGAGGCATTCTGGTTGTTCTTCTGGCAGAAGCGCAACAATACTTTGGCATTCAGAATTCAGAGAATGCTTCATGTTTCTGTCTTGTAATAAACATACCCAAAGGAAATATTAAACAATAAGCCGGTTGAGGGAACAACCTGAAAAAACAATTGCAATATGCTATGAATGCAGATGTTTCCACACAGATGTGCTGCATAGTACAATTAAGCAATTAACATCAAAACACATGCCATGAATTGTGGACAAATGCTGAGCAGACCAAAATAGTTCTGGTTCCATAAGGGGAAGCTATCTAAGTGACTCAGAGAGCGGGCTGGGTCACAGATGGCCAGAGCTTCAGTTAAAATTTATTGCAATATGTAAAAACTGTTATGTCACACAGCACTCTCCACTGTAATCATCAAAATATGAAAAATCATTGCCAAGGCACTGGCAAGACACTGCTCTAGTGGTACATGATAGCTCAACACCTAACAAAGACACTTAACGGTGGGAATACGCAAGTCTTCTAAAATGCCACGGCTGCCATTGTGAAAAGAAAAACCTTAGTCCAAATGCCTAAAATGACTGTTTTTTGTACAAAAATAAATGTGCAGTTTCTTTAAATTGCACATTTATTTAATGTGCCACAGTTTGATATTTGCTAGTGGAATCCAGGTTATTCTGTGCGACTAAGTGACTGTTCAAAACATGGCTATACAAGAAGTGCTGATTGTGGGTTGCTTTGATCAATAATGGGTTATAATATTCAGTGCTCCTGGACAATCTGGTCAAACTTGGTGTCATCAGATGGACTGAAACATAATGACCCAGAAGTGTTCTGCTGGCCAACAGGTCACCATGAAGATGACCTGAGGGCCGGATGTCAACTAGTGGGTCCTGTGCTCATTGCCTAGCATTGTGAAGCCCGATTGTCATTTGTCATAGTTTGGTAGTGGGCCATCGTGGCCTGCAGAAGCATGGGGGACACAGAGACCTCTACAGGCTAGGAAAACAACACACTGACTACCATTAGGTGTCAGTATGAAAGCTTTGGATCCACTGCCAGACCCTACAGTGGTGCACTGGGTCCTGGGTTCCCCCTGCAGTTTGTTTCTGATTTTTTGGTCAGAGACATTCACACCAATGACCTGCTGGAGGTTATTTGTAGCTCTGGCAGCGCTCATCCTGTCCCACCTTGCACAAAGGAGCAGATACCATTCCTGCTGATAGGTTAAGTACCTTCTTCGGCCCTGTCCAGCTTTCCTAGAGTAACTGTCTGTCTCCTAGAATCTCTGCTCCATACTCTTGAGACTGTGCTAGGAGACAGCAGATGTTCTGGCAATGGCACTTATTGATGTGCCATCCTGGAAGAATTGAACTACCTGTGCAACTTTTGTAGAGTCTAGGTATCGTCTCGTGCTTTGGCCCTAGCAACTGACCAAACTGACTTGATGCTTCACTCTGATTAAAAAGTCTCAGTTAAATTTTTGTTGTTGTTGTTTTTCTTTTTTCCTTTCAGTAGCAGTACTACATCAATGTAATGACTATGACATAGAGCAACAGTAAGAGGTACATGTACTCTACATGTTTTCTGAGAATTCTTTGAAGAACACTTCAGAAAGTGCACTTTGGGTCAATTTCATACATTTTATCATCATGTGGGAAAGGCGGCTGGTCAAAACAAATTATAGCATATACAAAATCTCCTTTTTCCTTACACTTTGATACCAGGATTGTCTTTTTAAACTGGCTGGTTCTTATATAGCAGTTTTCTACTCTACCTGAGCACATAAAGTGCTCTATACAACATGCTTCATTCAACTGTTGACAGACAGGTCGCCTCCTACCAGGCAGTATGTTCATTCCTTGTGATTAAAACGTCAAACTCTGGATAACTGGTTGGTTGCCTCAAGCACTTGGACCAGCGACCACCGATTTTTCTTAGTCATAAGGTGAGTGTCATCTTATTTTTACTCTGTAGTGGCTGAGCTACTCAGGCGAAACACCGGTAACAGTAAAGAAACACAAAGTCAGTAATTGAGTTTGGATAGACATGGATTTTTTCAAATTATTAGTAAGAATTACAGTCAACATCTCCTTTAAAGAAGATGTCATATTTTTCTACACTTCCTGGGCTGACAAGGCGCTGAAAGGTGCCCTTGTCAAAGCAGTAATTCTGGTAAATTGTAAAACACTGCAAAAGTATTTTGTCACATGCCTCTGAAACTTAATGAGATATAAATCCACGATCGACGTAACATTTAAGTTTTTTTTTTTTGCACAGATATGTCTCACAAATGATTTGCTTCTCTCTATAGATCGGGAAAATCTAATAAAGTTACTTTTTATTGTCATCAACATCTTTTTTTTACATGTTTTATTTCGTGCCCGATATTTTATTTCAAATTGCAGTTCTGTCAGTCAATTAAACTTTTAATCTCAATCATCAACTCATTTTGCCAGCTTGATATCTAAATTCAAGACTTGTCCAGCACATGTACCGTGCATGCCTTTAAATAAAGTCGGGAAACGCTATGTTTACACATTTAAATCTCTGATAAAAGCTTCTCAGTTTATACACTCTGCTCTTCGCCGTGAACAATTACATTTACATTTGCTATTCACTCCTCTCATTCAGGCAGATACACGCCTGTAGGCAGACCTGAACAGATACAGCACCGGGTAATTACATTTTGAATAGCTGAAGAACACGAGACGTATTTTATTTATCTGATCTTAGTCTGGCTCAGTGGATGTTTTACAGAGGAAACGATTCCCACTTTCCACACCGCAGTTGATGAAGAGTGAAAAATTATCTGGCCTTTGCTTGAACTGTCTGATCTGAGTTTTCTCTGATTGGATGTTTCACACAAAAAAATACCAATTTCCACTTCCACTCCACAGCTGGTGGATGATGAAGGCAGATTAGTTTCCACCCCATTTCTTTCTGTATTAGCTCTTATCATGTCCTTGCATTTAGACCAATCACTTCACTTGTTGTAACTCGGTGCAAAGGTGCTCTGACACCAGCTAACAGTCACTTAAGTTAGGCTGAAGTGCTTCTATTTGAAAAAGTAGAGATTTCCCCTGATTTCATTCCCACTTCTGCCACTTTCTGCTCACTTTTACAGCGCTAAACGAAGTACGCAGAAAGGTCTGGCTATGGACGACTGACCTTATCTTGCAAATTGTCTACCGCTGCTCAGCTCTGTGTGAAGATAACTCGGTAACTGTTTCCTTCCCTGCTTCTCACTCTAATTCAGACAGATACTGTTAAGCCTGTAGGGGAAGCTGGGACAGAATGTAAGTAAATAACTGTCGAACAGGTCAAAAATCAGAAGGAATGTGTCGTCAGTGTCCTTTCTAGTGAGCAGTGTAAAGCTTTTTACATATGCCCCAGCTAATGAACAGATCATATACTTTAGGCATTTGACATAAGACATGAATCAGTTGTAAAGTCTTGTCAGTAATGACATACAGTACAAGACGTAATATTGCATTTTTCATTGTATAATGCTTTTTCTTCTTTTTTCCCCCCTTTTGCTGTGGCCGTGTCCCCATTTTCCAACAGGGATCATTAAACTTTCATTTTATCTAATCTAAGAACCATGTAACCTGGAATTGGACATTTTCCCGCCGACCACTAAAGTTGAAGTGGTGTGTTGTATCCAAATTATTTAAGGTGTTGATGTCATCTCAACGGACTGTGTGTAATTATAGAGAGCGACACACGTGCATCTTCGCTGTGACCTGATGTTTCCATCACAAAGAACAAGGCCTGAATCACATTCAAGACATGTTTTAGAGATTTATTTGCTCAGCAGTCTAGAGTCTTATGATTATTGTGAATTACGCTGAAACAAGCTGCTGTCGCTTAATCTGGGCCTGTGCAGTGTGATTACTGATAAAGTGATGGGACACAGAAAACTAATCTTTTTTTGTCTCTCTGTCTGCTAATCACCTTATAAGGTCATAAATCTGCAGATCTGTGGATAGCTCTCGCCCATTTGGAGACAAGTTGGTGGATCAGTGGTTTTTGGTTTAATGTATAAAGAGTACATGAAGCACTACTTGTATTATCCCTAACTTATACTATGGAGCCTTGCTCTAAAAAGCTGTCACAGCTTTGTGAACGTCAGGTTTTACCTACTGAATCTTGGCGCAAAGACATTTTCTCCAAAGTTTATTTTTGGTTTCACTCACTCAGGTTTGGGGACTGGCTGACAACAACTAGTCTCAAGGGAAAATGTGTCCACCTGAGCAATAGCCAGTAGTTCAAGATTCAAGAAAGCCTTTATTTGTCACATGCAAGTTGCCCTGCAGCAAAATGGGACCTCCCCGACCTTACATACACAACACAGATATCACATGGGGAGACAGGTCGGAGACTGGTAGTATTATGGAAAAACACTGAAATGTACAATACAATGGGCAAGTTGAGGAGGGGAAAAAAAGAGACCTCTACTCATGCTGGGCTCCTATGGGAGAACAGCATGAGAACAGAAAACAAAAAAACTCCTCTGCACAAAGAGTACATAAATGTCCACATCACAACATCATGAAGCACGTGACAAGTGACAGGGGTGGGTAAGGGATGAGAAGTAAGCCAATGCAGACACAGCCATCCTGCCCTGCAGCTATTTTTTCCAGCGCTGGGCCCAGACCCGCCGTCCGACTCGGCCTTGGAGATAAGCGTACGAGGGCGTTTGGAACGAAGAGTCTGAACACAGTTTGTTATCAGGGGAGAAACTGTTTGTTATGTTCAGCTCCAGCCTTGAGACCACAGCTGGCGCCAATATGGTAGCCGCATGAAATAATGGTGTTCTTGCTTTAGTGCGAACTGCGACCCACTGCACGTCAATTTTACAGTCGGTCTAATGTCCATTACTGGTTCCTCACCATTCCCGTTGGAGAGCCGTGAGCCTCTCCACGATGTTATCCATCCATACTGAGATGTTATCCAGTTTGCTCATAGAGCATGAGTGTTCATGACAGCCGTGAGCCTCTCCAAGATGTTGTCAGATGTTGTCAGAATCTCAGCACTCACTGTAGCCACAAGCTTCTCAAAGATGTCATCCGTGCTGCGTCTAATTAGCTCATTCTGAGAAGCCACGGCTCGCTCCATCGTTCCAATCAACATAGTGGGCAGCCTTGTGGGGATTTGAACAGCTGTTTCTGCTTTCTTTATTCGACGATAAGCCAGGGCCAAGCCAGGGCCAAGCCAGCGCCGATCAGCAAGAACCCTGTTATCATGGTTCCAAAACGGTAGATGTCTTCAATGGGCTCTCCTGAACCCAGGCTTCTCGTCGAGAAGAGGGTGTCAATTGCATTCAGGGACCAGTGGATCAAATCCATAATAGCAATAACAAGAACAGACTCTGAGACTCTTCCAGGGCAGAGGGAGAGTACTAGTAGTATCAGCAGTTGTTGATAGGTGTGTGCGATACTGCAAGTTTTGGTGTCAATCTGACACCAAGTAAATAGAGGGTCAGTAGTAATGCAATTGTGTGATCTGCATTCTGAACTTAGAGGATAGAGACAAAGTCTCAGTGCTATTTTGTGCTGGTATTGATCTGATACCAGTACAGCCGTTGGTCTTAACAATATTTATATTTGCATCAATCCGCCCGTTTCTGGTTGCTGGGGGTTCCTGTCAGTTGTTAGTGTGACATTGGTCACAAAAGAACCTCAGAGTGAGCGGGCACTGATGTAGCAATGATGTCAATGAGGTCAAATTTACTTCTATAGCCCAGAAGACCAAAGTGCTGCACATTAAAAGGCATATAAATAAAACAGAATAAAATAAAAACATAAAGTAAAAACAGACAATAAAAAGCAGCCACACTGGAGCCAAAAAAGAAAGATTTAAATGCAGTGAGGAGGGTAGTGGCCATCACATTTCTATGTTAATCTAGTTTTAGGCATATATCAGAACAACTGGTCAGACAAGCTCTAACCAGTGTGAATGTGAAGCAGTTCACACAGATACAAAGGTGCCACTTTGTTTAAAACTCTGTTTAAAAGCAAGCAATAAAATCTTAAAAATCCGTCATAAAATTAACACGAAGCCAATGAAGGGACAACAGGAGCGTGTGTGTTGGGTTCCCTGTTTTAATACCAGTTAAAAGATAAGTCCCTGCATTCTGGACTAACTGCAGGCAGGACCCCACATAGTAAAATTGGTATTGCCCAGATCTGGCCCACACAATGTGCTTACACATGGCCCACATACCGCAAAGAATGACAGCCCTTTGGTGGCCCAGATCAACTTTGCCAGAGGTAATACACACATGGGCCAGCACAAGGCCATTTGCAGACACACCGGTGGTCCTGTGCTGGCCCAGAACAGTTTCAGCTCTGGCCCCAGATGTCATCCTAATGTGTACCTTAATCAAGCCATGTAATAACAACATGTGCCAGAACATAATAGTGCAAAAGTAACGCAACGCACCTCTGTTCAGACAGTGAATCTTATATAGTACTTTCCTACCCTCCCAGATTACCATATACTCTATACAACATTCACACACTTTCTCTACACTGAGTGCTTCCTAATTACATTCACACACATTCACACTCTCGACATGCAGACTGGAGGAGCCAGGGATCAAGTAGATGACCTGCCCTACCTCCTGAGCTACAGCCACACAGTGGTAAATATGAGTAAACCCTCACTAGGTTTTGGATAAAGTGTACACTCACAAACCTGTCAAACCTGCATCTGAAACGCTGACTACCATAGCAGTATAGTATTGCAACATGACATTTGGATCTTCTAACTAAAATAGGAAAATAAGAACATAAATAGTGCCATCATTGCCAGACCTGGCCCACATCTGGTTGACATACACCCTGTCATGACACCAGTCAGTCAGAAGTGCCAGCTTGATGCCGGATCTGGAGAAGACCTGTTTTCTATGAGCCTGGGCCACATAAACCAAACCAGAATCGGGCCAGATGTGGCATGCCATCACATAAACAGTGCCATCTACGCCAGGCCTGACCCATATCTGGATGACATACCACTTACCATGCCAGAAGTCAGCCAGCAGTGCCAGCTTGACACCAGATCCGGGCCAGACCTTTCTGCTAGGTGGGACACAGATGATTGGTCATCACCAAAGTATAGACAGGAAGTGATAAAAGTATGAATACCTCTGGTCCTTTAGTGGGAGATAGGGAGGTAGACTGTACCTCGGCAATGACTCTAAGTTGCTAAAAATTACTTTAAAAATAATAATTCTTAAACAAATTTATCAAAAATCACACCCCAATATTTTTTTGCACCAGCATGACAACCTGTTTTAATTTAGTTTCAAACCAACTAAAATGATTCTTCACCTGAGAGACTTTTGCACCTCCGTGTAGCTCAGCCACCACAGGAACGCTTTAAATAGCGATCCCTCACACTCTCACACACAAAGGTGCTATGACAGGCCTCAGTAAAGCAGAAACAGGATTTACAGGAAACCATCCTTAGGAGAAAAATACACTGCCTGAAAAGCAGTTAGCCAATAAGTTGAGGCGACCTTGACAGGTGATGCTTTGTAATTCACATCTCGCCTACTCTCTGCGGTTTAATTCTGATGGCAGGTAGCTCAGGGTGACAGCACTGAGAAACGCTTTCACTACGCTTTTTTTGTCAGGGAAGAAAGCAGCTGGGGAGTGACAAAGACTGTTTACGTGTATGTGTATGACTGTTTATGTGAACATGTATTTGTGTGAATGAACAAATAAGTCTTTATAATAGTTTGATCCTCCTTGGTTCCAAAACTCTTTCTTGTGCCTGTTCGTCAAGTCGATGGTAGCGGCGAAGGAGCCTTAAACTCTCCTCAGCAAAACTCCGAAAAAAAAAAGCGAAATAGATCAGAATCTGCTGTATCTCTTTATCTCGTGTTTACCTTTTTAATCTCTTTCTGTGTAGTTGCGAGCAGTCATGAATGTTTACCAAAGCCATTCATCTCTTTGATCTGCAAGTGGCTTCACCTCATCCTGGCAGATGTCTCAGCTGATCTGAACATGCATTTCGATACATCTTAGCCGCAAAGAAACTCTCTCCGCCGCTATAATTCGGCACACAAAGATCGGCTTAGCGATGAGATTGCCTTTTAGAGGTTGGGTCTCTGACTGTTTATGTTCTCCGCAAAGCCAGATAATCACCGTGGTTGACTAGCTCAGGCGCATTGGCAGTTATCACGAATGTGCTCTCTGAAATCACATCCCCACCTGATGTCATGCTCAATCTGAAAGTAATAAATAACCTGTGACATTTTCATAGAAATCCATTACAGTGTTACTGCACACTGTTATCGATTAATAGAGCACAGCAGGGAGGCAGCATCTACGGATAAACACAAAAGCTTTAACATTTGCTGTTCTTATAGCGAGTAAATGCAAAAAGCATGAATAGAAATGGCATGCTACTGTGTGATGATAACTGAGCAGACAACAGGAAATCTAAGTAGAAATTTTTACCGCCGTTTGAATGCTGATTTCTGAGAAACCCAGAGCGTATGTCTTTACACAACACATACACTTTGATCAAGGTGACCAAAACAAACTAAGCTCTTACACACTTTCCAACTAGGTTATGACTCTTATTAGTTCATTTCGAGCCACAAAGTGCACCGTATATGTAACAAACTTGAGTATCAAGTTTTCATGCATCTAGATTGTGATAATAAAATGTACAAATATTTATTAGTATTGATTCTAGTGATATGGCTAGTGATGATGAAAGTGACAGGCTTGTCTTTTCATACTGCATTAGTTGGTTAGTAGTAGGCCAAAGCCCTCACTTGTCAATGTCAATGTGTTTAGCGATTAGACTGTGATGCATCATGGCTGAACAGAATCCCAGCTGTGATAGGATTTTGGGCAGGACCACCTCCGGAGTCTAGAGAATGACAGAGAGCACAGATTTGAACCATGTAGAGTGGAGGCTGATTGGCTCAAAGAAAGCGGGCAAGAAGATTATTGGACTGGAGTAATAATGTCAGTGTTGAGACTGACACCATGGGAAAGTGGTAGTGATGTGATGAACAAACTGGCAACCAAACACCCAAGAAAGCAGGCAGGTTAATGATTACAGATCGTCTGTTGGCAGAAGTACAGACATCCTGTACTTAAGTATAAGTATAAATACTACTATTAAAAATACTTCAGTAAAAGTTGAAGTAATAATTCAACTTCTTTACTCAAGTAAAAGTAAAAAGTACAGGCTTTGAAATGTATTTGGTCTTTGGAGGATGTTTCTAACTGAACTTTGAATTTGAACAACAGAATTTTGTTGTTGCTTTGGAAGTGAAAAAACAAAACAAAACCCTGAAACCTTTTTGCATTGACTGACGCCTCTATTTGATTTACAGCCTATAGCACATTTAAACAACAGAGGGTGACCCAAAGTCATTAAGAGAACATTTTCATTCCAAGTGTGTGTGTGTTATTCCATCTGAAGTGGAGAGTTGAAGCTTAAGTGCGAGGTTCAGTAAGAACGTCTCCTGGGAATAGATACTGACTCATGTACATCAGTTTTACATTTGAGAAACTCAAACATTATGTATCTTTGGCTATGATATAAATTAGACAGTGTTTGGAGCATATGCTAGTGTTCAGTTAAATGCTGCCAAAGGCAAAACAAGTGAAACCTTGCCCACTTTGAACATGGTATTATTGCGAGTTAGCATTTGTTGTCTTGGGATTTGGACTTGAGAACTTTGTCTCAAATGAGCTGAAACTGCTAAAGAACAAAAAAAAGGTCTGCATTGGGCAACAAAAACAGGGTCAATGGGCAAAGAAGAGATTCTCTATGATTGGATACGCTCAGGTTCCTTTTGCATTCAGTTCAGTTTTCTTTATATCACCCCAGTCGACACAAACTGTTATTCTAAGGCATTTTTTAATGGTAAAAACCCCATAACATTAACAAAAAGACAAAAAACCCAGATGAACCCAGATGAAAGGGATCAGTTAAGGTGAGGTAAGAGCAAAAGAGATGAAAAAATAACACATTTATGATATGAAAGGATGAGAATCACTTAAGTTGCCCTGTTTGATGCTAAGAGAGTATTTGGAAATTGTGTGGTCTGTGGGGAATTTCAATGAAATATAGAGAATTCTGCAATACTGTGAATACCAAATGACATGACATGGGAGCTAGCATGGACCAAGAACATTACTGCAAGGACCAAAACAAAGGTCTGCACTGGGGAACAAAAACAGGGTCGCTGAGAATGAAAAGAAGCTCTTTGACTGGATGTACTCGGGTTTCTTTTGCATTCAGTTCAGTTTTCTTTATATCACCCCAAGCTGGAAAGTTTCAGCTCCATAACAAGTCTAAACAAGAGAGATAGACAACCGCACACTCTTACATCCGCATGGCTGACCAATTTAGAATCACCCGTTTACCTAACATGCATGTCTTTGGTTTGTGGGAGGAAAGTGGAGCACATGGAGGAAACCCACACAGCCGTGGAGAGAGCTCGTGTGCACCACCACCGTGCTGCCCTGGTAAAAAACCAGCATTTATGAATTTATAGTCTGTCTCTTCGAGCCAGGCATTCAAGTACTGAGTGAGAGTTGAGCGAAAAGTGACCCCCCCAAAAAAGCAAACAGCAACAAAAAGTAAGCCAGAAAGAGAGGGCTAGGAGAGAAAGCTGGAGATGCTGTATGTACAGTTAGGCTGAGAGTGACAGGAGGAAATGAGGATGAGAGAAATTTAATAAAAGAAGCCGTGATAGCAGATGATTGACATAAATGACAGAATGTGATGGATGACGAGCAGCGAGAGAGCGAGAGTGAGTGTGTGTATATTAGAAATGGAGGACTATCTGTGATGGGAGGGGGTTAAAGGTTTAAGGACAGCTTTACTCAGACAGACAGCCGTCGGGGTTGTTGACCTCACAGATGTGTATGTGTGTGAATATGCTTGTGCTGAGTAAGGATCAAAGAAAGTCGAGTTAACAGTACTGAGTGTACATGTGTGCATGTGTTTGTATATATAAATATGTGTGATGAACAGAGAGAGTTCATTACCAGAAATATTGACAGGGAGCCTGTGAATGCAGCTTGTGTGTACGTATTGTATATGCTGTCTCCGTACCCCTGTGCTATTTTCTGCTTTCATCGCACAGCATTTGTCTCTATTTGATTGTGTTTGTGGCAAACAGCGTAAAGTGATTTTTTTGTTTTGTTTTACTGACTCAGCAGGACCTCTAATGTTTCAAATGATAAATTTCTGCACCAAACATCCAATTAATCTATTTTTTAAACCTGCCTTTTTTATTTCATCTTGTCCGGGTTTGTCTTCACTTTGTTTTGTCTCCGTTTTGAAAGGCATCGCGCCTCGCTTTTATTCCAGCTACTTGTCAAGAGTGACTGCTCAGTGTTTATCAGACCAAAACAGTCTCCTGTCATTTACTTAAAAGCCAAATCCATCATCTAAAAATAAGCTGAAGTCTGTCCTCCACTGAGAACTGACACATGAGAATGAAAACGGCTTTTTATAGTGAAATTATCCAACAGAGCTGTCGATCAACATGGGAGATGATGTGCGAGAGCTTGAGATCAGCTCGGAATGGTCTTTGAATCTTAACCTGATTAAAGCAGGAAATATAGAAATATTTTCTGCTTTAATCAATAAACATATAAGTGTTTGTTGATTGGAAGTCGATGCTAGGTGATGAAAAAAATCAGGGTAAACTTTTGCTAATTCAGGATCAGTGTTTCCTGCTTAAATTAGTTTAAGCTTCAAAGACCATTCGGAGCTCATCTATAACACATGACGTTCTATTACACTGTGCCATTATTTACCTAAAAAGAACTAGAATGCAAGAATGCATTTTCGTTAAATAAATTACAAATAAAAACTAGGATTTTGGAAAAAAAAGGCTACTATGTGTACTTGGAAAACTACAATAAAAGTATAGAGAAATTATCCTTAGTTTTAGCGTCTGTAAAAAGTTTGTTACAACTTTCCCAATGATGCATTGATTGACGTCTGTATTGAAGCTGTGGATGTGAGTCAACTGCTTTCAAAAAGTGCAGTAATGCTATTGTAATAACTGTACAGATTTTCATACTTTTTTTCCTCTGATATATTCCCTCCATACCTAAAAGACTAAAACTAACACAGAAACTATTAAAAACTAAACTAAAAGTAACATTTTGAATAATAAAAAGTCAGCCGAAAAATAAGAAAATCCACTCGAAAAAAAAACCTGAAACTAAAACTGAATTAAAAACAAAAAGGCAAATTGAAATACAAATAATAACTAATTGGAAAATGTATAATAACTATAATAACTATAATAACTCTGATTTCAACACAGTTCAGAGGTGGAACGACATCAGGAAAGGTCTTAGGGAAGTAACTGTTGCTACCTTTCAATCTGGGAAAGGTGAATAAAGTTGTTCCTCTTCCCTTTAAGCGTTGCTGTAGTTCCAGCGTTGTGATTTTTTCATCCTCTCCACGCACCTCCTACCTACTTGGAAGTAGATGAAGTTATGCCAGAAAATTTTGCTGTAATCTAGGAAAGGTTTTCAGGCCATTTCCAAACAATTTTAAATCCATTATTCCTGTGGAAAACATTCATGACAGTCGCCAGTCTTCCCAGGAGTGAATGTCTGAATAAATTCCCCCAAAATTCAGATTGCCCAACACTGAAAGAAACTGCAAAAGACAGAAAGAAATAAGGGTGGGCCAAGATTTTTCCACAAAAGTGACAGAGTGATACGGAAAAAGATTGTTGCTGCTGACAGTGTTTCTGTAAACCATCAAATCATGTGATGCACTTAGTTTTTTAACACTGTGTCTGTACTTTGGCTTAGGTTTTGTTTTAAATTATAAATTTATCTAATTTCAAGAAGTGGAAGCAACTAATCATTTTTTATTAAGTCCTGATATATAAAAACATTTGCAGTGACACAAGGCATACTTTATTTTCACTATAAGAGTAAATAGACACTGAAGTGGGCCAGGGGTAGCTCAGATAGCCTTTTACAATCACACAACTTTACACACACACAAACTTGTTTTCATGTCTTAGTGAGGACTGCTCATCTGTTCGACATTCCCTCATTAGAGCCATAGCTTACTACTTTGTCCTCATCTGTTGTGCCTTACCTGCTGTACCTCTTGAGTTTCTTGCCCCCATTATTGGGTTTCCTTCCTTTGCTGCTAGCGTGTTTGTGGCCTTCTTCCTGTTTTTTTTTTTGAGTTCTGCACTTCGCCTACCCATTGTTGCCTTGATCACTGATCGCCTGAGGTTTGTGCCTGCTTGATGCTGATTTACACCTGCCTGCAAAGCTCACCCCTCGCTCATTCTCCCACCTGCTTCTGTCTGCATTACCTTAATAGCCGTGCTTCAGTTGTAGCACAAATGATTGCACGTAGCTTCTCTGGGTGCAGATACAACCTTATTTTGCTATTATTTCAACTATACATTACATTTTCTTACCACATTGACAAGGAGACTGCTTTGCCTTAATTGCCGTGATCTTAAGAAGCATAGAAAGCTTGACATGTATTTATTTTTTAGTGGACTAAGGTTAAAATGAAAACATCTGTAGAAGGGATAGCTGACCTCGGGCACTCTCAAAGTCAGTTTCATTTTCCACAGCTGATGTTATTCTTTGATACAGTGTTAATGCGGCGCTGAGAGGTTCATTTTCCTAGCTGTGAGTTGAATTAGCTCAGTACTGAATAAACTGCTTTGATAAACACAAAATGGTGCCTGCTTTCTGCTGCTTTCCTCCGGTTTCTCAGCCAAGCCGACTGATTGAGCAGTTTGGACTGCAGCTGCGGCAGTTAGACTCGACGTGGCGTCGGGATTTTTCCCTTTTCGCTCACAGTTTTTCTCACCAAAGTTTTCTTCACTATGGCCTGCCACTGTGACACTTTGACACAAAATGGTGCCCTGCCATGCAGGGTGTTCACACATTTACCAAGAGTTAACAGTCACAGTGCTAAACCCCCGCGGGGGCTGAGACACAGACATGGCTGAGGTCTGTGCGGGTGTGACACTGAGATCCAAACACAGATCGCATCTCACCCATGATCCAACATTATTTACATAAATAATTAGTTTATTCCGAAAACACTCATTTAACTTCTATCACACAGAATAAGGAACTCACATTACGCAAATTAACTCCAACTAGTTCTCCGTGATTCTGTCGTGTCTGAAAATAATCACTGCCTCCGTCATCTGTTACCTGTCAATACTGAATGTAATTCTTTTCCCAGAGGTCGACGCCTCACCTCACCTCTTGCCATGAGCTCTGGGTATTGACTGAGAGATAAAGATAGCAGACACAAGTCCCAGAAATGAGCATCACTCTATCCCTAAGGGTGAGTTTATGCTCACCCTTAGGGATAGAGTGAGGAGCTCAGTTATGACGCAGCAGCCTCAGTGGAGCTGCTTCTCATCCGCATGGAAAGGAGTTGTGGTTGCTCGGTTATCGGCCTCCTGGATGACTCCTATGTGAGGTGCTTTGGGCTGGAAAGATTGTGTCTCTTACCTGGCTTCAGAATTCGTCAGTGTTTATCTGGAGGAGCTGGAGCATGTGAACGGGGAGAGGGAGGTTCCGGGAGGTCTAGTTAAACCGCTGCCCCCGTAACCTCTGCCAAGGTAATCGCCTGGAAAATGGATGGATAAATGTATGGAGTATAAATTATACTCTGGTTAAACGCTGCCTATCCATTGACTTCCGTCATAGCTTGAGGAAAAATGATGTACTGCTAGCACTTCAGGTCAAACAATGCATGAGGAGGAAGCTCTGGTATCGGAAAATGTTTGTCTGAGATGCGGCCTACAGCTACAGGTTTCGGCCTTTACTGATGCCCGTGACTTTGGGTGAACACAGCTGCTCGAACACACAGACATGTGCACATTTAATGGCTGAGGGTCAAGTTTATTCTGAAATTTGGATCACATCTGGCAAACCCAATATGTGCTATTACTCACATCAAGACTATTTCATGGCATTCGACCTAAAACAAGCCACATGCCCTATCGGAGCTCTAAAAACCCAAAGTAGCCCAGATTGTATGGCTGTAGCTCAGGTGATAGAGCGGGTCACCTACGGTACTCACCGGAAGGTTAGTGGTTCAATTCCCGTCTGCTCTAGTCTGCATGCCAAGTTTCCTTGGACAAGATACTAAGCCCATGTTGCCATCTGATGCATCCATCGGAGCGTGAATGTGAGTGAATGTTAGATAGAAGCACTAGAAACCCTAGATAAAGTGACTGGGTGAATGCACAAGTTGTATAGAGTTCTCAGTGAGAGTAAAAAAGCGCTATATAAGAATCAGTACATTTACCATTGTGTTTATCTTCTTTGATTACCCTGCTTTTAGCAGGTTTTCTTGATTTACCTATGTTGTATTCGTGTGTGTGCAGATGTGTGTGCGTGTGTGTGCTACCAAAGGTTTTTAAAACTTTGGTAGTTGTCTAACCGATAACGAAAATCTGTATATTATTAACACCAAACTGTTATTCACAGAGACGCTTCATTTAAACAAGGACAATTATGCACCCACTCATGAGCACACAGGTACTGCAGTGAACTCCCACAGCTTCGCAGTATCTCACTGATTGCTGTTTGTTGTGGTAACGCCCCAAGTAATGCACCGTTGAGCGTGGTGTGACAGACATGGCAGTAACTCAGTCTGCCCATCTGCTGGTTTGCCCTCATGCTGGCCAGTTTATTGTTGATAATGATAAATACAAAGCGCAAAAGACCAAACTATCTGCTCTCTTTAACCGCATCCCTTTCAGTTCACGTTCTGGTTTCCGTCTAACCAGTTAGCGGAGCAACTTCTCCACCCACCGAGCTTTAAGTCTGAGTTTATCTATGCTTCCAGACAGGCTCTGCCTAAAATGTTTGTTTTCAGACTCCAGTGTGTGGCACACTTTGTGTGTGTGCATGCACATGCACACATATATGCAGAATCATTTTCCATATTGCAGTTTATTTCGCCATCTACCACTCTTTGTTTGCTAAAACCCACAGTAAACTGTCTTCTTGAATAGGTTTCAGCACAATGTTTGGCAATCAGAAAACTGAAACCGTTTAGGAAGTCTTGTTCCACCAGGAGCCAATCAGTAATGTAACAGAGCAGTGAGCAGGTAATCATCAGTGATAACAATAAAGTGACTTTCTAGGTTTCGAGTTCACCTTTTTTTTTTACAAACACAAATTTTTAATAAAAATGCTAAAAAGACGGGCAATGATTTACTTTACCAAATAGACTATCCCAGCCTTGCCGTAATGGTCTATTTGATTCACTTTTTATTGTTTATTTTATTTTGTTTTCACTTGCTAAATACGGGACAGACTTGACTGGGGAGAAAAAAAGGGGAGAAAGAAAGAGGGAAAGAAAAACAGCGGGGAAGAGGACCGGTGATAAAGGGCAAAAAACAAAAACCAACAAAATAAGCAGACAAAAATACATATATCAATCACCTGGATCACCTGTTGAGAAAGAAAAAAGAGAAAACAAGCACCAGAAAACATATAGACACAGACATACAGGCACACACAGATACAAACATCCATTCCCACCCTCATGCTCTCATATGCAGTTACTCAACACTCACCCACATGGAGACAGACATAAAGAGACACTGTACACACAATCACACTCCCCAAACGTACTCTCAGCCCCAGGTCTAGGTACCCTTGCCCCTGGAGGGGGAAACTGCACCCAGACAAGGGTAGTGCTACCCTTTTCCCTGGGGTGGAGAGAAGCAGACTGCCCCAACTCAACAGCAGCAGGGAGGCCCCACATTCCAGACCCCAATCGGACGGCCAACTTCTCCCAGCCCCCCCGCTCCAACAGGCCACAGAGAATGGGGGGGGGTGTGAAGACTCCAAACCTCTCTCTGCCCGCTCATATGTAGTGTTGATGCATGTGTGTTCTAAGGTGCATTTAAAACCCACGAGGACATGGAGCTACCTGCCAGAGAGCAGCAGGTAAGCGCATAGCCCCTCCTGATAGCCCTCAATGTCTACATGTATTTAAAATTGAGAGGTGGGCAACGACGCCAGGGGTGAGGTTGTACACCCTGATGGTACTTTGGATTCCGTGTAGCGTGCCCACCCCCAAGGTCCTATATGTATGTGTTATGAGAGTGTGAGTAATGTGAAAGTTGTGGGATAAAATTGAGGCAGAGGCAGCCAGAAGGGGACAGAGGGGGGATGCCTCCCCTGCACCCTGGTGACACACCTTTAACCCAAGGCCCTGCATGTGTGGGTGATTGTGGTGGAGCAGGAAGAGGGAGGCAGCTGGAGATGGGGAGGGAAGGAAGGGAGGGGCAAGTGACCCCTCCCTGGGGCCAGCTCCCCCGCTGACCCCAGTAGGCACCCCCACACTCTGCAACCCGCCAGGGAAAGGGACCGGGGCCCAGTTCAGCCACGCTGCCCGGCCCCACAGAGCCCGGAGCAGCCCACCTGACCCCATCACAGAGAAAACGGCACCCACCCCGTCATCCACTCATCTTCCAGACTACACCGGACAATAGACGCCCAGGCTGAGATCTTCCTCCACCTCTCCTATATCTCCCCCTCCTGCAGAGTGAGTTCCTGAAGAGAGGAGACCTCCTGCAAGATGTAACAGCCACCCCCACCAGTTGAAGAGCCCCCCTCTAAGAGGTCTGTGGGTCTCTTGTAAAAGGACAACATCTGCCTCTAGTTTTTTGAGTTGGTTAAATATGTTTAACCTCTTTTCTCTGGAGCCAGCTCCATTTATATTCCATGTAACAAACCTTAGTGCACCCATAGATGTCTGTGTATAACTAGGGGTGTATGCTGTGTGTGTCGTTTAGACAGGTGGAGAGAATTAATCACTTGTTCGTAAATAAAGAGAAGGAGAGAGAGAAAAAAATGTGTGGCAAGATGCTCCCTGAGTCTGACTATGTGTGTGCATATTTACTAATATGAGTACGCTTGTCTTAAGTGTGTGTATCCTGTACGTCTGTGTGCGCTGTCTGACTGATGTACATGTGCTGCCATTGAGCGCATGACTGTGCGTGATCGTGCTGTGGGTATGTGTCGAAATGAAGGATGTTGTTTGTGGATGAGTGTGGAAGCAGGTGATCGAAGCACTGATAGAAAGTAAAAAAGAAAGACACCAAGGACAAGGGTGAGCAGCGTGAAAACAAGAGGGGGAAAAGGAGGGAGAAAAAAAACGAGAAGAAAAAACCCCCGGAAACATTCCAATTAAACCATTGACGGAGAGTGACGGTGTTAATTCTGCTATGATATCACACTTAACATGCGATTTGATACTGGTAAGTTAAACAGATGTTAATGCAAGTTAGTGTGAGTGGATAGGGAAAGGGTGTAGTGGATTCTTATCTGGTCTGAAGTTAATACAGCCACGGAGTGATGCCGGGGTCGCGGTAAAGCTGTCCATCCACGTAGAGCCGGTCCACAGCGATGACAGCGCGGGAGCCCTTCTGGATGGGATTGGGAAGAGGACCCTGTGTCATTCCAGGATCTCTTTTGGGAACTGGTCCTTTACGCTGAAGTCCATTCTTTTTAATTCCCTGCCGCGGCTTTTCACCTGTTCCTTTTGTTTGAAGTGGCCGAATTTGGCAACAATAGGACGTGGTCTCCTGGTCGCAGCCCGCATGGGGCCGATGCGATGCACCCTATCAAAGGCGATGTTCTTCACCGTGTCCTCCGGCAATAACTGTTTGTGTTTTTACTGTAATGAAAAACACACACAGACACACCTCAAAGTAAAGCAGAAAATACCCTCAGAATGATCTATGCCTGAAACAAAGACCTTTATTTATCCCTAAAATCTTAGACTGCTGTTGACAGCGCTGCTCTATTTTTTCATTTATTTTTTGTCTGTACCTCATGAACCACGTACTTATAAATGACTGTCTGTGCAATTTGCACGCACATTTGAGTGAACATTTTCCTTCAAGGAGACGGCACTCAAAGATAGTCTCACATTGATTCTCTTTCTTTGTGATCTCTTAGCAGCACTTATAGAGAAAATTGGTGCTTCTTAAGCACTGAGAACGCTATATTTTCAATAATAATTTCAATTGTAGCCTTAAGTTAAATAATTATAGTCTGCCAAGATCAGGCCAGGGCAGTGTGCACATGTCACCATAGTGTTTTTTTTACTATGGGTCAAATCTTCTGTTATTCTTAGTCTGAATCTATGTAGATAAATAAATCTTCAGTCAGTCTTGTGCTTTTCAAGTTCTCTTCCCCTAATCCCTTTCAGGGTTGCAGGAGCCTATCCCAGCTGTCTTAGGGTGACAGGCGGGATGCACCCTTGACAGGTCACCAGTCTGTCGCAGGGCTAACATGTATGAACAGAGAACCATTCACACCTATGGGCAATTTAGAGTTTCCAATTAACCTGTCCCCACTAATTGCATGTCTTTGGACTGTGGGAGGAAGCCAGAGTACCCGGGGAGAACCCACGCAAACATGGGGAGAACATGCAAACTCCACGCAGAAAAACACCAGCCTGATGGTGGAATTGAACTCAGGACCTTCTTGCTGTGAGGCAACAGTACTATCCACCGTGCAGCAGTCTAAAATAAATAAATAAATAAACCGGTCTCTGTGACCAACACTAAATTACTGTGACTGATTCTCAATACAACATAAAAAAAAGCAGGGATGGGTGACATCATGGCGGAAGTGTCCAGGATTAGTCAAAGGTAGTCAATTAAAGGGCAGGACTTGAATTTAAAAGCAATGAAAGGCAGTTGCTTATACTTTTTAAAAGGTTTATAATTTACTGATTGTAACTGTATACTAGCTTTGAAGAAGAAGTTGGAACAAATGGATTAAAAAATGCAGTAATCTTATAATTCTTCTGGCAAACAAGTGACAAAATAAGCTAAAGCCACATTTAAACAATAGAATGAAAGAAAACAACCAAAGATCTCTTTATATAAAGGAGAGATGGGCTATTGTTATGATAAAATCTCTAATTTTCTCAGGGGATCGTCGGCTTTTTCAAAACTCAGGACCTTTCAGTGTCGCACAAAGGAAGACCACAGTACAAAGGCTCTTGTGCAAAGGGATCACATGTATTTGTTATGCTGCAGATGGAAGGTTGAATTGTGCAGAAACACCCAGACGCCCAAGAAGTTTTTATTTTTGTTTTTCAATTTTTTTTATTTATTCATTTATGCGGCACAGTGGGACGGTGGTTAGCACTGTTGCCACACATAAACAAGGTCCTGAGGGCTGGGGTCTTTCTGTGCAGAGTTTGTATGCTCTTCCCGTGTTTGCGTGGGTTCTCTCCGAGTGCTCCGGCTTCCTCCCAATGTCTGAAGACATGTACTTAGGGGGGATAGGTTAATTGATCAATCTAAACTGCCCATAGGTGTGAACATGAGTGCAAATGGTTGTCTGTCTCTGTGTGCTAGCCCTGCGACAGACTGGCGACCTGTCCAGACTGTACCCCACCTCTCGCCCTATGACAGCTGGGATAGACTCTAGCGCCCCCTGCAACCCTGAAAAGGATAAGTGTAAGCTATTGTTTGTTTGTTTTGGGGAGCTATCCACGTTGTTGAAGAGGGATCAAGGTGAATTGAGCCACAGTCAGCCAGTTACTCTCTGCTGTGAGCACTACGCTGCTGGAGAGAGAGCAAAGATAGAAAAAAAAAAGCCCAAGGCTCTTTCACGCGAGCTCGCTGTCTACAGGTGTAAGCCTTTTTGTGTATTTCGATTTGTATCACATCTCAGCAGACTGCCGAACAGTAACAACAGTTTCTTTCTGTTTCTATTCTTTCTTTTGTAGTCAGAAAGCAAGTGGCTTTCCCAGATTCACATCTAATTGTCTGATAGTTCCTTAGTGCAAAACAACCCAAACCCCTGAAGGCTGACAACAGAATGTGCCATATTCAAACCTCTAACATCAGCAGTCTGCTGTTGTCTTTGCTATTGATGTGTGATGACATCAACAAAAGGCTCTCTAAGCTCTCCAAGGACTTCAAAAACACAGGTTATGGGAAAAGGAGGAAAAGAAGTTTGGAAAAGATGTACACAAATGATTTGAAATAAATTGCTCTTTTGTAAAGAAAATCAGTTATAAAT